>NC_056565.1:27996699-28015726 GCF_013358625.1 Macadamia integrifolia | reverse complement strand
TTTGGTGAATAAATAAACGCATTAAAATGAGAAGAATATACAAGAGAAAGAGGGAGGAAGCCGCAAGAGACAAAGCTTCAAGGGAGGCAGCTACAACAAATGGTAGAGCCCATCTAAACTAAGGGATGCATCAATGACGTTATGATGATGGGGGGAGACCCCAGGACACAACAATGAGCCTAATCTTTGGGGTGTTGCGGACCTAACGATGATGAAGACTACCAATCTTGGTGATGATATCAAAATAGAGGGAATTCCAAATCTTATTAAAAAAAATCTAGAATTGAACGTCTATCTACACAGGTTGCGTTCCAGCCAAATATGGGAAATCATAGCAGCAAAAGCAAGTTTTTCAATAGAATCACAAATAGAAAATCTTCTAAAAGTCATATCCACCCAGATCCATTCTCTGAAAAGTGAAAGAATATTTCTACTACAAGTCTAGTAGGAGGGAAACACCCGCTTCCAGAATGAGGAAGAGAATGGGCATGAGATAAAAAGATGGTCAACATCTTCAAGTTCAGACAGTTATTAGTGGAATAGAAAATAGAGAGAATTCATTCTAGGTCGTACAAGTGAGATTGGGAGAAGAGAGAGATTCGAGAAAGGGGTCGCCGTAGAGAGGGAGAGAGAAAATCGGGTGCTGGAATAGTTAACAGTGAGAGAAACAATTAAGAGAAATATATTTAGGTTGTGCGAGACGAAGTGAAAATTGGGAGAAGTCATGTTAGGTCATACAAAAGAGATCAAGAAAAGAGAGATTTTAGAAAGAGGTTGTAGGTAGAGAATGAGAGAGAAAATTGGGGGTTGGGATAGTTATTAGTGGGAGAGAATTGGGAGAATTTTTGCTAGATCGTGCGATAGAGTTCGAAGGATAGAAAAGATGGAGAATTATTATCGGTTATGTGAGAGGGAGTGAAAATCAAGGGCTAGGATAGTTATTAGTGGGAACGAAAATCAGGAGAAGTCATCCTAGGTCGTGTGAGAGAAATCGAGAGAAGAGAGAGATTTGAGAAAGGAGACGGGGGTAAAGGAGAGAAAATTGGGGACATTTTAGAATCCACAACAATGTTTCTCTTTTTTATATGAAATATTAGGGACATTTTAGGATCCACTAGGGATAGAATTTAGATCAGTACCCTCACTAGCATGTCAGCAGTCGGCACATGCAACAAGTGACCAAAATTTTAAATTTTTCAGTTTTTTCCCCTTACAAGGTGAAGGTGTTTCTTACTTATATTTATTAATTTTTCTAATGGTACTAATGGCTAGGGGTGTCAATCGGTCGGGCCTAGCTGGGCCTGGTGGGCTTATGTCCTCGGACCATGACCTACCTATTTAAGGAATGAGTCGGTCTCAGTCGGTGTCATGTTGGGCTATAATTGAGCCTTAAACGGGATAATGTACCAATAAAACCTTAAACGAGCCTTAAACGATTTTGTACTTTTCTTAGATGTAAGATACTTTAATTTATTTTGTTAAATCATCAACAATTTTGAAAAGATAATACACTTAATTACAGTAAATAATTGATAAAAATATTAATATATACCTTATTCTATCCCAAAAAAATCAAAATACATATATAAATGGTCAGGCTAAACGTGTTGGTCTGAGTTAGGCTTGTAAACATGCCGGGCTGGTCGGGATGCCCATCGGATTACCCCTTGCACCGTATACTAACTATTTATAGACAGGCCGGGCTTAGGCCCGACATGTTTATTAATCGGGCCAGTCAAGGTCGGGCCACAAATGTGTTAGGCTAGAATGGGCCTACCGGTGCGGGCTTGTAATTGACACCCTTACTAATGGCATCATAAGCTCAACTGAGCGTAATAGTCTACCCATGGATCTGATCCCTATGTCCTTGAGATCCAACTCTAAATCATAATATTCTTGTTGTTTGGACTTTGTATCCATAATGGGCCATAACTTCAATAGTCGGGTAATCTTTGGGACTATTTAGCTATCAGGCAGAAAAATTTCATCGAAAAATTATTAATCATACAAAGAGATCAAAAAATTGGCATTAATAAGAATTAAAGTTTTGCAAACCCTATACCCATCTCAAGACTTAAATCTCAACTCATGTGGAAATGCACTCAAACAAGTTGAACCCTTCAACCTTGAATCTCCTGCAAAAGTCAAGTAGTAGTTGTGTTTTGATACTTAGTCCTCACAACACGATTGTGATGAGATCATTTCAAAAAATAGGTATAAGACTTTATCACATTCGTGATTGGATTTTGACATCACAATTTCTGTGGGCTAGAATTTCCATTCCATGTCTTTTTATGAAGTGAAAATAAATTCCTCTGTGGTGAATGGAGAAGGTTCAACATTGGGACTATGATTATAGTCATGCTGCCAATTGATAGCTAATTGTTTAGATCACAATTTGTTAATTTTTATATTTTATACAATAACAACAATCATAACTTTATCCCAACTAAATGGGTTCGGTTACATGGATCCGATATGGTCTAGAATAGTAGTAGATATAAGAATAAAAGAAGTTCAAAAAGGAATCAAAAAGAGGTCAAATGAGGTAAAAAAAAAAGTCACAGTAGTAGTCAAAGTGGCATCACAGGAACCATCCTACAAGGGTTCAGCTACACAGGTCTGTGTTCTTCACGTAACTCTATCCACAATTATACTAGAAACAAATCATACCATATTCATATCTTTTCTTACCACTTCATCTATAGTCATTTTAGATCTACCCCTACTTTTGGCTCCATCTGAATGAATTTGGTCGCTCTTTCTTACTGGGACATCCATGGGTCTTTGTTAAACATGACCATACCACCTCAACTAGCTCTCACGGAGCTTATCATGGATTGGCGCAATCCCCTAAATCGTTTCTAATACAATCATTCTTTACTCTATCTCTCTTGTTCTTGCCGCATATTCTTCTCAACATCCTCATCTCCACTACACCCAATTATTTAAGTTATTCTTCTTGACTAATCAACACTCTGCCCCGTATGTCATAGTTGGTCGTATTACTGTTCTGTAGAATTTCTATATTCTATCTCAACCATATATATCACCATATATATTCTCTCTCTCTCTCTCTCTCTCTCTCTCTCTCTCTCTCTCTCTCTCTCTCTCTTAGTATATATGAATGAAAATATGGCATCTTACTTATAATTACAATAATAACAACAACATCCAAAACCTTATCCTAACTTAATGGAGTCAGCTACATGGAGATTCCAAGTAAGGACGAGCGCGAGAATCCATACAAAAAGATTGACATGTTATGGATAATTATAATAAGTGTTGGTTGTTAATTTGACGCACTACTACAAATCAGTCATAGGCTTATAGCGGCATCAATAACAAGGTACCGACTGTCCACTTAACATACCATATAGATCGGTCAAGCCAAAGAGTCCTATATACATTATGTTCATCACCAAAATAATGCATCACCCAACCTACTTTTATGAAATGAGGAATGAGATAACGAATTCTTGACAGTCCTGCTAAGTATAAGATTAACAACTCGAATACACAACTCCGCATTGAAAACTAGATAAGCAATCCACAATTAGAGTCAAAAGTATTTGTGAATAGCGGTTCAGCGCACCAACTAGCCCACCAGCACAAGCAAACCAATTGCAACTCAAATGCAAAATTAAACTCTTCAAATGTTACCCGTCTATGGACCTTTCACAATTTTCTTCAAGATGTCAATAGCCAATTTCAAAATAGATCGTACTGAAACCTTATGAATATTTTTCTCCAAGCATAACAACTAACCTCTCTGTTAGAGAAGTTGTGGGTTTATCTCTTGTGTTTGCCCACGATAGCTGATTTGTTTCCTATTGTGGGTCTATATCTTGTTTCCTATTTATTTTAAGATCCTATGGTTAATTATTGCACCTATATGGAAAAATCACAGTTTTTAATAGGTAGCGTATCATAAAGGTATTATATTTTTTGAATACCATATGTCTATGTTTAAAAAAGTTGAAAGACATAACCCTCCAAATCCCCAAACCTTTTCCATTCACAATCGAAAATCAAAGTAGAAAATCTTAGAACCCTAGTCCCTGCCCCTTCTTCTTCTCCGTCTCTGTTTCCAATCCATTGTAAAGGCAAAGGGAGCTTGCAAGTCCTCATCTAAAGGTATTGAGCCCGTATCGCCTTCCTCTTCTCTATCTCCATTCTTGATTGATTGTAGCAATGGTTTCTCTCTACATATTGAGCCCTTCTCAAATTTAAGCTGTTCAATTAAGTTAGGGAAAAAAAATTAAACCTCATTTGCTTATAGATACGTGCAAAAATATCTTCCTCTCTCTTTCTCTCACATTTGATTGATATTGCCTATTCGATGTAAAGGAGAAAGGGAGAATATTGCAGAAGATGTATGTGTTGCTCTCTGAACAAACTGTTAGACGTATGGCGATGTGGCAATACGGATTGTGTAAGTATGTACAGGTGTTGTCATTGTTGACAACATTCTGATGTTGATGTGGTAGGAGAATCCGTACGAAGACCTGATCTGGACTCACAAATTTTAACTCTTTTTTTTAGTGTGACACAAATTTTCAACCTTAATATATGTGTATATGTTAGCAAATTTTGAATATCAATAGAATTTCCACATGAAGATGGGGCCATAAGGGGAAAATATAATCGAAAAAAATTCCAATCCTTTTCTGTGGCTCGAATCCTAACTGCTCCATATCATGGCCTACCTTTTGTAAATATCAGTTTTCCCGCCAAGCACCCAAATGCCCACCAACTAGGCACAGTACCAATTAAGGATGTGAATTTGAAACCGAAACCGCAAAACCATTTAGTAAATGGTTCAGTTATGGTTTTAAGTTTCAGGACGATTAGCTAAATGGGTTGAAACCGAATCGAGTTGAAACCGTAAAAATCGAACCATTTAAACCGTCAAAACCGATCCGATTAACCCATTTAAAGATAAAATAAAGTGGTTACAAAATATTATTAGTATCTCATTTGAATCAAAGATTGAGTGCTGCAAGCTAGCAAGTAATTCTAGAGGTAGCTTGCTTATTGTTTGGAATGCCGATTAAATTAATCCAACGCACTAAGTAGAATGTATATTGATAAAAATGCAATTTTTGCTTATATCATGGCATATTAAATATATATTGTTCAATATTATAACACATTATTTGGGAGGGGGGAGAAGAAAAAAATCACTGTTGTAAGCATTACTTACTGACTTGTTAGATGCGCTTGAGATTATTTTCTATCAAAATATTTTCTTTTGCTTAGTTGTTTGGGTGTTTTAACAAAACACAATGGTTTGCATTTCACATTCTCAAGATTGAATCGTTTATCATCAAAAGCAAATTTTAGTAAACATGTAAATAAACTAGCAAACCGATTGCTAACCGTTTAAAAACTGTATGGAATAAACCGAAACCAAAACCCTTTAAAACCGTGAAACCGAAATCAAAACCGTTTAAAAACCGTGGAAGCCGAAACCGTTTACTAAATTGGTTGCAGGTTCAGAAAGTGCAACCGTTTAGTAAATTGTGCGATTATGGTTTCAACCAAAACACATGTGAACCGAACTGAACTGAACTGTTTAAACCAAAACTGAACCGATTAACACCCTTAGTACTAATTAACTAACTAAACGTAGATGAAGTTGTAAACAGGTTCATTCTTAGAGCGATACATCATTCATGCATGGTAATAGGGATGCCAATCAGTCGGTTCGGTTCGATTTCATTGGTTTTGGTGTGAAAATGGGTGAATCCGAAACCAAATCAATAACAGAAGATTCGTATCATATCATTTTTTGTTTAGTTGGATTTTGATGTGGTTTGATCTTTATTTTATTTCACAATAGCCCAATAGATGCCGATCCAATATTTGGTTCGATTCAGATTGGTTCGTGTCGGATTGGTCCGGTTTCACCGGTTTGGTGCGGAAGCGGAATCGTCCGTGGTGGCATTTGTGTTGTTTCTTGAGGCTTCGCCATTACAGAAGTGATATTGGGTTGGTTTATAGCTGATGAAGAAGAAAGCATAACAAGATCAGAACTGCTCTCGTTTTCTTACTCAGAAATCTTAAATTCTAGCTCACCAGTCTACTCTAGTGATCTAAAATAGGAACCAGAAAAAGCAGGAATCCAAAATGGCCGACAACGAAGAACTCCAAGAGGAGAGATGGGAGGAACGAACCCTCAATCTCCTTCACGGCTCCAAGATCGACCAAGGTCTCACTCTTCTCTCTTTTTGTTTGTTTAGGTGTTTTTATTCTCAGTAGAAACCCACTGTGAGAGAAACCCATTGTTTCTGGGTTCTTTCTTATTAGTGGTTTCTTCCAGTTTTGCTTCTGGGTTTTGTTATTGACAGATTCGTTTCATTTTACAGAGCTTTCTGCGTCGAAATCTCGCAAAAGGGGACGAAAGAAACACAGTATGAAATGAATGAAAACCCCAATGGCCATCCCTGAAGTCATTGTGGAGCTTCAAGAGCAAGAACTTCGAGAGACCGCTCTTAGATGCCTCAGTTCATTCCTTGTAGAGGTTTTCTTCTTCCTCAGTCTTGTTTTACATCTATTATGACTGAGTTCTTGGGAGTCTTCTGTATTGAGATCTCTGATTTTTCTGTATAATCTCTAACCGTATGTGTCCCAAAAAAATGAAAATTCTGCAATTTAGGCTTCTTGATTCGTGTTCTTCTTCTACTCTATATGTCAGTTTCAGGGTTTCTTGGCTTGTCCTCTCTGTTGTCATATCTTGGGTTATACCCATTTTCATTGCAAGGATCAGATGTTGATATGTCACGATTCATCAAACTCTGTCTAGCTTTTCACTGGAATTTCTTGTACATGTGCTCTGTTTGTAGCCTCTTACTAACTTCAATTGTTGGAGCGTTAATTATTTTGGGTTGCTTCATCCAAACTTTTACTTCATTCATGATTTGATGATCCACGCATTGATTGTCTTCCTAAATTGGGATTTGGCGGAGGGGCAATTCATCTGTTTTGGTTTGTTGTTGGTTTCTCTTTATTGCCTTAATTAGTTCCATTTAATCGGTGACTCTTTATTTCGTTCATTCATATATTTTTTTTAAGGGTTAGGCTTCAGTGAACACTAGGCATGTTGTAAGTTGAGCCATCTTAATTGGGTTTTGCTTGGAAGGTGATTTGGGTCTTTGATTAGTTTTTTGTGTGGAACGGGCTTGGCAGAAAAGGGAAGAAGATCCAGAGAACTACAGCAGAACCGGATACTTCTTGTACAACTCTTGTGGCACAGTGGCCATATTGTTGCAGGTTATTTGTAATGAGACTTGTTTTTATTTGTTAAGTAAATCAAGATAAGGATTTACGAGGGGTTCATGTCCTTTGAAATAGGAGGTGATCATGTTCTATGGAAAGATGATGGATGGGAGTCTCAATGTTAGATCCGCCAAGCGGCTTGCTAATGTTCTTACCCTACTTCAGGTGTGAAAATTGTTTGTCTTGTTTACCATGTTTACTTTCGTTATCTCTCTTACATCCACTAGCTTCTATATTACAGAGTATTGCTGCTAATCCTGAAACCAGGCAGAACTTTGTAAATTGTGAGTCTAGTTCAGGGTTTTATATTTACAAGTGCAATATTTAGCTTCCATCTTTTTCCCACATTTGGATTTATGTAATGTATTTCATTTTTCATAATTATTGTAGCTTGTTTGCCCAACTACCTAATTCTTTTAATACTCTTTGAGACCCAATTGGAGGTATATGAGATTGTCCGAGCAATGGCACTGTCTGCTGTTGGCATCTTATGCCAGGTATTTATTTTTGTGGTGCTTCAATTATCTGGTGGAGATCCCTGAGATGAATTGTAGTTAAGTAGTTTTCCACTGTTTTTCTCCTTTTCACTTGAAGGCTAGAGAACCGAAGATCATTCAGTGGGCAATCAACAATGATATGGTGGAAGTATGTCAGGTTTCAATACAGATTGGGAATGAATTATCCAAAGTGGTATGGCTTTCTTACCATGATACTCTAGGATTTTTTTTTGGTCTCTGTTTTCCGTCCAGTGATTCTACCAACATTGGAACCTAGTTTAATAAGGTTATGATGTCTTTTTCCAATTGGAAAATTGACAGTGTTTGTCATGGTCACAAGTATGACATGCTGAAATTATTTTATAGTTACCAAATCTCACTGGACTGGTTCAACTGAGCACCCAATATAACTATTGGAGTTGAGACCTTTGATTCAGGCTTCTTCTGTTTATTTCTTTTTCTTTTGTTCTGGAAAAGGGTAGATATTGTAGTATTTACTGCAATTTTTGTTTACACAGATTGCAATGCACATTCTTGAAGCCATACTACAAGATTGGTCAGGCATATCTTACATTTGTAGTCCAACCCGTGATAAACTTCTTAAAGGATTAATGGAAACGTTGGCACGTCTGGTACATCTAACTTTTTAAAGTTCTCCCATAAATTATTCTGTTGCAAAACAGTTTTTGAGTGCAAAGCTTCTAGTCTAATTGTACTTTCTATTTTACTGTTTTGACCAAGGTTGCTTATTTGGCTGAGGATCAAGATTTTTCTCCACGACTTCTTTTTCACATTCTAAGATGCTCTTTTGTTCTCTGTCGGCATAGGAGGTAACCTACTCTATTGATGGATTGAATTGAATTTTGGGCTTAAGTTCTGTTTTCTGCTAACCACCAAATGCACACAACAAACAAGGAAGAAAAAGGTTTTATCTTCTTACTTTCCTGTATTTTCAGCTTATTTTTTAGGCTTATTAATATAATTTGTGCTGAAACTAGGAGTTGCTACTGGATAACTCCTTGCTAAATGTAACTAACATTACTTGCTTTCTCTCTTTTTCTTGCCCCCACGAGTAGCATAAGGGGCGTGGTTATTTTCTTTACTCCAACTTTTTTATGTAGTATTTTCTGTTATGGTGCACATATTCAGGTTCAGCCAATAAATAGTTTCTCTTTTTTTGGCTATCATAAAAACTGTGAAGCAACATCATAGTCATGGTAGCAGTTCCATTACATGAGGTTTTTTTGGGTTTATGCTACAATCTTGAAAAATGCACCCGTCCTCACTCCATGTACATGGGGCCCTTTTTTCATTTGTGTTCTTTTTCGTTAGATATTCCAATTACAAGCGAATCATGTCAAACTGTTTAACACTTCTACCTAGGAACCTTGACAAAATCTTTTGTGGTTGATGCCACTTGATTCTCTGACATTTTCTCTTAGAGCTGCATTAGCATTTATATTATTATGATCATATTGCTGCAATTCCATTGATACAGAAACTGAAAGAGGGGGAGGGGGAGGGGGAGGGAAAGAACAATACTGAGTATGTGACATATTAACAGCACTAGTTGAAATACAATAAGTGTTATTCCCTATGAGCTCCATGGCCTTACTCTTACGTGTACAAGCATTCATATATTCCTGCACCCTATTTTATCCTGTGGTAACTTACATGGAACAATTGGTTAAAGGAAACAGAATGAAAAACTACACAGCATGTACAGTCACCACTTGCTCTATAGGCTTTTTGTTTCGTTTACTAAGATCTCCCTACACCCTATTTTGTAATATATTAGATAGAGACCGCTAGATGGAGGACCTAGTTTCGGCACATGGATTATAGTTGTTACCCATTCAAATGAGTCTTTCCTTTTCCATGTGTATAATTTGGGCTGCTCTCTTGTTAGCTTTCCGCACAAAATAAGACTTCCATCCCATCATATAAGATTTAAACTCTGTTCTTAACTCTCTGTCCTGTTTATCTGCCTTGGTTTAACACCCTTATGTGTTCCAGGGGATATAACATTGTGATGGACAATCTCCCAGTTCAGATCATGGATGTTTCATTCCAGGACATGTTGGAGGTAACTTATATCGAGCTTAATGGTTGTGAATTCTCTTATGTTCTTCCAAATGCCCAGTCATAGCTCTCTGTTTCTTGGTTCACTGACTTGTTTTATTTGATCCTTTATTTCCCTATTTGTCATTGTAGGAATTCCCTGTCATTCAATGTTTGCTTGACCAACTTTCCCTGGCCGTCGGCAAAATTGAGAAATGCTTCCCGATTTCTTCGCTACATAACTTTCTAGAATGGAAGCATTCTGAGCCTTTATGTCATTGAAGAGATGGCTCTCACCATCATCCCACTTGAGTGGTGTTAACACAGCCCAAGGAGAGTGGAAATTGAAAATGCGACTCTGCAAGACATACTAGCTTTTGTTTTTGGTACTTTGTAGATAATCAAGCAATTTGGAGTCGGATTTTCTGTTTTTTTGGTTCACTGATTTGGGGTCTGTATTTGATGATTTTCTGCAATCTTGTAAAGTGCACCTGTCCTCACACCTTGTACTCTGTAGATAATTGAGCAATCTTGAATCGAGCAATCTTGTTTTCTTCCTATTGTTTTTTCATTCTGCATTCTGCATTCTGCATTCTGCATTCTGCATTCTGCAATGGAACCTCAACAACAAAGAAAGTAGCAGCAGTACTAGCAGTAATAGAAAAGGCAACAACTTCTTTTATTCCAGAGAGTTTATCAGTGTACTGAGAAGAGTAAGTTAAATTACTTTTAAACAATTCAGTAATCTCTGGCGGGTTTGATTGAACTTGCAAATGAGCAAAAATTCTTAGGCTTTGGTGCTTTGCTTTGGCTTTGTGGGTCTTTTTAAATCTCGATGGGTGTTTTGGCTTGGCGCTAATTATTTGTAGGAAATTGCCAAATAACACCATCTCGAGATATCTAATGCCTATTAGTCCGTTTTGAATTTCTTTGCCAAGCCAATTGCTGTGGTATCATTTGTTAATAATAATAATAATAATAATAATAAATAAATAAATAAATAAATAAATAATCATTCATATGGGGTGTACATGTTTAAGATTAAAAAAAAAAAAAAACCAGAAAGAGAGAAATAATTAAAAGCTCATGTGGGAGGGGAATTGTATTCTGGCCCTTGGACCAACACATGGGCCAACACATGGGCCAATGATAGCATGAATAGGGGCATCAACACTCAGAGTTTTTTATTTCAGGAGGGTGGGAGATGTAATTTCAAATGCCTTGTATTTGGGTGTAGGGGCCACGCGATTGGCAGCTTTCTTAATTTAAGGGGTTAACCCAAGGGGGTAGCACAGTTGGTGAGCAACGAACTTGGTACGAGCCGTAAACTCGGACGTCTTGAGTTCGACTCCCACTAGACACACCTTGGGCCACTCACACGGAGGTGTTTAGTGCTCTTCACTGCTTTCAGTGAAAGTTGAATGGTTCTCATTCAACCCCGGTATGACCCGGTCCATGCAGTTGTGGGGTCAGTATGGGCCCGCGGGACTAGTCAAGCCAAAGGCTTGGATACCCGTCGTTAGCAAACAAAAAAAATTTTTTAAGGGGTTTTCTTGTTGAAACCCTTTAATATGCGAAATGATTTGTAAGTTATTATCTTACCCTTTCAGTATAATAAACTGTTTTTTTCCTAGTAAAGGATAACAAAGGGAAAATATGTCATTTCACATGTATACCAAAAAAATGTCCAAGATAGTGATAGTTTTTTATAATGATACAATGATATAATGACGAGTCACTTTCAAATTATTTTTAAAAACCGTTGTATACCTCTAATTTAAAGAACTTTTGAGAATAGGACAATGAGCAATTAAACAAATGTGTCAAGTCCTAAATACACCTATAGAGGTATCATTTGGAAATTTTTTGTACTTAGAAGTTGTAACTTTTTTTTAACTATCCCTTGTCATATTCCCAAAAGTTCAGAATTCAAACGAAAATAGGGGTGTGGGATCAAACTGAGACATGGATCATGTGTTATAATAGGTGACCCGGCCAAGGGACTCTGTCGTAATCACCCATTTTTGACATTTTGGAAGACATTACCAAATACATGGACAACAAGTGAATACTACCCCTTGTTGGTCCCAAGGGATGGAGAGGCTAGGTTAGTCGAAAGATGGTTATCGGTTCAAGGACGCAAGGTGACCGAGCCACAAGACAATCCCAATCAGGGATTCACCTAGGAGGCAGCTTGCTATATCACACAAGTGCATCTCCTTCGAGTGATAGCACAAATTGTCGAAGACATAATGCTCCATTCTTAGAGGTCTGGGATTGACTGGATTGGAAAGGAATGAATGAAGAGTCAGTCGAATCAATTAAAAACCCTAACCCCTCATTCTCGATAAATAGTGGATAGAACAGCAGAGCAGATGAAGAGAAAATGATTTTATTGTATTGAAGAGGTGGAACCAAAATGAGTCAGAAAGGAGTGAACTAGGCCTAACAGGTTAAAACCCAAAGAGAAAGGGTTATGACTGAACACCAATCGGAACGAATCCTAAAACTAATGCAAGGGTAAAAAAGGGTTTTCACAAAATTGAAAGTTATCTAAATAGAGTGTGGGAAATAAAGGGCCCGTTTGATAACGTTTCAAGAAACACGTTTCTGCCTTTTCTATTTCCAGAAACAGCAGAAACGGAGCAAATAGCGTTTGATAAAACTGTTCCGTTTCACTTATTTTTAGAAATAGAAATATAAATTTTTACTTATTTATGATTCAAGAAACGACCCAGGCGAAACAAGTTCAGCCGTTTCTGGAAACGACTTATGGCAATTCTTTCACTGGTTATCATTGACTTCTAAAAACATGACTTATCAAACACTTTCAATTCCGTTTCTATTTCTAGAAACGAAAATTTATGTTTCTACCGTTTCTTGAAACAGAAACGGCAAAAACGTTATCAAACGGGCCCAAAATTTCAACTTCGTCATTTCTCCTCTTTCACAAACAACTTGTGCCTCGAAAGTGTCCCAATGGCTGGCCTTCAATACACCTGGAACAACAAGCAAATGGGGAATAATTGCATAGATGCAAAGCTTGATCGCTTCTTATAAACTCAGAATGGACCTGTCTCTTCCCTAATGTTGTCGACACAAGTGAGCCAGTAGCTTTCTCCGATCACCGTGTCATTATTCTCCAATCAAAGCAAAGTATAGAAAAGTTAACCGACCTTTCCGTTTTGAAGCCTTCTGGTTGTTGGAACCCTCTTATGTGAGCTGTATACAAACAGCTTTTGGTCAAAAAATCCAAGGCATGGCTCTGTCTCCTTTTAATTCTACAACAAATTACAATATCATACTCTTAAGAGTTTGGAACAAGCAGCAAATTGGTAATATTTTCTCCCAAATTGAAGAGAAGCATAAATTTCTAGACTCCCACCAACAGGTCCTCTCCCCCTCTTAGGGATGAACAATTGTACACTAAAGAGAAATATCACCTGGCTCTGCTACATAAGCTCACACATCAAGAGGAAACTCTTTGGCGGCAGAAATCGAAGGAAAAATGGTTCATGGAAGGCGACTGGAACACCAGATTTTTTTCACCTTTCCATTGTTAAGTGGCAGGCTAGGAACACCATTAGACACATAAATCACAATGGTCTGACGTCAACAGAAGAAAAAGATATCGGATTGGCACTCTCTCATTATTTCAGCAATATCTATACATCAGCGAATGACACCATTGATGGGGAATATCTTCAACCAATCCGAGGTCGAGTCAATGCTGTGGATAATGCCATTCTGAATTGCCCAGTCTCTTGAGGCGGAAATTGTTTCGACTGTTTTCTCAATGCCAGCCCATAAATCTCCGGGGCCAGATGGGTTCCCTGACCTTTTCTACCACAATTCATGGAGTAACATTGGACCCGAGGTCAACTCCTACATTCAAAAGCTTCTTCAATACCATGAGTTTCAGCTCACAAATGAGTCGGACTTTTATTGTGCTTATTCCTAAAGTGGAATAGTCATCCTCTCTGTCTCATTTCCGCCCCATAAGCCTATGCAACTTCTCATATAAGATTATCTCACGCATCATAGTCAACCGTTTGAGACCTCTCTTGAATCGCCTAACATCCTTCAATCAAAACAGGTTCATCAAGGGGCGCCACATTCAAGATAATGTTTTGATCTGTAATGAACTAGTTCATAAAATCAAATCCACGATGCAAGGTCGAAACAGACTCTTCTCCCTTAAAATTAACATGCAAAAGGTGTACGACAGTTTAGAGTGCAATTTTCTTCGTGTTGTCCTTCTCAACTATAGCTTTGATCTTCTTTGGGTTCAGCGGATTCTTTTTTACGTGGAAACTACACAATACTGAATCCTTATTGATCGTTCTCCCCTCCCGCTCTTCAAGCCATCGAGAGGTCTACGCCAAAGTGATCCATTGTCCTCCTATTTGTTCTTCCTTTGTGCGGAGGTGCTTTCTACCAAACTAGCAGTTGTATTACATAACAAACACATTCAAGGAATTCAGCTTTCTCAAGGAAGTGAGTGCATCTTTCATATGGTCTTTGTTGCCAATGATCTTATCCTTTTCGGCAAAGCTAATATGTCTGAAGCTCGAGCTCTTAAGTTGGTCATAAAGGAATTCTGCTCCTCATGTCAAGCGCTCAATATTTCTAAATCCATAGCCCAGTGCAGCCCGAATGTGGACTCAAGTACTTGGCGCCAATTTAGAGAATTTTTTCATACTGCACCGACCTCATCTTTGGATTATCCCCTTTGTCAGAACTTATCACCCGTGTATTTGGGAAACTTCAATAATGGAAAGCTCAATTCCTGCGCCCCGCTGGTAAAGCATTTCTCATTCAATCGACCCTCTCTGCTATGTCACTCTATCTGATGTCTTGCTTCAAGATCCCCTCTTCAGGTTACAATCCTAGACTCAATTAGAAGGGACTTCTTTTGGTCAAGTGGCACAAAGCGTTAAGTTCCAACTGTTTCATGGTCTACAATATGCCAGCCCAAAAGATACGGAGGACTTAATATTAAGCAGTCAGCGATCATGAACACCGCTCTCCTTGCTAAGAAATGTTGGGAACTACTCCATCCCAGTTCCTCAATCTGGTGCTCTCTTATGAAGAAAAAGTATTTTCCCAATGCCACATTCCTTCAAGCTCAATTTCCCAATCAGCCACTTGGGGCTGGAAATCTGTCTGCTCGGCTAGAGATCTCCTTCGGCAAGGACCAGATCGGTGATTGGTTGCTCCCTGAATCCATGGTCGGACTTCTGGATTCCAGACTCACCGTCTTCTTCAACACCTTTTCCTTTTTCCCAGGATACCCCAACGTTGGTTTCCCAACTGTTTGACCATCACAATGGCTCTTGGCAACAGGATCTTATTCAATTTTGGTGGCCTTCTGAGGTTGTTGATGCATCCTATCTATTCCCTTCCCAATCTTTCTGATTGCAGACAAATTAATCCTGGCTGCCACATCTATTGGATGCTTCACAATCTCTTCAGCCTATAGTATTGCTATCAACGGTCTTCGGCTCCAACCTACCAGTCATTGGTTAAAAATTTGGCAAATCCCATCTACTCCCAAGATCCAACACCTTCTATGGAAAATACTTCTCAATAAACTTCCTCTCCCAAATCTTCTTATTTTGCGAGGTTTCAACCTATCCCCGTTTTTCCCATTTAATTGTTCCCTTCCTCAAAACCAAAACCATCTCTTCAGACTGTCTATCGGCTCAGCAAGTGTGGTGTCTCCTGCAGGGGGTTCTCTCCATTCATCCCGACTCCACTATTTTCTAATCTCGTTATGAGCTGTTGTTTTCTCCCTTTGACAAACAAAGAAGTTGTTTTTCGAGTGGCGATAATTAGCAGTGCCATATGGAAAATCTGAAAATGCTATTGGAACCATACAAGAAATTTTTAATCCAAAAAAGATTGTTCTCTTGGAAATCTAAGAGGCCCATTCAATCACAGACTCTTTTGTCATTCTAATAACGCATTACTTGAGTCTAGTGGTTTGGATTCGTCCACTAGATTATTTTGTGAAAGTTAATGTGGATGGGGCTTGCCGTGGTGCCCCAGGGCTTGGTGGTATTGGCAGAGTTTGCAAAAATTCGAATCTCTTTCCTAGGTGCTTTTTCTTGTGGTATTGGTTACTCAATGGCTCTTGTGGCTAAAGTTGTTGCTGCCCATCAAGCCTTAATTATTGTCTCTCAAATTGGCCTCCATCATATTATACTGGAGAGCGACATTTTTCTTCTGATTAAGCTTCTAAATAAGGACATTTCAACTTGCCCTTGGCGAATCTCACCGATCCTTGTTGATTGTTTCTTACTTACAAGTAGATTTAACGACATACGATTCAGTCATACTCTCCGCGAAGGCAATTCTGTGGCTGACTGTAGAGCATCGCGTGCTACCAAAGATCAATCTTCCCTTTTGCAATTTCTTTCTCGTCCTCCCATTGAAAGCTCCCTTTGTTTGTTGACTCCTTTGGAACATTGTTCCAGCGTTAATAAATTGCCTTTATCAAAAAAAGGAAATAAAATTTAGTTACAAATATTTGTCACATATTTGATTGCCTTAATAACTTGTCATTTTTTTACCAAAAAAAAAAATTGTCATTTTTATAAAAAATTAAGCCACTAGAACATAGATTTAGGAATCCATATCAAATGGGTTGAGACGATATCGAATACTTGACCAATACACACAGATGTGGGTTTTTTTTTTTTTAGCAAGTCCAATATCGTAACTAAATCCCTGCATCAAAAGCTATAATCACAAGCTAACCAATGAACAAACATCATGGACACATAACTTTAGCTAGGGGTGTCAACGGGTCTTTTCGGCCCGATTTTTGATCCAGGCTAAATCGATTTCGATGTGGGAATGGTGAAACCAAAACCGAACTAATAAGGAAATTTTGATTTTGGTTTGGTTTCAATTTAGGTGCGGTTTGATTTTGGTTTGACTTCATTTCTTGTATTGGTTTGTAATAAGGTTGGTTTGGTTTTTTATCCAGTTTGGGTTTGATTTTCCATACAAACTTATACAAAACCATACAAAACTTTTTTTTTTTTTATGAATTTTGGATTTTTTTTTAATTTCTTACAGGTTTGATTTTGGTTTTGGTCCAGGTTTTTAGGCGGTTCAAGTTTGGTTTTAGGTCCATTCAGTTTGGTTTGTTAGGGGGTTATACCGAAACTGGCCCAATAAGGATTCGGTTCGGTTTGGTCTGGGCTATTTTTCAGTTTGATTCGGTCCAGGTTTAGGTTTTGACACCCGTAACTTTAGCTAATAGCATCTATTGTAAAATTTATGGGAGATGGATACACATGTTTCTGCTTATATTCGCATTTTACATGTCAAGCCAGTAGTGATGAAATGAATAGCATGTTTAATGGGGGAGAGAAGAAGAAGCCACATATTTAATGTGTGTGTGTGTGTGTGTGTGTGTGTGTGAGAGAGAGAGAGAGAGAGAGAGAGAGAGAGAGATCCCTGAGATGTAAACTTTTCCCAAATTTTATTTGACTATGTAGAAAGCTAATAATTACTTATTGGGCAAGAGATGTTGCCTAGTCATAATGCCCCTACACCAACAAGAGCTAATAAGAGTGCTTGCAATGGCATCAATATGGATATGGTTTTTTATTTTATTAGGGCAGTGTAGTACCTTCATGTGACACCCAAGAATACGACAAGTGTCGGACCCACTTAGGAGATCAGTGAGGTGTACCCACCAAGAATACGGTAGTACCAGGGGATTTGAAAGATCAGTGAGGGTGTGCAAACTTTAGTCTTACATCACCTAGGGAGAGAATATTAGGCTAGTTAATAACCTCTAGCCTCTTTAATATGGTACAACACGTCTTCAAGTTATGAGGCCCATGGGGCAAAGAGGACAATGTTGTGCAAGGTTAATGGGGCTGAGGCGTTACAAATGGTATCAGAGTAGACCCCGATAGCTATGGGACCACAAAGGGGACGTTGTGCCGAAAGGGAGGAAGTTGTGATACCCAAGAATACAACAAGTATCAGATTCGTCTGGGAGATTGGTGAGGTATTTCCACTAAAAATATGACAAGTATCAGGGGATTTGTGAGATCAGTGAGAGTGTGCAAACTTTAGTCCCACACCGCCTAGGGAGAGAACGTTGGGCTAATTAATAACCTCTAGCCTCCTTAACATGGCACAACGCATTTTAAAGTCTTGAGGCCCATGGGCCAAAGAGGACAATATTATGCAAGGTTAATGGGGTCGAGGCACTACGCTTCACATGCTCTTATGTCTAGGCATTGTTGCCATGTGACCAGCCAACATTCTTTTCCCCTTACTCCAATATCTTTTTTTTTTTATCTATTTTTCTCATCATCCATGTTGAACTAAGAATATCTTCACCCACCGCCATTAATGGGACTCTTTAGAGACTTCAAGGGCATTTTCAGAGTTTGCCCAGTTCTCCATTGCTGCGTTTGGTATGCATTATGAGAATACATTTCACGATAAGAATGCATTCTTGAATGTCAAAAATGTTATTTGGTATAAAAAACTTGTTCTCAAATCCTAGAACGTGTCCACTAATGAGGTTTTTTCTCTAAAATGCACCGGGACCCCATTCCATTTTCTGTTCTCACTTCTTATTTCATAATGTCTCGAAACAATTGGATTCCTTTTATCTTTCATCGTCATGATTCTCTTAAAGACAGAACTAGAATCATATCAGAACTTTTTTGATCCAAACGATGGATTGATCCTCATGCAATATATGGTATTTGAATCAAACAATATAGTACGAGTTTAGGATTAACTTTTTAGTGCTGCAATTGAAACACCTTCAATGATTCACAACACTTAAACGTCAAACTTGTAGAAGTAGGAATCAACCTCCAATCAACACTTTGATGGAGAACAACACAGCGGAGTCCTCTCTTGAACAATGAAAATCACCAACAATATGTGCTTGTGTGAGAGAGAGTTTGCAATATGAGAGAAACTCTTTCTCTCAAAATCTATGAGCTAATAATAAATTGTGAAACTTTTCTCTCCTTTAAAACTATATTTATAGCCAAGGTCTAATTCGTTTCCTTCTTTGAATTGCTAGTAACAAGTGATGCGATCTTATAGGTCGCACACTAAGGTAACATACACTGAGTCACATCCAATTGATTAATTAAGTTAGTTGTACATAAGTGCACCTTAGTTTTGGTAACTACCAG
>NC_056565.1:27941978-27996679 GCF_013358625.1 Macadamia integrifolia | reverse complement strand
AAAAAAAAAAAAAAAAAAAAAAAAAAAAAAAACGTGTAGGTCCCTCCCTTTTTTAATACCTCAAAATAGACCTCAGGGCATGGAATTAAATTACAATCAATACCCGAGGGTCTATTGAACAACAAGTATAATGTATTCTCAACATTGGTTGGATAACAAAATAATGCGATTTAATATTTACAAATAATTTATTAAGTATAATAATTTTATAAATTCTTTTGTAAACACTTTGCAAACCACCGAGCTCGGAATTTTCGTCCAATCAAGTTTGAGGATTTTCTCTTAAGATGGTTTCCCTACATAGGAAGTGACTTCTTTACTAAGCCTCACTTTCGTCCACAAGTAGACACAATGTATCCAACATAGTGATGTATAATTAGTCGTACGTAGGCATCAACCTTATGTACACTTAAGTACATCATGTGGTCTACAACGATAAAGACCTGTTAGATCTGGGAGCCACACAACTACAATGAGAACCCATTTATACTAAAAATATCCAACATTAAACTTTGTTGAATTCTCAAATGATCGAGCTGATACATGATAAAAGTGCACCAATATTTGTGTCTGAAATCTACATTCTCAAAAACATACAATGTGGCAACAATGTAAACGGAAAGCCCAACTTCATCCCTAGTCATGAACACTTTGAAGTCATATCTCAGGATACACCATCGCCCATATTAATGTAAATGCGAATTAATTAGCATTAAACCATTTAATTGGATTTGATGAACACAATATCCAACAATCTCCCACTTTTGTTGGTAGGTTTGATGAGATTTTTCAAAATAACAATTTTTGGTACGACATGATTGTTGTCGAAGGAGGAACGATCTTGAGTGACCAATGTATAATTCTAGGATCATGACGCTAGGACGAGGTTATCAGGGTTTCCTGGGTAACCGATGGCGCATTTTGGGACTGGCAAACTCTTAATCGCAACTAGGGTTTAGATCGTTGGGTGATCGATGTACGATTTATAGGATCAATGATACTACCTAATATGTTGCAGAATGCTTGACTTAGTTGTATGGTGGGTGGATAAAAATAAAGTGAATTGTGTCATACACGCATCATGGACTATATGTAGTTGCTTGCATGGTCCCCATCCCTCATTAAGCTTAGTGAAGCTCACACCACATGCATGTCCCTTTTTATATAATAATCAGGTACAATCATACTGATGAGCAATGACACTTACTCATCCATGGCCGAGTATGATAGAGATTGGCGGACACCAGAGGTCAAGGATCATGATGAGGGTTGTGCTTGTGATTACTGTGCCTACAGTGTGCCATGAGTGGGGATTGATGCTACCCATTGTCATTTTGAATATTTTTGGATGATTATACTTGTGAATTATTATGAAATATGGTTTGATATGTAATTGAAGAGATAAACTTGTCATGTACTTAACTATCAATTTTAGATTTCTCCATTTATCTTATTATTCCACTGCATCTGATTTAGTGTAATTATGGTTATAGATTTTGAATGTAAGTAACTGCTTTTGAGATCCCAGTAGTCTTATAGGATGATGGTAAGTCATATCTCTAGTATCTTAAGTAGTGAGGTGTGAAAATGTGAGTTTGCTTATTGGTTCCATTATCAATACTATAGGTTTGGGAAGCACTCCTCCATCTTAGCCTAGTGGCGCTTCGCAAGCCTTGATGGTGCAAGTGGGGGTCATGGGGACGGAGGTGCTTCATGAATCTATATATTTGTAAAAGCAAGGTTTTCTCATCTCACCGACAATATGGCATAGGAATCAAAATCCACTCATCTTCTTTGAGCATCATAGCCCCCTAACTTGTGACCACCATTGGAGTTTCTTCTTAGCTTTCTTGAACTCTAGGGCAAGTAATGAGGATGGATTTTGAAATGAAGGGTAAAAACATGGGTTTCTAACAAGGGTTTGGATATTCGAGGGCTGCTCATGGGAGTAAAACATGTGAAAGAGTAGGGCTGGCAATATGTGGACATCTGGACCGATTCTGATGCTCTACAAAATTTTTTAACCTACCATAGGACGTGCACTTGGCCTATATGTGAAATGCCCCTTTTTTGGATATTCAAAATTTTCTGACTAAACTTCTCAAACCCTTGATAATGATGTACTTAGTTTCTTAAAATTGCAAGATTTTGGGTTTCGAAAAGGAGAACCTTTAGTCTGCACCCAATGTCTTATAGTGATGTACATTCTACATCACTGTTATGGTTTTAATTGATTTTTTTTTTTATTAAAAAATAATTGATAAAGGGTATGGATGGATTTACATGTATGGATATAATGGGAGTTAAAATGGTCATTTCGATTTTTATTAACATCTTACTCTAAAAGGGACAATTGTAGTTAGGGGTGTCAATTGGTTAGGCTAGGCCTGCCTCAGTTGGGCCTAGCCGGGCTTAAGCACTTAGAAACCTTGCACTGTGAACACTTGTTTAAGCAAATGGGCCTAGCTTTAGAGGGACATGGTATGGTTTATAATCGGGTCGGTCGGTGTCGGGTTTTAATCGAGTTATCTTAAACGGCCTTAATCGGGCCTTAAATGGGTTATACCCATTTAAGTCTAAATGAGCTTTAAACTTACTTACCCAAAACTTCTTTTCTTCAATGGGTTGAAGGCCCATAAATGTTCCATTTGAACATTAAATCACTATATAAATCATTACAAAATTGATTGCATTAGAAAATTGACATTACTCTCGAAGTATGTATCTTACGTAAGAACTATGACCCCAGATTTTCCATTAAAAATTGACATTACTATATTCCTTGAGAAATATTGATTGAAATTCCTCAATTTCTAAGCAAGATGTCCCATGAATAAAATTGTGAACCTTATAGGTGGGTTATAATTATTATATGTCGACATGGGTGTTCTTTTTTTCTTACTTGGAAAAGCAAGTATAACACAAGGGAAACCCTTGCAAAATAGAAATTTTATATAGTATTAAAAAGGGTTGGGCTCTATTGGGACTAGATTGCAAAGAGTCTGTTCAAATCAGGCCATAATTGTGTCAAGTTCAATCGGACGCTCAATGTGCTAGCTACCTGAATGCTTGTCTATGTTTATTAATCTGGTTGAGGCAAATCGGATCATAAAAATGTGGGCTCGATCAGGCCTATCGGTGTAGGCTCATAATTGACACTCTTAGTATTTTTAAAACTGTCCGGGTGACTGTGTCAGAAACCTCAGGGTGGTGAGTGTTAAAAAAAAAAAAAAAAAAAATCAAATCAAATCGAATCGAATCAAATCAAATCAAATCAGGAACCCGACGGTCAGAATCAAAACTCAAAAACCCAAAATCCCCGTAATCATTTACCCTCGTCTCAGAAAACCAAATCAGGGAGTGGAACTGTGGAAGCCTTGCCCCATCTTTTCCCGTTTCCCTTCCCGGCGGCCGGCCACCGACGACCAAGGGCGATAGCTAGAACATCAATACCCCTGATCCCTTCCTCTTTCTATCTGTTGTTGAAAACCCAACCGAGGGCGATTGCAAGCGGCGGGAGGGCGCCATCTCCGTTCTTTCTTCTTATCCTTCTACCGTTTGGCCAGCGAATCGACTCTTATCTGTAAGTTTTTTCTGAGTGAAATCGATGCATCTCTCTCTCTCTTTAAAAAATTCTCCCATCATTGTTAAATAAAGCAATCAAGTTGGGGATTAGCAAAGGAAAAAACAGGGACTTCTTTTTTTCCTTGACCGAGAGGAATGGGAGAGAGTCATGATTTGCACAGGAGAAGAGAAACGAAAATGAATTCACTCTTTGTTATTGTTTGAAAGAGGCTTAGCTTGATCCCAACTATGTGAATTCTGGGTGAATCCTTTCAACTCCAAAATCTTTTTTGACTTTGTTCTTCGAATTCTTTCTGAATTATGGTCTAGACTGAACTCTAGAGATGACATGTGCAACAGTTATGAGAGTGATCCGGACTGATTTTTTTTTTTTTTTTTTTTTTAAATAATTGTTGAGTTGCAATTTATTTCATGAAATTGTGACGGATTAGACCCCTAGTTGAATTATGTTGAATGGATTAGAGAATTATAGAATACTCCTTAAATCACGTGGTATTTTGAACTGATGCCAAGTTACCTTAGTAGATCTCAACTAGTACTTGCAGTTCCAATTCATTAAGATGGCAACCACTTGAATTATGTTGAATGGATTAGAGAATTATAGAATACTTCTTAAATCACATGGTATGTTGAACTGATGCCAATTTACCTTAGTAGATCTCAACTAGTACTTGCAGTTCCAATTCATTAAGATGGCAACCACGAAAAGGAACAACACTATTGGGTACCAGGTGAAAGGACATTAGAGGGGGGAATTTATGTGTTTGATGCTCATAGTGTGCGAATAACATTGTTTGTTAAGAATAAGGATAATGGCATTGGAAGGGCATGCCAGCATACTTTTGAATGTAAATTCAGAAGAATGTGAAATGATTTCAAATCAGAAATCTAGATTGGATTTAAGTGTTGATGAAAGAATGAGAGATTAGAATTTAGTTGCAAACAATCAGTTTTAGATCATTCTTAATACTAGAATAAACCCGTACTTTTGTTTCCGGATTTTTACAGAGCAATCGTATTAAACATGTATCGTATCATTGGTGGACGGGGTTTTATTGTGCCTGATTTTTGATAATTATTGTTGCCGTATAGTCTGTTTAGTTGCCGAATTTATCCGTTCCTGAACTTACTAACAAGATTTGGCGAGCTCATGGCGAATGGTTAAGCTACACTATTGCAAAGTAGAGGGTAAGGCTGCGTACATTTGCCCCTCCCAGACCTTGTAGTAGTAGGAGCCTCGTGCACTGGGTTGCTCTTTAATTGTTGCAGTATAGTCTGTTTAGTTGCTGAATGTATCTGTTCCTGAACTTACTAATTATATATATATATATATTATATACACACATGGTTGTTTTTATAATTTTAGATCTTCATTTAACTGTAATTTCACTTTCTTGCCTCTGAGAAAGCCTTTCTTGTTCTTTAATTTGAATCGTTTATTAGAATCCAGAGATCTTAGTTGAGCTTCGATTAGAAGGAAATGGTGGTCATTGAAGAGGAAAGCCAAAACAATCAAGTAAATAACAGAACTGCTCCAGAGGTTTCCATTGATGCTACTGAAGAGGCAACTGGTAGGGAAGCGGAAGGCTTTGAAACAGCGAGTGAAGGCGAAGGTGATGGAGAAACCGAAGAACAACCTGCGCCTCCTAAAGATGACTCTTACAAAGATGCCTTGACTGATGAGCAGTTGCAACAGGTGCCTATTTGAATGATTCTCCTTCTGTAAAGTTTAATCTTTGATACATTTGATCTTAGATGTACAAATTACGGACTTTTCTTTTTTTTCTGACCGAAAGGGAAATCCTTCTATAATAATTGAAATGATTGTTTTACTATCACAAAATGAATGGCGTGGAGTCCTTGCCACAGATAGTATGGTGGACTGTGGTATGAGATATTCAGATAACCCTCAGCTCAAACCTTAATAATGTAAGTGGATATAAACTGAGGATATAGTGATAGTCGAAATGCATCTTTCCATTAGATAATGGATAAATCCTAGGTTTTAGGTCAAATAAATGTCACCTGTAAATCCTAGGTTTGTATTGGAATTCATGTGTTAGAACCAAAATGTGGACCTCATAGGAAATGCTATTTAAAATTGACCACTCTAATGCTAAGAATGGCGATGTCATTGTTTGCATATCTTCATGTTTCTAACTGGCTTCTAAGGAATATGGACTGCATTAACTGTCTTGGGATCATTTAGGATCTTTTATTATCCTTCTAGTGGCCTGTGACGACTTACAAGCATTTTCTTGATTATGTTGTTTAGAGATGAAGTCCTAACTTTGCTTTAAAATTTCCCCCTTGTTTATTACTCCTGTCCCACAAAGACCATCTTATTTGAAAAAACCTCACATTAGAGGTTGTTTAATGCGTTGATTACCCACTAATTCAAACCTTATTTCCAATAATGCCTCCACTCATTTGGCTCACATAATATAAGGTACGATCTGATAAGGGATCTGGTGGATTTGATCTAACATAGTCGTAGAATTCAGAGTCCTATCCACAACAGAATCATAGAGGTGCAGTTCCAGCAGACCAAGGTCTGTGATATTCCCCAAACTAGTACTCGGATCAGTACCAAATTAATAATATAACTAGGTTTCCTCTAGTCCTTCAACCTTTCAAAGTATGTCTCCATTCCATGTGGAGATATTATAGAGTTACTGAAATAGTAACAAAGGTTTCAGAATTAGAAACTAATCAATATGACAATATCTACACGTCAACGCAGCAGTTCATCCCCAAATTACCACCAATTCCTCATCAAAACATGTAGATCATTATATCTAACCCCCTCCCATTAAATTGATGGTCAGATTTTCACAAAATCAGCAACTCACAGAATAGAAACTAAAACAGAAAAATAGAATTTATAGATGTCTTACTATCAGAGGGTCTGATGTGGCAGAGGGCTTCAGGTTGATGGTGGTGCTGGAACAGCCCGTCAAATCCTCAAAATTCCACTCCAATCTAATGGCTAGATACTGTACTATCAAGACTTCAGAGTAAAAAAAAAAAAAAAAAAAAAAAAAATCAATCTCAGATGTAAAAGGAACATGTGCCACAGTGAATGATCATATCAACAGTCCTCAAGCAATGATAATGGAAAGCAAACATCTCCCGAGTAATGGTATGTGTAGGACTCAATTCAGAACCAGAAAAAGAAAACATGGACGAAGTAGAAGAAAATAGAAGGGAAGAGGGGATCTCACCAACTGGTACGGTCTCTGACCCCAGGATTTTAAAAACAGGAAGCGGTGAAAGCATCGGTTCCGATTCAGATTGGATTGGAATTGGCCAGAATCGGTCCAAGACCCTAGAATTGGCCATTTGATATAAAAACCGACTGATTCAGGGGAATCTTGGTGTGAATGTTCCAATTCGGAATGGAAGAAATTGGGATTGGGTATGCTGATTCCGATACGAATCGGCTGATTCTTGATCTGATTCATCAATTTTTGAAACCCTGCTCACCCCTCACCACTGTCTCTCTCAATAACCAGGCTCAAGCCAAGTTCTTTTTTTTTTTCGATCTTCAAATCGTGGGTTGTAGTATGCAACCCCTCTTTTTATTAATAATAGTAACTAGGGATGCTCCTTGTGTGGAGAAGGCAGCCCCCAACAAGTACAATCTCAAAATAGACACTAATCCTAATCTAAGATCTAACTTCTAGAAACATTACAAAATAGGAACTACTTCTACAATGGCAACTGAGAAGTAGAAACTACATAAAGTAGTAGGTGGACTTTATAAATGAGTCCTACTTGATTACAATAGATTGAAATCTACCATAAAATATAAACTAATATGTAGTAGTAACTTACTCCTTACATATATCAATTAAAATAGACACAAATAAGATGATCTTCTAAATGTCCCCCATGCAAGGCATGAACAGATGTAGTGGTGGGCTGGGCCTAAACTTGGCCCACGAAATTGGACCAAAAGATGGGCCTAAGGTCTGGCTGACTGGCTGTTTGGGTTGGGCTCAGTGGGCTAGCTGGACCTTTCTTCTCTTTCTTCTTAGTAGATCTACATTAGGATCATAAATAACTGTGTAGATGATTAAATGAGGAGCATGATGGTAAACCTAAAATAGCTTCATATTTTTGTGGGATGGAGGGAGTATTGTGGAGTGTAAACTTTCGCTGTTGTTTCATCAGATGTATTTCCTGGAGCTTTCTTAAAATCAGTTAATCTAGGTAATTGATAGTCTTCTGTTTTCTTTTTGAGCAGAGAGCTTTATCTCAAGCCAATGATGTGAAGGCTGAAGGGAATCAACTTTTTGGGTCTGGGCAGTATGAAGATGCATTGTCAAAGTATGAACTTGCATTACAACTGGCTGCTGAGATACCTTCAGCCATAGAGTTACGTTCTATGTGTCATGCAAACCGTGCTGTTTGTTTCTCAAAAATGGTATGTCTTTCTTAACATGTTTACACAAAATAAGAGAACTCTTATCTTGGAGCTTTCTGCTTCTTTCCATTTCTTTGAAATGAACTTTCAGATGAGTTGATGTAAATTGATATAATCCTTCATTGCAGTGTGCTAATTTATAAATTGTAGTAGTTGAATTAATGATGTAAAAGCCGCTTTACAAGCTACAAGCCAAAAATCAGGTCTACAATTTATGGGAAGAAAGCTGTATATGCAGTCTTGAGTTGCTTTGGACTGCCATACCAATAATTTAGGTCCTAGTAGTGCAAATGATGAAACCTAATGTAGACTAATTCTGAACCAGAAAAATCCAGCAAGAGTCAAGTACAAATAGGATCGTAGAACAAAGAATATAGGATATGGAACTAGTGGAACAAAATATAAAACTAGATCTGGGACTGCAAGAAATTAAATAGGAAAACCGAAAAATTGATAGAACAGGGCATGAATCCACTCTTCTACTAAGGTAGGCTTCGCTTGGAATCCACCAAGTACACATGAGAATCACCCCAAGCAACTATTGTATCCACGATATCAATATTTCAGAAAAACTGAAATATATTACTTCTCAAATCGAGGGGGAGGCCATTGGCCCTTGCATGTATTTATAGAGCTTGCTAACCCATAGTACAATAGTGTAGGGACTGTTTACAGATAGCCTAATCCAGAAGAAAATAATAAAACAACTGCAACTTATTTTACTTAAGTACCACTACTAGGAGTTTGAGATTAAGCTGGAAAACTAACATCTCACATTATTCAGCTAAGCTAATCAAAAAAAGGGGAAAAGAATGCTACCAGGTGTGGCCCTTGTACGAGAGCAGGGGCTAATGAGGAGTCACACATGGGCATCAATAGGGGGTTTTTCTTGGGTTTCACAGGGGTGGGAGTGTCACTTTGCCACCCTCTGTATCGGGTATAGGGGCTGTGTGACCAGGGAGTGTTCATTTCCCCTCTAAAAAAATTGTAACAAAATTTAAAAGAAAACAAACTCCAAGATCCCAACTTAATTAACTTTAATCTCAAATTTGTAACTCTTACCCATATTTTAGACCCATTAAAGTGGCCCATTATAATGAAAACCCCTTGACCAAGGGACCAACACATATGCAATCCACTTTTCTGATTTATCTGCATCAAATCTGTTGTGTCTACCAAATGAGAGTCTCTGTACACATACCACAATTTGACACAGTTTAGAATTAAAAAGGCCATATACAGAGCTGTTTCCAATTTATCATGACAAGCAGGCTTTGATGTAAGGTAGTTCACTAAGTAAATAATCCCAGTTAATAACAAACTCCAAGCCAAATAACACACACACACACACTCAAATCTCAGATCTGGGATAAATAAACTGAAAGAGAAATAGAAAATCAGGAACTCATTAGTCACAACTCAAAAGGACCTCAAACCTGGTTCGAGTATGACTTCTGATGTCTCCAAATAGTCATCAAATAATGTCTGTAATCAGATCAGAAGGCAAACAGAAACAACCAGCAGCAAACCTGGGCAGAAATAGGGTTCCGCTGGCACTATGTGAGATAAACGGCAGTTGATTGGAGGGACCTCAGACGGCCCTGGAAACCTGGTCGAGTGACTTCCTTGGTGTCCTCAACAAACCCCTAAAAAGGCTTCGAAAGCTGGCTTTTAGATTGGGAGTTCTTGAGGAAGTCGATCTAGGCCAAAACCCTGACAGTTGCTGGTATCGATATTCTCTCTTGGTTGTTCTTCAAAGCTTCAATGTGAGATGGTCTTCAAGGCTTCAAGTATGCTGTAATAGTCTCTCAAACACTCTCTCACAGCAGCAGAATAAAGAGAAATAAAAACAAGATGGGAGATGTGGGTGGGATGGACTTTCTCAGTCCTAGGTGTCTCACCCACAACCATATCAGCTGTTGAAGCATCCTCTCTCTGGAATCAGAGCAAAAATGGCTGTAAATTTCAGTAATTCTTAAAGTGTTAAATGTTACAACAATACCTCTTTGAATGGTAGAGGTTAGGAACCCAGAATAGAAAGAAACCCAAAAAGGAAACTGAACAATTGTGGAATATGGACTTGTGCCTCAACGTGCGCAGTCCTCCTCTATTTATAGCAAAATAAGTAGTCCTTGTAGTAGTATAAGTAGTAGTCCTTGCAGTAGTCTAAGTAGTCCCTAAGGTCTTAAGGGTCTGTTTGAATGTAACCCCTAAAACCTATTATTATAATAATGCATTATTCAACACTCTCCCTCAAGTTTGTACATGGATATCACACATACCCAACTTAGACAAAAAAAAAGAAAAAAAAAAATTTACTACTAAGTCCCTTTGTGGGAACATTTGCTAACTGATCTTCACTTCGTACAAAGGAATATAGATAAGTCCTTACTCTAACTTTTCCTTGATGAATTGCCTATCGATTTCGACATGCTTGGTATGGTCATGCTGAACAGGGTTGTGTGCAATGTTGATGGCTGACGTATTATCGTAATATAGTAACATCACCACCTGGATGGACACTCCCAAGTTATGAAGGAGACTCTACAACCAAAGTAACTCACAAATCCCATGTGTCATAGCTCGAAACTCAACCTCTGTACTTGATCTAGCCACAATTGATTGCTTCTTACTGCGCCACGTAACCAAGTTGCCACCAACAAATGTACAGTAGCCAGTAGTAGAGCGACGATCATTTAGAGAACCTGCCCAATCAGCATCAATGTATGCCTCAATCCTCATGTGATCTGTAGGAGAGAATAAAATACCGTTTCCTGGTGCAGTCTTCAAGTACCTAAGGATCCGGTTCACAACATTCATATGTGAGGAATAGGGATCATGCATGTACTGACTCACCAAACTTACTGCATGAGCTATGTCTGGTCTTGTGTGGGATAGATATATGAGTCTTCCAACCAGCCTATGATATTGACTTTTACTAACTGGTTTACCTTCTTACTTCTAAGATGAGAGTTAGCCTCAACAGGAGTATCCAGGGGTAACATACCAGTCTCTGAGAGGAGGTCCAAGGTATACTTTCTTTGAGAGAGAACAATACCCTTGGTTGAATGTATCACTTTAATAATACCAAGAAAGTATTTCAACCTTCTAGGTCCTTGATCTGAAACTCCTTACCAAGATAGGCTTTGAGTTTAGAGATTTCATCTTTATCATTGCCAGTAACAAAAATATCATCCACGTATACTATTAGCACCGTGATCTGATCACCCACCCTTTTATGATCAGCATTACTCTGAGTAAAGCCAACTGGTATCATGGCCTTGTGAAAGTGACCATACCACACCCTGGGAGATTTCTTTAATCCATTCAGAGCTCTCTTTTCAGTCTACATACCTTGCCTTATGTTTTTGGACTAGAGTATCCTGGTGGAATGTCCATATACACTTCTTCAGTCAACTCTCCACGAAGAAAGGCGTTTTTTACCTCTAGTTGTTGTAACTCCCATCCTTGATTCACTGCACAGGAGATGATAACACGAACAATATCACAGGGGTAAAAGTCTCTTGGTAGTCGATTCCATAAGTCTGAGTAAAGCCATTTACCACCAGTCTTGCCTTATATCTATCCACAGTCCCATTCAACATTATGTTTGACCATGAACACCCATTTGTAGCCGACTGGTTGCTTTTGTAGGGGAAGAACAACCAGATCCCATGTGTTATTCTCGTGAAGAGCTCTCATCTCCTCATTCATTGCCTCCTTCCACTTAGGTTCTGCATTTGCTTCCTGCCAGGTCTTACGAATAGGAACAGAGGACAAGGAAGATAAAAATGCATGATATGATGGGGAAAGAGCATTGTATGACACCAAGTTGGAAATTGGATGCTGGGTACAAGTCCTATTACCTTTTCTATGAGCAATAGGAACATCAAAAGACTGATCAAAAGTAAGAGGAAAGGTTATACCTAGGAGAGAAGACTCAGGATCAGGAAGCAATGAAGTAGCAATGGTAGTTTCAGTCCTCCTTTTTTTGCAAGAGAATACCTTTATCACTGGATCATCTTATGTTTTCTGCTGGATCTGTTTCTTCCCCTGAATGGGAGCCTCCTGCTCCCCTTGAACGGTAACCGCTGGGTCAATGGGAGCCTCTGAGTCTGTAGTCTTGTTTTCATGCATGGGATCCTTCTAAAAGGCATCAAATGAAGACTAAAATACTGCAGGAAATAAGCATAGAATAGCTGGTTCAATGGCCCTACTGTAGAGGGCAGGACTGGACAAAATTGGGCCAGTTTTGGGCTGGCTCGATCAGCCTAAAGCTGGGATGATGCTGGCAGCTTTCTTCCTTCTTCTATAATGTAATCCAGCATGTGTATCTACATCAGGCTCGGTAAGGGACCTTTATGAATGGAGGGAGGGCTAGAGTGTGGAACCACTTATGCATTGAACTCTCTGCATTAGGAATTGGAGGCTGGATCCCGTTATTAGAGAGACTGGTTAATTTGGAGGTAACTTTCTGGGATCCAGATGCTGTGAGGTTATGGAGGTACAGAACTTTCTCATTTGGTCTTTTTAATGGAGTCCAAGGACACCTAATAGTTTAGGTTAGGAAGTGGTCAATAAAAGATCTCAGAACCTGTGAAGGGATCAGGATTGGCAGAGAAATCTTAAACAAGAATTGACATCTCGTCCATGAGTTTGGTAGTATGCCAAATCAGATCTGCACAATCATCCTTCAGTGGGAAGGAGAATTCAGCAACCGTCGACTTCGTCTTCTGTTCCTAGGCCCTGATTCCAAAATAATGAAGTAGTAATCCAACAACTAGGATTACTATCCCACTCACAACGGACTTATGAATCACGACCAGCAAGCCATCAACACTTAGAACTACCAATAATGGGTTTAGAATAGCACCAGAATCATCCCAAATAGTTGTAATCGGTAGTACATCAGACCCCCAAAACAAGATGTAGACCCAACGGTCGGATCCCAAGTTGTTAGCACAAAACCAAAATAGAAACTAGTACTCAGATTTAGTAACATTATTCTATCTCAGCATTCAAAGATTAGAGCAACATGAAACTTGAAATGTAAACAGTATTCCATGAGTAGTCCACCATATATAGAACACAAACCATTCCAATGGCTCCATATCTCAGGTCAACAGTTGATGAGATTAGCAACTAATAATCAGGTTTAGAAGCTAGAAGTATCTAACAAACCACAAGATAGATATCCACCAAACTCCAGTCGAGTCCTCCTATTATGGTCTTGATCAAATCTCCAAATTGACAACCTGATTTGAAGGTTAGATGTTGCTGGAATGATAGCCTAACACAGAACAGGAAAAATCAGTAACCAAGGCACTGCTGTTCTGGTTAGATTCTTCAACCGAAGTTCAACCTCAGAATCAACGGTGGGATGGTGATGAAGACTAGCAATACAGCAAGGCAGTAACAACGACTATAGTGAAATAACTTGAAAGAAACTTACCTGAAACCTTAGGCAAGATTGGAACAAACAAGATGGAAGAAAAGGAGGATAACTAGGGTTTCTCTCTCATTCACCAACCAGCTTCTCACTGATGGTCCAGCTTCACACCCGAATCAGTATTGTATCTCACAGCTCCTGTTTCACACAGGTTGCCGTAGCAACAAAACTTCTCAACAGCAAAATCATGGCCTCCATTCAGCCCTTCTTTCTGAATAATAAAGTAGTCTCCGTTACAGAAATTGAAACATTCTAGCATAGAAAACTATATGTGGTTATAACCAAGGTTTAAAGTATCGGTATCGGTTTTCGTATCGGTCGGCCAAAATTAAGATATGTATTGGAGGGTATCGTCTTGCATTGGAGATACATTAAAAAACGCTAAAGATATACATATACATGGATAGAAAACGCTTTTTTATACACTTTTGCATTACATTTAAAAAAAAAAAAGCTATATATAACATGTATTATGCATAAACACTAAATTGAAAGTATTGCATTAAGAATCTAAGGTTTCTAGTTGTCTCATAAATGTAAAATCTTTATTCTCAACCTTGATTGGCTGGTAGCAACTTTGGAACAAACCCCCTAAAAAAAATCATGTTTTTCTGACAAATGAACCCTCTTGGCCATTATATGACCGTAGCGCACCGTATCGGTACATATCGTATCGGTATGTATTGATCGATATGCACCGATACATACTAAAACGTACATTTCACCTCGATTTTTTTTATTTTCCATAGAGTATCGATATGTATCGGTGTGTATCAATGGTATATCGGTGCGTATTGGTATGTATCATACGATACGTATCGATACAAAAGGATTTTAAAATTTTCATGTAGTGTATCGTTAGTATCGTATCAGTAAGGGCCGATACCATTACGTATCGACCAATACGGTACGATATGTACTGATACTTTAAACTATGGTTATAACAGCATCGACTAAAAGTAGAAGTAAAATAATAATGATCCTACTTAAAACTTCCTATGCAAGACATATAGTAAAGGGCCTTAATGGACCCAGACCTAGCTGATAAATTGGGCCTAAAACTTAAAATATAAATGACTTAAACTGCTGTGGCTCTATGGGGCTTTTAAATTGGCTGCTGCTGGCTGTCTCTTCCTCCTATGAATGTACCACTTTGTGAACTTTGGATCTACATCACTTTTGTTCACCTCTTTATGTAATAGTGCTGGTGCATATGATCTAACATTATTATAGAAGTTAGGATTCTACCCACGAAATCGGAGGGCTCACAAAACCAGCAGGTTGAACATCAAAATTAATCCCAGTTTACAAGTCCAATCAGCCCTGTGATGGAGGGCCAGTAGGGGTAGGGAAGAATCCCTGAGGTAAACTCAGAGTTGCAGGGGAGAGGGAGAAATCGCACTAAGAAAAGGGGGAAGAAAGGAGGATCGTACACACAGCCCCAAGGCTCTCAAACATTCAAACTTAATTCATTATTCTATTCTCTAATTACTCAATCGGATGAAAGGAAACCTACTCTAATTTGGAAACCCGAATTAATTGGAAACTAAATCCTAACAGCTATCACCTACCTAAATTACCAAAATAAAAGATTGCAGGAGAATAAAAATAAAATCCTAAAAGATCTTACTGATTAAAGACCCAAATTGGATTCGGTTCATCTCTGACTGGATACCCAGATGGATTTGGATCAGTCCATGGGTGTGCATCTACTTCACCCTGAACTAATTGTAGTAATAGGTCTCCCTAGGGTCTTCAATACCCCAAAAGTTGATCTCAATCCGATGGTAGGATGGAGAGATACATTACCAAAATATTAACTAAGTTTCAGAATTAGTAACCTAGCTTAGCTTCACATCACAGTGACTCACCACCAAATTAGCAAAATGTCATCCACTCAATAAAAGGGAATAACATATATCAAGCCCAAGATAATCCAATGGACAAAAGCTTTAAATCAACCAAGGGCATACCCATTGCACGAGGCTTCGTAATGTAAGATCGAATCACAAGTGATCTAATCCCAGTTAGGATCTTTAGTAAATTTAAGGAGTTAACTTGAATCAACAAATGGAAGTAACAAAACAATAACTTTTTCCAGATCTTGAGAAAGGAAGGGTAGAATCGGTATATTGCAAATATCTCAAAATCAAGCCATCAGATTGAATTGATCTCCAAACTAGGGTTCTTGAATGCCTGGTCACAATTTGAGTTCGATCGGATGGCTGAATTGCTTAATTCGGAAAAACATGTGACATCCACTCTCTTAGATGACTTGAAGAAATTCAAGAAAAACTTGAAGAACAATACTTACTTGTTGTTGGATGAAGAAGATGAAAGAATAAATAATAAAAGAAGAAAGATTGAAATGGGATGCTGGGATGGCTATCTCAGCCTGGGTCTCTCACCCATAGCTATCTTAGCTGTTGAAGAATTATTTCTTAGAATTTTGGGAGCTCAAAGCTGCAATTTCATTAATAAATTCGTGTTCTATGTTGTAGCCCCTTACAAACTTATATAGAAGACTCAAAACTGACTCAACGCTAAAAGAGATAGGCCTAACTCAATCCTTCACTAATCGAGAAACCTAAACTGACTAAAAAACTGAAATTATAGAAAATCGTCTTAAAACAGGTCTCTAACTAACCTAATGAATTAAATCTCGTTTTTTCACTTTTTACCTATATTTTAGGCCCATTAAAGTGGCTTATTACAAAGAAAACCTATGGGATCAAAGGCCCAACACATATATAACCCAACCTAAGGCTTATTTTCAATAAAATAAGCCCATTAAGTGACTTATCTGCATCAATTCTCCACCACTTAAAAACTCAACCTAAAGTTTTGAACATGAGAGCGACCACCTTGGTGTGAAGAAGGTTAAGCTACACTCCATAGCAAAACTCTGGAAACTCTTCGAAGACATGAATGTAGTCTTGAATGTGAGGAGCACGATCTTCAAAATACTTCAATGGGATGATCACTCCACATGCGCAACCTCAACATCATCGGATGTATCCATAGGGTCATCTTCTAGTGCATCTTCAACCTTCTCAAACTTAAACTTAAGCTTCTTAAGTTCTTTGTCATTATCGTTCACAGTCTCTTCAATGGTTTCTTCAACCACTACTTCAATCTCAAACCCCGTAGGATCTTCCTCTTGGTTGTTCACACTCATCATAGTTGTTGTAGGGCCAATCTCCTTGGGCTTGACCTCATTGTCAACCATTACGACCATGTCGCTTTCGACTTCTTCCTCATGAATTCTATTAATTGAAACATCAAGTACTAGCTTTTTCTTAACATTAGGAATGGCCGGAATTTCTTCCACACTAACCTCAACTTCAGGTTCTTGTGCTTTGGTTGGAAGTGTCTTCTCTTGTTGCTCCGTCGCATATTTTCACATAAGAGTGGCCAAGTGGTCTACCAATTGTTTCAGACTTTTGTCACCTGTGGGTGTCTTTTAGAGACCTATAAACGTATTCTGATGGGAATCTTACGGGGGAAAGAGCCTTTGTTGGATATATATAGGGAGGTATTGCGTCACTAACTCGTACTTCATCTCTTCTCAAGTCTTAGGCTCATGTCCTCGAACTCGGAGTTGGTTTTCATGGACTCTCCAAAATTCTCCAGCACAACCAATCAACCAGGAGCAAACAAATCGAAGGACAACAAAGAAAATAGACTCAAAACAGGACTCTAACTAAACTAATGAATTAAATCGCATTTTCCTACTTTCTACCCATATTTTACGCTCATTAAAGTGGCTTATTACAAAGAAAACCCATGGGATCAAAGGCCCAACACATATATAACTCAATCTTAGGCTTATTTCCAATAAAATAAGCCCATTAAGTGACTTCTTTGCATCTCTTCTGCCACTGCAGGCTCTGGGTAGATCATAATATATGCAGCCTTATCCCCGCTCTGCGTAGAGGCTGTTTCTTGACTTGAACCCACGACCATCGCAATGGATCAACCTTACTGTTGCACCTAGCCTGCCCTCAAGAGCTTCAAATCAACATCACTATAAATAGTAGTCAAGCCAGATTTAGTAGCTATTAAGATTAACATCCTACTTCGTAGCTCACCTTCAGATTTGGACAAGTTATAGGACCCACGTGATGGGGATAACCCTCCAAATATCTCACCCAACGGATAGTTAGGTTGGAACTTATAAGGACAAAAATTAGAAAGTAGTCTCCTAAAAATAAAGGCTTACTGCTACTGTCGATCTATTCAATAAATGGAGCACAAATCTGGTTGATGGAAGGCCCTTGAGAGTATGTCAAATCATCAGAGAAGCATAATGATCAGATGATCAGATCAATAGGTATGAAGGAAGGAAGCTACAGGAAGGAAGCTATAGCAAGAAAAATTCCAACCCCTACAACCGTAGGGTACTAAATGAGAATGGATCTTCCAAACAAGCTTTCCTTGATGTGACACTCCACTTCAAGAACACACTGTATAGCAACACAATCTTCAGGAATAGACCATGATATATCTTCAACACCTTGCTGGAATTTCAGAGAATGTAGAAGAAGAAGGGATATGACTCGGGCCTCTCACTTATGGCCTAGTCGGGCTATCATCACCAATCGGTAGGTCTCTCACCATAACAGTATCTGACACACTGTTAGCATAAACACGTTTAAAACGGGTTTTAAACCCGTTTCCATTTTTTACCGTTTAAAACACATTTTACTGTATGCTTCCCAAAAATACTTTAAAAAACAGCAAACTTCAAGCATTCCTGTTCTAAACACGTTTAAAACACGTTCCCGTTTTTATGGCGTTTTTTAAGACTTGATTTTTTTAACATAATGTCTAGTTAATTGACCACATATCTCTCCTCCAAACTCTGATCGACCTGATTCTTTCACCAACTTGAAGCTAACACAATGGACTATATTTCTCATGATATTACCTTAAACTCAAATTCAATTCACGAGCCCTGAAATTGAGCTATAAACTGACGTATTTGCTGGAACATATTTCTACAGTGATGACTCCTAACTCTTATTGAACATATATCACTTCGAGAGTGTTAACTATGTTGACAACAATGAACAACACCATAATCTGGTCACATTGCTCAATAAGACTTTGGGCATGTGTGGTGTATGAATTTAGAATTGGTGTTGGATGATATTCAATGATATATGTCTTAAAACTTGTAATGAGACATGGGATGTATAAGCATTAATGTTAGATATTGTAGTTGTTTTGAACACTAGATGCAGATATTCATATAATAAGTCCTTAATTTATACGAGTATACTACCATTTTTTAGTCCCATTTGTTTGAAATCTACACGTTTAAAACCTGTACCGTCCATTTCCCTTTTTTTATCGTTCCTGTTTTTGCTAACTATGATCTGACATCACACAAAGGCAGCAAGCCTATTTTTTTCAATCTCAAATCATGGGGAGTCTGTAGGATGCCCTACTTTTATTGATGAACAACACCTTGCATGGGAAAGGAGATTTTCTTATTAGAAATAAAATACAAAATAGAATCTAACTTGTAGCTACTTATAAAAATAGAAACGGTTTCTAAATTAGTAACTACAAGATAGAAAAAATCTATATCAAAATAGAAACTAAATAAAATAAGCGCAACCCAGTGCACGAGGCTCCCGCTTCTGCAGCGTCTGGGAGGGGCATATGTAAAGTAGAAACTAAATACAGCTACTAAAATGTCCCCCACACATGGACTGTTTAGCATGTAGTGGGCCTCACTCTGGCCCACGAGTGGAGCAATAGCTGGGCCTAAGGGCTGGCTGGTTCTTTCTTCTCTTCCACCTTTGATCTACATCAAGTGCTACCTCTTTTTGTGTACAATCATTACGAATTCTTTTGTACCACCATTTGGACTACTGGTCTTGATACTAATGGTGGACCATCTAGTCAGTTGGGGATGGGATAAGCAAGACAAATTTTTGATGTCTAACCAGTTCGTGGATTCTGTTAAGAATTTATTTATCCAGCATACTTATGCTTGTGGGCTTGGGGAAGAGGTTCACAGGGATGCGAACTCCAACCAGTCTGAAGAATATCACTAGAAATCGATATCAACAACTGGGCGCTTGCAAGTATCCTCCAGAACGGGGAAGGGAAAATAAGACCAGAAAGCAAGGAGATGGAAGAAGAAAAAATTGAAATAAAAGACCATTGTTTGCACCTAACTGGCACCAAAACAATTCACTCAAATCATTCTTCAAAACATGGCCCAATGAATAGGGTTACAAACCTATTTATAAGGAAACCAAATTAATACTTCCTAATTAAAGTCTAAAATTGAAATAGAAATAAATCTACTAATTACTCCCTAAGGTCTAATCTAACACAAAATAGAAAACAATAAAACTCAAATTTGTAATTCCTTATTTGTCTAATAACTACCTAAAAATAAAAGATTACATATCTTCCCAAATAAAATAACTCAATCTTTCCTAAATTAAATAAATCCTAAAAGATCCTACTGAACCCAAAAATCCAGTTGGACCTGGTTCATCTAGGTCGAGATTGCCAGAAGGGTCAACCCAGTTCAACCTTGATTATGCATCAAACACTTTAACTATCCTTGTGTGCATTTGATGTTATTATTTTTTAGATACTCTTTGGATTTTGTAATTTGAAATTACCATTATTCAGGGAAAATATGATGAAACAATCAAGGAATGCACAAAAGCATTGGAGCTAAATCCTTCATACATGAAAGCTTTGCTTAGAAGGGCAGAGGGGCACGAAAAGCTTGAGCACTTTGAAGAGGCTATTGCAGGTAGTTTGGAACTTCAATGATTTAGCTAAGTTTAAATTCACTGCAATATTCAAGATGCATAATTTTAACCAGAAAAAGGAAAAGATGCTACTTTTCCTCTAATTACGGTATCTCCACTGCATGATGTAGTGTGTTGCATATGTAGAGTGACTTTCATCTCTTGAAATATTATTTTTTCTTTGATCAATAGAAAGCTCTATGTTGATAGAAAAAATTGTATGGGAAAATATACTATGTAAAAGAAAAAAGGGAAGAGGAGAGAGCATTCCCTAGAAAAAAAAAATTAAAGATGTACAAATTTACATTTAACACTTTTGAATATCCTGAAACTAGTTTTCATGAATCTACTACTTGAATTATTGAATGTTTTGAAATTCTTCAAGAATGTCTTCCTTTCAAAGTAGAACTTGACAACACCCATGCATTGTATAACGCCTCGGGCCCACTAACCTTGGCACAATATTGTCCTCTTTAGCCCATAGGCCTGAAGGCCTTAAAACCCGTTGTGCCATGTTAAGGTGGCTAGAGGTTATCAACTAGCCCAACAATCTCTCCTAGGTAATTTGGGACTAAAGTTTGCACACCTTCATCGATCTCCTAAACCCCCTGGCACTTTCCGTATTCTTGAGGGGGGACACTTCACCGATCTCCCACGCGGGTCCATTATACTTGCCGTATTCTTAAGTGTCACATTTTCCCCCGCGTCCTCGCTTGACCCCACACGTTTTCGGGGTCTGCTCTGATACCATCTGTGCCAAGGTTAATGGGGCTGGGTACATATGGTATCAGAGCGGACCCCGACAACTTGTGGGGCCACAGAGGGAACACGGTGCCCAGAGGGGGGAGAATGTGATACCCAAGAATACGACAAATGTACCAAACCCGCCTAGTAGATTGGTGAGGTGTCACCACCGAGAATACGACAATTATTAGGGGGTTTGGGAGATCAATGAGGGTGTGCAAACTTTAGTCTCACATCGCCTAGGGGGAGGTTGTTGGGCTAGTTGATAGCCTAGAGTTTCCTTAACATGGCACAATGCGTTTTAAAGCCTTGAGGCTCATTGGCTAAAAAGGACAATAATTTGCTAAGGTTAATGGGGCCGGGGCGTTACACATTGTTATGATGAGTTGAAGTTAATCTTGGAAAAGCTTTTATATACTGAAATTACTCAAAACCATGTCTTCAAGTTGTATAAACTTGCAATTGCACAATCGTTTTAAGTTCTTTTTTCAAAGGGTTATTTTCATGTGGTTAAAGCATTTAATGTAGAACTGAATTGAAAGTGATGCGGATCTGGGGTTCTGACACCCTATTTGGATCACCTATGGGCCCACGAGAATAATAGACAACCCAATTTAATGGTTGAGTGGCAATCTTGTAAACTCAGCACAATTAGAACCCTTTGGAGAGGGATTAAAGGAATCTGGTGTAAAACAGTAACTTAAAATCGAAGAAGAGGGCTTATCTGTGAATTAACTGAAGTGGAAATGAAACAAATGTAATTTATGGACATGAGGGGCTTTATGAAGCTTAACAGAAGTTATGCCTTTATCAAGAATTAAGAAAAAGAGGCTTCTTCTTCAACCTCATGATATGATAGAAGAGGTGGAAGAACTTGCTTTGAACTAAGATAACTCACCTCTGGGAACTTCAATCGGGCTGAAACTGATGGAAGGGTTCGATAACTCCAAGATTGACAACCTCCGATTGATGTGTGTTCCATACAGTGATCAGGAATCACAAGATGAAGAACTTCTGCAACTCAAATCTGGCGCAATAACAGAACCAGGATTTGAATTTCTGGTTAGAAACTTCCAATGGAGATCAGATCTTGACTCGAATATGTGTAGGTGGAGTTGCTTCTAATACAGAATTGTCTTCTCACAATCTGCAATTGATCCGAAGAGTAATAGTAGAGATCGATGACAAAAGCTAGGGCTGGAAGTACTGCCCAGAACAGAGTATTCCCAGGTAATGAAAAATAAACAATAGAAAGCTCAGAAACGAAATAGAAAGGAGAAGAAGATAAGAGAGGGAAAAGAACAGAAGAAGACCAGGGAAGGAGTGGGAGTTTCACACAACTCAGGGCAGCCATTGGTTTCACCCAGAGCTCTGCATTCAATTCGAAACTCAAATCTGTCTTTCTCCATTGGAAAACTAACTAGCATAACAATAGAAACCCAACAAAAATGGGAACAAAATATTCTAGGAAACCAGAACTAATCATGTGCCCAACCTTCTGAAACAAATAGAATCGAATAAATTAAATATTGTCCTATTTCCAAGTCTAAAGAGAAATAAACAAAGAAATCAACTACAAAGTTGCCCTAAATCCAATGCTCTGCTGCATCAGAAAGACTCAAAACAGTTCCAAAATACAAGATCTTATATCAGGGGAAAATCCAGATTCAAGGTAACCTAGGTACTGAGGTTAAAACAGAGACTCAAAAGGAATATGTAACTGAGGTCAACTGAGGGAATGAGGTTGGGTAACAATCACTGATGTCTGAATCTATTTATGAGTCCAAATCAGTAGCTAGGAATAAGGATATAAACTGTAGGACAGAATAAGGTTAAGACAGAAACAGAATAGGTAGGATATCAGAAATCAGAAATTGAATACATATTGTAGGGTTGAAATGAGTATTAAATTAGTACCACAAAAATAATACACAAGCAACACTTAAAATCCTTCCTACTGATTTAAAAAACAGGGCTAAAACAGCGCTTAAAACTGAGAGAAGATCGAATATGGGAGAAGATGAAAAACAGAAAATCCACAGGTCACTCTGAAATTGGGATCGAATTCCCTTCTAGGTGGGAGGAAAACTAACCAGAAAAGGGGAGCTTTGTTACTGGATTGGGGAGCAAGTTAACACAAAAAAAACTCAGGAAAAACAGAATTAGAAACAAGAATTTTCTGAGAATTATGTTACCTATCAGTGAGTGGGATTAACAATAGAAGATCCCCAAGAACTGTAGATCAGTAGTAGTATAAGAACAAGAACAAAGACGATCCACCTGGGCTTGTCATTGTAATTTGTCGATTGGATCACACACTAATCCCGTTCTCTCGATCAAACCGAAGAATTTTCTCCATGAAGAATTGCAGCAACAACCATTGTATTATCAAAATTGTGGGAAGAAAGCTCTCCAAGACTTGCCTTTATAGGTGCAAAATAGAAAGAAAGCTAACCACCAATTAGGAAGGTTTGAAAATAGAAAATTCCCAATCGGTAGTGGCTATGGTTGCAAGAAAGAATTTAATTGTAAAAAGAAATAAAGCTAACAACTTAAATTGAACCCTGGACTTTAACTTAAACTGAACCCTTGGTTCAACCAACTGAACCAAAACAAAATAAAACAAAGTAATAAACAGCAACTCATAAAAGAAATCGTGGGCTAGCCTATCCCTCAAATCATGGAATTATGTAGCCTCCTCTTATGTGAGTAGGTCTTCAATATTGCATCAGCATGTGGGAGTCATTTCTTGTACAATTGTCGTAATGATATTTACTTTTATGTCCCCCCCCTCCCTTTTTCTTTTTGGTCACTGTAGACATGAAAAAAATCTTGGAATTGGATCCTTCAAATGATCAAGCTAGAAGAGCCATAAGGCGCTTGGAGCCTTTGGCAGCAGAGAAGCGAGAAAAAATGAAGGAAGAGATGATTGGTAAGTTCTGAGTATGGTTTTTGTTGTGCATTTTTTTGCTGCGTTATTGATATTCATAATTCTTTTTCTTTTGGTGGGTATTCTCTTAATATTGTCTTTCTTTTTTAATAAATTATTTTCTTTGTTTATTTTTTAATAAGTTAGTCTTTAGTAATTTTTTTTTAGTTGGTGGGAGATGAGGAAAACAATATTTTCCACTTTTGTTAACCCCTTTTTGAATAATTATTTTGCAAATATTTATTTTATATGACAACATTTTATTTATTTATTTCTGTTTCCATGTATTGTGACGATATTTTTGTACGAAGTAAAAATATTTGTTTAGAGCATTAGTGGATATGAACTGCACTCCCATGATTGAGGGATCCTGTCCTTGATTTATTATTTGAAGGCATTTCAAATATATCAGAAGTCATATTTGATCTTTCTTAAGTGCTTAAGAAAGAATGAAACATGCAAGACACCAGCCCATATGAGATCCCTATAGAAGTGTGCAAAACCTTGGGAATATGTGGCATTACCTGGTTGACCAAGCTGTTTAACAAGATTATAAACACGAGGAAGATGTCAGATGATTGGAGGAGAGGCATTGTTGTTCCGGTAAACAAACATAAAGGAGATGTTCAAAGCTGCAATAACTATAGAAGCATAAAACTAATGAGTCATATTATGAAACTATGGGAGAAAATTATTGAAGCCTGCCTAAGAAAAGAAACTAAGACTTCGAAAAACCAATTTGGATTTATGCTAGTTAGATCTACAATAGAGGCTATCTACCTATTGAGGAGAATCATAGAAAGTTATAGAGCCCACTAGAAGGATCTCCATATGATATTTATTGACCTAAAAAAAGCATATGACCGTCCCTCGAGATTTAATCCAACATGTCCTAGTAAAGAGAGAGGTGTCAAGTACATATGTGGATATAATTAAAGATATATATGAAGGTGTGGTGACTAGAGTGAGATTTGTGGGAGGTCAAGGCAAGGAATTCCCAATTACAATTGGATTACATCAAGGATCGACTCTAAGCCCCTATTTGATTGCACTTATCATGGATGAATTAACCAAGTGCATGTTAGATGAGGTCCCCTGGTGTATGCTCTTCGTAGATGACATTGTCTAATGGATGAGACTAATGCAAGGATTAGCACTAAGTTGGAGCTTTGGAAATCAAAATTGGAAACAAGAGGTCTTAAGATTAGTAGATCGAAGCGGAGTATGTCAATTGTAACTTTAGCCGCTCTATGTTGGATAATGATATAGTGAGAATTGAGGGGACAGATATTCCTCAAAGTGATTGTTTTAGATACCTGGGGTCTACCATAAATAAAGAAGGTGACATAGAGGATGATATCTCACAAAGAATTAAAATGGGATGGATGAAGTGGAGAGTTGCATCTGGAGTCCTATGTGATCCACGCATCCCTTTAAAGCTTAAGAGAAAATTCTATAGGACTGTTGTGTGTGCAACTATGATGTATGAGGTAGAATGTTGGGCAGTCAAGAAGAGTCATATCGAGAAACTATGTGTAGCTGAGATGAGGATTTTGAGATGGGTACGTGTAAAACTAGGAATGATAAAGTATGGAATGCGCATATTGGATATGTTTTGAGAGTGGCCCTGATCAACGACAAGATTTATGAAAGTTGTTTGAGGTGGTATGGTCATGTCCTATGGAGGCATGAGGACACCCCAGTAAGGAGGAGTGATTGGATCCAGATTGAAGGAGCCAAAAGAGCTAGGGCAAGTCTAAAATGACCATAGACAATGTGGTGAGTAATGCCATGCATAGCCTTGGTCTTGTCCCCACTATGACCTTGGATGGAACCTGTTGGAGAGAAAGGATCCATGTGGCCAACCCCATTTAGTTGAGACTTTCCTAACTTCTGGGCTGTGCCTCTTCCCCCTTACTCCCATATATTTTTTTTCATCTCTCATGTTCTCATCTCTCCCCCCCACCCCCTCCACTCCTGTTTGGATTTTTTCAATTTTGTTTATATGGATCCATGTAGCCAACCCCATTGAATTGGGATAAGGCTAAGTTTTTTGTTGTTGTTGTTGTATAAGTTCTTAAGGTTTTGTAAGATTTTTTGTGCTATAGTGTCTCATAGCTGAATTTGTTGTTGTTGTTGTATAAGTGCTTAAGGTTTTGTAAGATTTTTTGTGCTACAGTGTCTCATAGCTGAACACCTAAGAATTTCAACATTGCTATAGTTAGGAACAAAATCTATCTCATTTTGTGAGAAAAAAGAGGCCTATTTCTGCCCCCAAGCTTGTGCAGCTGAATGAGCATGCTTGGGCTCAGCCAGCAGCCCACTTAGCTGAAGCCAGGATTGACTCTTGGTTGGCTTAGCTTTGTTTGGTTTATTGACTGCATGAAACTAGTATTGACTCATGGTTGTATCAGCTTTTCTTAGTTTATTGACAGCAGAGACGTGGGCTTGCAAGTTTTTTCGGGTGTATTGCTGATCCTGATCCTGATCCAGAAGACTTGGCCCAGATAAGGATCAGATAAGACCTTGTAGAATTCATTTTTAGAAGACTTGGCCTAGATAAGGATCAGATAAGACCTTGTAGAATTCATTTTTAGCTTTCCAAAAATTTTCCCCATTTGGTAAGGACAGCCAAGTCATGAAAACTCGTTGGTTTAAATATTGTTCATTTATTGTTTCTTTTGGCTATTTTGTCTGAAAAAGAATCTTTTAAACATTTACGATGTTTTTCTCTTACTTTAAACTAAGATTAAAAGTGATTACAAAATTGTTTAATTGTTTTATGGCTAATACAATGTAATGCACTTCCTTAATCCTTTGCTGCTAGAGCACATCACTGGTCTTGGTTTTCATGGTTTTGTTTCCGGGTATGACTGAATGTATTCCAGGACCAAAATTGTTGGCCAAGTTCCTTGGTTAGTTACTGCAGAGATTTACTTATGTGAGCCTAAATTGAAATGAATCTGTGTAGAAGTGGTAGTGGCTTCCCCAAGTCCAAACCTGCTGGTTGAAATGGGAAAAAAAAAAATAGGGAAAATAACTTTCAAGTCTTGGTTTTCTTCATGTCTGGTGTAGTACTTTACAAGGTACTACTAGTTGGGATTCAATCCCTTGAACATTCTGATGTTAGTAGTAGTTTAGTTTTCCTTCGTCTACCTACAAGGTGTTTCGGATGCACCGTCTCTCATAGATAATCTTTTGCCTTTATTAGATTAGGTCTCATCATGTTATAGACAAAAATAAGTGCTAAATATGCTTCTAGTGGGGAACAACCACCTACTACACCAGACGAACATTTAAGGTCTGTTGATGAGCTGGAGCCTGAAGGAGATGGAGACTTTCTGTAGCCCAAACTCATCAACAATGGTTCTCTCATTTTTATGTCTGGTTGTCAGGATGTTGTCGTTCAGCCCTTCAAGTAATAGAGACTGGTGATCATGCTTCAGGAATGGCAGCTACCATATGACACTGTATTTTAGTCCATTATAATCCCTGGCCTCTTTACTGTTCAACACATAACTCCCCCAAAGTAAACATCTCATCTTTCTATACCTTCATTGTCTATATGTGGGCTAACTTAAATCTTTTATTACTTTATTATTAATGTATGATATCTAAATGTTATTATATTAAGTCATTTTATGCATAAAATTGACTAATTTTCTAGGTACACATGCAATATCATTTCATTTTTATATGAAGCGCAAACATGCCTAGTTGAATGTGTTCTTTAGTCTGCAGAGTACCGAGTATATTTTGCTGTACGCTTGTTGACCTAAATAGACTGCTTTAGTAAATGGAAATTGATTAACTTGTCTGTATTTTGTGAGCAGGGAAGCTAAAAGAAATGGGGAACTCTGTATTAGGGCGCTTCGGTATGAGCGTTGACGACTTCAAAGCTGTTAAAGATCCAAACACTGGATCCTATTCCATCTCATTCCAGAAATAGGACTGCACGTGAGTCTTTTGATGTTTTATGATTTCAGAAGGGAAAGAAAATTGAAATGGGTGAGAAATATTGTGAATGAGATTGGTAAATGATTATAGATTCATTAAGAGAGCATGCTGTGTTGCGGAGTTAACATGAATATGAAACTGGGAGCTTGTATAAGTCTATAAAGTCTGAGTCTTCTGTGAGCGGTAGGGCTGCTATAAAGTAGTTTTGATTCAAAATCAGAGTATGTACTTGGAAGGAATGCCTGTTTGAATTGGTGATCTCCTTCGGCATCTCTTGAATCGAACCAAAGCTGAACCTGCCATGTCTTCTTCCAGAATATATAGCAGTTATTTCGCTTGACTTAATTAATATAAAATATTGTTAGTTTTGAACCTTTGGTACTCCAAAATGAATAAATTTTCAAATTTGTCCATGAACCCCACTTTAACCCGACCCTACCTTCACCTCCAATTCCACTTCCAACCTTGTACCCAACCTCCACCACCGCCTTACTCCTTGTAACAACATCCTGCCCTCTCCTGAAACTGAAGCTCCCTTAAAATCGTTGATGATAGATCTCACCATCCAATCCTTGCCCTCACTAAAAGTTGGCACCAAATGGTTGGAAAATGAGATGTGAAGGTGGGTTCGATGAAGGTTGTTGGAGGTGACGGTGGCTCAACGGTATAGTTGCAGTTGTGGGAGGTTGTGGGAAAAGAGATATTGCAAAAGAGGGACGATCACGGTGGATGGGGTGATGTGGGGGCGTTTGAGTTACCTTCAGTGGCTTATAAGGGTGAAATTGAAAATAAATCTAATTTAGAACAAAATCTATTATTAAGTGTAAGAGAACCTGAAAAGTTAATTTTTCAAACTCAGGGAACCTGAAACGTCGTTTTTGCAAACGTGGGGCAGCTTAGATGTAATTTAACTCTTTCCACCATTCATGGGGCAGGAGACGCTCCCTAAAGATCCACTCTGGTGGGTCAAAACATATCTGGACCTAAGGCTGCGTTTGGTAGTAATTCAGAAAAACGTTTTGATATTTTTCTGTTCTATGAGAACAAAAACGGAATAAAGTGTTTGGTGTCAACTTAGTGTTTTTCTGTTTATTTGGAGCGAGAAGGGGAAAAAAACGTTAGAAACGCAAAATGATGGAATGATGAAATCTTGTTCCGTCATATTTCGATTTCGTTTTCAAATCCAAAAAACTGAACAACTAGGGTAATCGTTCCTGAAACAGGTTCATCAAGCACCGTATATATTTTTTTTAAAGGCATTTTGATATAGAAACTGAAAATTCTGTTTTTGACATGAAACATCGTCTTTGGAATTGAATAACTACCAAACCCAGCCTAAGCTTTTGGAGAAAATCTTCATTACTAGGCTTGAAACTTTTGGATCAATTTGTTCTATGGCCTCTGAGGCTCAAAATGATGGGCAAGTATGTGTCTTCGGTCTTCGTTGCAATAAATATGTAACAATTATAGACTATCAGGTGTGGATAACCCAGATACGGTCGTGCCTTCCACCATGGGATGAGGTTTTGGGGTTGGGGGGGAGGGGGGAGACAATCAATGGTTGAAGGCACAAACGCTTACAGCCATGCACATAAACTTTTGCCAAAATTATCCTTCAACTTGGAGGTTTTAATTTAGGGAAATAATATAATATCACATAAAATTAGGATTTAGTTCCTAAAATGACTAAATATCCAAGTTTGGAGGTAGAAATGGGAATTGACCACAACACTATGCCTGATGCTCCTTCCTCTTACTCGGCGTCAGTGTATGTGACTCTTTGCAAGTGGCAATGGGAAAAGAGAGCTTTGTATTCAGGGATATTCTTTTAGAATTCAATTGCAACATGGGAGATTTATCCATTGGAATTGGTGGTTATATTGTGTAGGGAATGCTCAGCTGGACTGGTGACTGCGGTGGTCACCTAGAGTGCAATAGTTCCAGTGGCCTCACCAGCCTGGTTACAGGAATGAGATGCTTGAAAGGATTGGTTGATTTTGTTGGGAGAGATGCATATATACAGCTGACAATTAGGAAGGCACTGGCTTGTACCCTTTCCCATGACTTATACACCATATGCGTCTAAGGAGGTGGACCCGCGTGTCCCGTACGATGACTTAGCGCACTTGAGTCTTGGCAGGTGTCCAACCAAACGGACCCTAAGGTCCTTACTATATATAGAAGAAGTGAGTTCATTTCTTACTTTTCATTTGCCAAAACGTGGGAGAGGGTGAGGAGTGAGGAAAAAGGGGAGAAGGAGAAGAAGGAGGAGAAGGTAAGGGAGCTCCCGGCTTCATGCACACTCGCTGATTGCCACCAAAGGGAGGTGCTACATTCCCCAAACCCTCTTTCCCTTCATTTTGGGTTTTTGAATTTGAGCAAGCTAAGGAATCACCGGGTTGGAGGGGTGAGCCTTAGCCCCGGTGCTTCTCGAAGGTCGGGGTAGTGTGCATTGTACTTCTACATGTATTTGTCGAGTTCAAACCAAGCCGAGTGAGCTCCGGCAACATTTTTGACCAAGTAGGGAGTTAGGGTTTCAACCGTTCAGTTGTCGTATCTCCCAAATGACTCAGTGAAAAATTGATTTCTTCAATTGATTTCTTATGCTTAAATGAGAGGTGGGAAGATCCCCTACAACCTCCACGGAACAAATCTTGATGATCGGGTCCGAGCCGGTGCATCCCCCAAAAGGTGGCACAAATCTGGGTTTACCATTGTAAACGATAAACTTGTTTTTGGTGACTCAATTCTTGTTTCTGGTGAACTGTTCTAAACTGTCAAAATGGACTGTTCCTGTATCTTTGGGGCAAACCTTGTGGGTCCTCCTTAGATGTTTTTGACACCCGTTGATGCCCGTTTACCCTTGTACCTAGAATTGAGACAATCATAAAATGGTGAGACCTAGTAGGGGTTTGACATCGGATTTACAACTTAGGATCTCACCCGTCTAGTCTATAGACAAGGTGAATGGTGGTTTGACTTATTTTTCAGAGTGTTTAATATTTTAGAACTGTGTACATGTTATAGCAATCCTATGTTGATCTTTAACTGCTTAAATGATTTATGTGAATTGTATAATCTGCCGTGATGTATTTGAATTATATGATATATGTGAATTTGGAATTGTATATAAGTTGTGAAATGTGTGATGGGATCCGGTGTGGTCAAGGTGGTTCCAGTACCATGATTACCGTGTATGATTGCATCATGCATTAGGTGTGCATTAGAGTTAGCTATAGTTGTGGATGCACTTTGTAGCCAATGGTAATTCCGGTATTATGTACTCTATGGCTATACTTGAATATGAGTGCGCTTTGTGGTCGATGGTAATTTCGGTATCGTGTATCTCATACTTAACTGTTTGTATGCTAGATAGGCTTGGACATGGATGCAATATAACACCCTGAAATAGGAAGTAGCTGAGCTTAGTGTCAGGACCTAGCTGGCACAGGAAGTAGGCTACCTTGTGATGGATCCACTTGTCCAGTAATAAGAAGAGCATTTTGATAGAACCACATGCCAACTAAGGGGTATAGAATGGTCAGAAAATAGAAGTGGGACCACTTCCACATTGAGTGGACTCATAACCCTAAGAAATAGGATAGTAGACGAACTAGAAATGGGCAAACCGGCCAGCCGCTCAACTGCCAACCGGCCAACCAGTTTGGTTGGTAGAATGCTTGAAAAATGAGTTTTTCTCTGTGGGGTCCATTCCTCTGTAGTAAAATTCCACACATTTACCCAATATGTAGAGGTCCAATGCTGACCAAATCCAACCTAATAGGTCAGTATTTGGTGGGGTCCATCAATGGGAATTTGATTTTAAATAGTTTTATGTTTTTAGAAATTAGTTTTAGAAATTAATTTTAGGAATTAGTATGTTCAGCTAAATGGGCCCTAAGGTCCTTTGGGCTGAATTAGAAAACAAGAATTAGCCACTGTTCACTTCATTTGTGAACTGAAATTCGGTGGAGCAGCAAAAGGAAAGAAGAAGAAGTAGAAGAAGAAGAAAGAAGAATAAGAAAGGGAGTGTACAGCTGCAATTTTGGGGTTGCCTACACGTTAGGTAAGTGTTGCTGCCCTTTAAAATTGGTGTAATCAGTTGGTATTGTCATAGTAGTAAGCTAGTGTAAGAGGATTCATCAGATTGGGGACTGCAATTGAGTCCCTATAAGTTGAATTCAAAACCCAGTGAGTGAATCCCCAATTTCAGGAAGGGTTTGGGACCCAATTTGCATGAAATCCATCCATGTAACTCTTAAAGCAAAGAATTTTTAGTATTCATAGGGAATTCATGCAAATGGGGACTGAATTAAGATAGAATATGACTAAAATTCTGCAGAAAAAAGCATAGGCAGAAATTCTATTAATTTATAGGTTTGGGAAATTGGAAGTATTGATCTGAATTCTTCTCTAAGACTTATTTCTAAGCTTGATTGGGGTTGAAATTTAAGTATTGTTACTGTATACCTAGCAATTCCACCCTAATTGAGTGATTAATTTTGGGGAAAATGGATTCGACCCTTCCATTTACCCAATCAAGTTTAATTCTGAATTTTTTGTAAGAATATGATAGTGTACTATTATAGGAATATGTATTCTCTAATTGGTGGTTTTAGGGGCTGTAGGGTGACTGTAGAGGCCATATAAGACCCTCCCCATGCTGCCATGGGCATTGGCCCTCGGCCATATGCGGCCCAAGCCAAGAGATCTAGTTGGACAGCCTACAGGGTAGTAGAAATTTCTGCAGAAATGAACTTGCCGGTTGGATAAGCGGTCAGCCAATTCGAACCTGCTGGTTGAGTCTTTTCAAGGCTGATCAGGCTCTGTTTTGGCTGAATTATACCCTAACCCTTGTGGGTTATGCTACCTACCTTTTTACCCAAATTAATCATAAGGATAGGGGAAGCTTGGGGACATTACCGAGGCTTTAAATTAGGTTGATACATGGGCTGTTGGGAGTTGTTTTGGGTTTAGCAGTGAACCTATATATAGTCATATTAGGTGTTATAAATGTTTGAAAAAATAATAAACATTTGGTTTAGGAACTTAAAAATTATCGGGTGAGGGCACGCGATGGATTGCGGGGGATCCTATCATACCTTGTGATTTGGGTTTTGAGGTGAGTGGGTGATTGATTTATTTTACGAAGTGTTTTTATAGCTATATTTTTATTTATGAATACTCATGTGTAGTGTGGTTGAATCCTTGTTTTGAATGTATTTTATATAAAAGTATATATATTGCACATGTCGCCTGGTTTTACCGATATTGCTATGATCGAAGTTTTTTGGATTCATAGTGTTGGGAATATCTCTCTTCATAAAGGTTTTGATGATAACAAACAAGTCGGACTCTAACAACTATTTCTCTAAGTGTCATATAAAGGATCACCTTGTGGAAGCACCATGTAAGGGACAACTTCAATGAAGCCCAAGATGCAAGTGGGATTGACAACTTAAAAGAACTCAAGATGGAGAACACAAAGATTTACTGAAGAGCTCTAAGAGACATTGAAGAATTGGAAGAAGTCAAATTGAAGACATTGAAGAAATGAAAGAACCCAATTGAAGAAATTGAAGATTGGACACTTCTAGATTAAGATGTAATTCACACACTTCAACACGCACTACATTCATGCATATTAATTATGAAAATTATTCATAAATCATCCCAAGGCCTTATAACCCCCTTGTGTGACTGCCAGACAATCAAAACACAAAACATAGGACAATCAGCAATGGATGGATGGGAACCGACAACTACCGCTTCACATCTATGATGGAATTTTCATCAGAGATTGTCCACAGAGAGCAACCGATAACTGTTGGATGGGAATCGACAATTGCCAAATTTTTTCAGAAATTGAACCGGCTAGTCGGATCAATTCTGAATCATTAGACTGTGTTGTAAACAGCTCACAAAGAGCAATCGTTTGGTTGGAAGCGGCAATTGCCGGTTGACCTCCAAAGACTCCAACGACTATATAACGGCTATATTTATGAGTTTAATGGCTAGTTTCACACAGCTGGGCTGGAAAGTGGCAACTGTCGGTTGAAAAAATTTCTATCCGTTAGAAATTATTCTCCTTCCAAATTGAGTGATATTATTACCTTAATTAAGCCTAGCCTTTGCCTATATAAATACCCCACTAATGACTTTAATAATTAACAATTAAGAGAGCTCTAAGCAATCATATCAAAGTCAATTGTGAGTATTCAACTGCTATTATTATTCTTGAAGTCAAACACGTTCTCCAAGAACTCAAAGACTTTAGCTAAGTCTCTCTCATCAGCCCATACCTAGGGGAGAATTCAAAAAGGTAGATTCAAGTTTACATTTGTATATTCATTTTTGCATGCACCGCATGAGGTAAACTCGAACCAATTTATCTCACTTGCTAATTCTATTGTTTTACATTTTCCTAGACTGTAATTAGGATTGTGTAAGGATCCTCTTATCCTAAAAAGATTTGGGTAACTCTTCACTGTAAAATAGGATTGTAAGATGTGTTTCTCTACCTGGAAAGAGATTGTAAGGATATTCTTATCATAAACAAGATTGTGTAAAGGTTTTCTACCCTACCTACTGTATTGAAACGGAAAGCTAGTGAAATACTTTACAAGTGAAACTTGTAGGGAGTGGATTAGACTCGAGTTGATTCGAACCATTATAAACTTTGGTGTTGTGTGGTTGTGAGTATTTTATTATTTAGTAATTTTTATTCTATAATCACACTTTGGGAACCATAATTCGAAAAGGTTTAAAATTTCACTAGGATAACCTTTTTATTCACTAGGCCTATTTTAGTCTTAACGCGAGTCAAAGACTATGGCCACTTCCCAAGGATCACCAGAGGGCATGAATACCTCAGGACCCTCTTATTTTAACGGAATAAATTTTTGTTTCTGAAAGTGCAGGTTTAAAAATTTTGTATATGGTCATAACATATTTATTTGGAGGGCCATAGAACAAGGACCATACGTCATCGCCAAAGAAGTTGAAGGAAAAACGGTACCCAAGGACGAGAGTGAATGGACGTCAGAGTAATCACCTTCCTCCAATGCACATTCAACGAAGAAGAATTCGATCGAGTCATAGCATGTGAGTCAGCCAAGCAAATTTAGGATATGCTCATGGTTACTCATGAAGGAACAGAGGAAGTAAAAGAAAGAAAAGAAAAGTTAGTTTCGAAATATGAAACATTTACTATGTATGAAAATGAGACTATCACTGAGATGTTTACTCATTTTACCAATATTGTAAATAGTCATAAGAGCCTAAGAAAGAACTACACCAATGCGAAAAAAATAAAAAAAATACTAAGGTCTCTACCAACTTCATGGTGACCTAAGAAAACCAAAATTGAAGAAGCAAAGGATCTTATAAAGATCTCCCTAGATTACTTGTTGGGTTCTCTACAAACCCATGAAGTCAAATTACAAGCTGATAAACAAATTTCGAAAGGAAGGAGGAAGACCATAGCATTGAAATCCTCTAAAAATATTGAAGAGGTAAGTGATGATGATGATGAGAAAGACTTCGACATAGAAAATGAGATATCACTCATCACAAGAAATTCAACAAGTTTCTCAAGAAGAAGGGAAGAATGCCATATAAAAGAAAAACCTTTGGTGAAAAATCTTATGGTGAGAAAAGTAAGTATAAGAACAAAACTAAAGAATCTTCATCTGACAAGAAGGATGTAGTATATTTTGATTACAAAAAATTGGGTCACTTTAGAACTGAGTGTCCACATAAAGCAAAGAAGAAATCATACGCAGCCACATGGGATTCAAGTGATGGGGAAAAGGGTGACTCAGAAGAAGAAGTCACCAACCTAGACTTGATGGCTCTTGGAGAAGAAGAACAAGAGGTAAGCCAACTAACTCAAACTAAACCTCTAGAAAATGACTCTAACGAAGGACTTCAAGAAGCCTTCGAAGACTTATATGAAGAGAGTCTTAAATTAGAAGTGGAAAAACATAAACTAGAGAAGGAAGTTGACACACTTAATAAAAGAGTGGATGCCTTGACTTCCAAAGCGAATGAACTTGAGGAAGAAAACTCAAAGTTAAATTCTACTCTTTGCACCTTTATCCGAGGTCAAAAGAACCTTGATAACCTTCTTGGATCTCAAAGAAAAAATCCTAATGATAGAGAGGGATTGGGTTATAGGCAAAACCCATCTAAGAGAAAAGAAAAACAAAAGGAGAATCCAAGAAGGAATAAAGGTAATCAAGCATCCACATCCTATATCAAGTGTGGCCTCTGTAAGAAAATAGGGCATTCAACAAGACAATGCAATACTAAGAAGAAAAATCCCACTATCTCTCATAATGAGAGACAAAGGTAAGCCATGCATACTACTACACACCTCAAAGAAAGCAATATAAACTACAAGAGGAACCTAGATCTAGATATAGACCCCAACCTCAAAGGGGATACTCTATTGAAAGATCATTTAGGCAACCCCTAAGAGCCTTCCCTCAAGAGTCATATAGACCTTATGGGAAATACAAACCTCAAAGATCCTATACATCTCTAGTCTTATGGATTATATGAATCTCAGAGATCTCAAAGAAACCCAAGGTCATATCAAAGACCTAAAAGATACAAGACAACTTGGGTCTCCATAGGAACATTTGACACTAACAATGATGGACCCATGAGATTATGGGGACCAATGTACAATTAATCTTCTATTGTAGATTTATTTGAAAAATAAAGCTCAAGACGAATGGGTGATTGATAGCGGATGCTCCAAGCATATAACATCCAACAAAAGTTCATTCTCAAGCCTACAGGACTACGACGGAGGATGGGTATCATTTGGAGATGATAGCAGAAGGAAAATTGCTGGTATTGGGAAGATCAAGATAAACGGTATTTCTATCTCAAATGTATACTATGTCAAAAAACTGAACTATAACCTACTTAGTGTAAGTCAATTATGTGGAATGGGTTATAAGTTAGATATTAATGTATCTCATTGCTATGTAAAAGAGGCTAATAATGATTTAATATTAAAGGGATCTAGGAAGAACAACATATATGTATGCATGCTTAATAAAAAAGTTCCTTAAGTGCTTGTTTGGTTTCTAACCATAGTGAGTTTTCATTATGGCATAGAAGACTTAGACATGTAAATGTCAAGTTAATCTAAACAATTGCATCTAAGGACCTTATTAGAAATCTTCCTAAGATTAAGTTCAATAAAGATAATTTTTGTGATGCATGTCAAAAGGGTAAACAAACTAAGGTATCCCATAAGGCTAAGAATATTGTTTCTTCCTCAAGGTCTTGGAACTCTTTCACTTAGATTTGTTTGGTCCTATCAATATATCAAGCCTAAATGGTAAATCATACACTTTTGCCATTGTGGATGACTTCTCAAGATTTACTTGGACTTTATTTCTTAGAAACAAAAATTACACATTTGATGAGTTTGTAACCTTATGCAAAAGATTACAAAATCAGAAGGTTTATAAAGTAACCTCTATCAAAAGTGACCATGAATGAGAGTTTGACAATATATATCAATTTGATGTATATTGCAATAAACATGGCATTGACCATAACTTCTCCGCTCCTAGGATACCTCAATCTAATGGGATTGTTGAAAGGAAAAATAGGTCACTACAAGAGATTGCTAGGACCATGCTCAATGAGTACTTCATGTAAATGTCAAGTTAATCTAAACAATTGCATCTAAGGACCTTATTAGAAATCTTCCTAAGATTAAGTTCAATAAAGATAATTTTTGTGATGCATGTCAAAAGGGTAAACAAACTAAGGTATCCCATAAGGCTAAGAATATTGTTTCTTCCTCAAGGTCTTGGAACTCTTTCACTTAGATTTGTTTGGTCCTATCAATATATCAAGCCTAAATGGTAAATCATATACTTTTGCCATTGTGGATGACTTCTCAAGATTTACTTGGACTTTATTTCTTAGAAACAAAAATTACACATTTGATGAGTTTGTAACCTTATGCAAAAGATTACAAAATCAGAAGGGCTATAAAGTAACCTCTATCAAAAGTGACCATGAATGAGAGTTTGACAATATATATCAATTTGATGTATATTACAATAAACATGGCATTGACCATAACTTCTCCGCTCCTAGGATACCTCAATCTAATGGGATTGTTGAAAGGAAAAATAGGTCACTACAAGAGACTGCTAGGACCATGCTCAATGAGTACTCCTTGCCCAAATTCTTATGGGCTGAAGCCGTTAATATTGCTTGTTATGTACTTAATAGAATTATTCTGAGACCCCTACTTTTCAAAACTTCCTATGAGCTATACTTTGGTAAACTACTTAAGGTAAATTACTTTAGGGTGTTTGATTGCAAGTGTTTCATCCTGAACACTAAAGACACCGCCATGGAAAGTTTGATGTAAAACCTGATGAAGGGATATTCTAGGATACTCCCTCAACAGTAGAGCATATAGAGTCTTCAACAAAAGATCTCTAGTGGTTGAAGAATCTATCAATGTTGGATTTGATGAATCTTTGCCTATTACTATGCATGAACCTCTTATTGATGATGATGATGGTATTGAATTCTTAAAGGATAAAGTAGATGTTATTTCTCCTGAAGAACCTAAAGAAAAGGATATTCCTAGTCAAGAGGTAGAAATGTTACCTAGGGACATCATACCCCATAAGAACTATCCCTTAGATGCTACAATAGGAGATTTGAACCAAGGAATGCAAACCAGATCTAAATTTCGTGAGATATGCAAGCACACTGCATTTATCTTCAAAATTGAACCCAAGAACATAGAAGAAGCACTTAATGATAGTGACTAGATTGTTACAATGCAAGAAGAGCATCACCAGTTTGAAAAAAGTAAGGTTTGAGAACTAGATCCAAAACTTGACCACTACACCATCATCGGTGCCGAGTGGGTCTTTCAGAACAAGCTGGATGAAGATGGCAATATTGTAAGAAATAAAGCTAGACTAGTTGCTAAAGGATATAACCAACATGAAGGAATTGACTGATGAAACCTATGCTCTTATTGCAAGATTAGAATCCATTAGGATGCTACTAGCTTTTGTATGCCATAAGAACTTTAAATTATATCAAATGGATGTAAAAAATGCTTTCTTGAATGGTTACATTCAAAAGGAAATATATGTAGCTCAACCCCCCAGTTTCAAAAATCTAAAGTTTCCAAACAAGCTCCTAGAGCTTGGTATGAGAGATTAAGCACCTTCTTAATAGAAAATGGCTTCTCAAGGGGAAGAATTGACACTACCTTGTTCATGAAGAACTTAAAGGATGACATACTCATAGCTCAAATCTATGTTGATGACATCATTTTTGGGTCATCTAATGAGAAAATGTGTACTGAATTCAGTAGCATTATGAGCAATGAGTTTGAGATGAGTATGATGGGAGAATTAAACTTTTTTCCTTGGACTTCAAATAAAACAATCCAAAAATGGAATTTTTATAATTCAGAGTAAATACACTAAGGAGCTTCTAAAGAAATTTGACATCAATAGTCAAAAGTCTTCAGACACTCCGATGAGCACATCCTTGAAACTGACCAAAGATGAAGAAGGATATCTGAGGATGTTACTAGATATAGAGGCATGATTGGAAGCCTTCTATATCTAATGGCTAGCAGATGACATCATGTACAGTGTATGTGTATGTGCCAATCCTAAGAAATCACACCTCACAACAGTAAAAAGAATTTTTAAATATTTAAAGAGCATGTGTGATGTTGGGTTATGGTACCCTAAAAACCAACCTCTTGATCTCGTCAGCTTCTCAGATGCTGACTTTGTAGAATGCCACATTGACAGAAAAAGTACCAGTGGTACCTGTCATTTCCTTAGCTCTTGCCTTATTTCTTGGTTCAGCAAGAAACACAATTCTGTCGCTCTTTCCACCATCGAGGCTGAGTATGTAGTAGTTGGAAGATGCTATGCTCAGATCCTTTGGATGAAACAAACACTCCAAGAATTAGGAGTTAAGTTTGATGCATGTGCAATCATGTGTAACAATACAAGTGCTATAAACTTGAGTAAGAACCCCATCTTACACTCAAGGGCCAAACACATCGATATTCGTCATCACTTCCTAAGAGATACAATACAAAACAGAGATGTCACTCTTGAGTACATCGAAACTGAAAACAGTTAGCTAACATTTTCAGTAAACCCCTTAGTGAAGACCCTTTTTGTACTCCAAGGAAGGAGTTGGCATATGTAATCCTTTTGGATAAATTCACTGCATTTCATATTTGAAAAATCCTTACTCACTTGAAAATTTAAAAAAATTTCGAAAAAATTCAAAAATCAATTTTTCTGTACCAATCAGCACTTGCCGCTTACAATAGGCAACTACCGGTTCGTCTCGAGTTTGTGAATTAAACCCATTGGACAGGTCATTTTTGAACCATTTTTAAGGGATTTCAAAGCACTATTCACCTTCCACTCTCATTTCCCCCAAATGAAATTAGAGAAGCCCAAATCCCTTTATCTAAAACCCTAGATTCTCGACAATTCTCACCTCATCCTCCAAAACCCTATCTCTTCTTCCATCTCTATGGTTCCTAAGAAGGTTCGTGCTGGAAAGAAGAGACCTACCACTGAGTTGGATTTCATCTCCATGGAAGCAATGGAATCATGGGACTTGTTTGAGAACTGCAAGATTGAGAGCGGTAAGGACATTGATACTCAATCCCTATACACTTTTGCTCAGGAAGAATACTTTGGTATTCTTAGTTGGACTAGCATACTCCAATGTGGATTCCGGTGCTACCCTAGACTTGTTCGCCTCTTCTATTGCAACCTAAGGGTTGAAGGGTATGAAGAGAATATAAGGATCAAGAGTATGGTTAAGGGTGTTGATATTGAGTTTGAGATTGAAGAATTGGGAGCAATTCTCAATGTCCTCCCTACTGGACATCTCAAATTCCTAATCGCCAAGAAGGATCACAAGGACTTCATGGATCAAGACAAGGTATATGGGAAGATAATGAAAAATTACCTTGGAGTGGCGGCCTTGAAAAACAACGAACTAACCAAACTTGCCAAGATCATTTACTACATTGTCTCACTCAACATCCTTCCCAAGAGTGGACACCGAGATGCCGTTAGCCCCTTTCAAGCCTATATCACCTACTGTATTTGTGATGGAATCCAAATCAATCTCCCTTACCTCATCCTACGTCATATGCTTCATGCTGGTGGAAAAGGAAGAATCAATAATCTTCCTTATGGATGACTTTTGGGACAAATCTTTGCCCACTTTGGAGTTGATCTTAGTGAAGAGCCTGGGATAGAAGAAAAAGCGGCCTTCGACATCAATTCCATCCCTCACATGGGGATCAAGAATCTTCAGTCTACTTTTGAAGGTGAAGGAAGTTCCTCGAATCAACCTATGACTATGGAGCTACTTGACAAGAAGCTAGAGGAAATGGAGTCATGCATCATGGCTCACATTGACAAGAAGATTCAGGAGTTCATTGATGCTCTTGAGAGAATGATTGGCAGTCTTTTAGTTTTTTTTTTTTTTTTTTTCTTTTTGTCTTTCCCTTCCCTTGAAATCTAGCTACTATGTTATCTGTGTTTTTGTGTAATGCCCTAAGTATGGCATCTTTTGTATTGCACTGCTCTGTAGTTGTGTGTGTATATATATATATATATATATATAATAGATGCATTATGATTATGTGTGCTTTCCCATGCACTAACTATCTCTGTTAACAACTCTTTATATGCACATGCTCAGGGGGCGTCTTGTTTATATATTTTCCCATTTTTGTTATTGACAAAAGGGGGAGAAAAAGTGGGAGTTGATTAAAGTTTAAATATGCATTTTACCTTTCATGACCAATTGATTTTTTTAATCCTTTAATCCACTGGTTTGTCATCACCAAAAAGGGGGAGATTGTTGAGAATATCCCTCTCCATAAAGGTTTTGATGATACCAAACAAGTCGAGTTCTAACAACTATTTCTCTAAGTGTCATGTAAAGGATCACCTTGTGGAAGCATTATGTAAGGGACCACTTCAATGAAGCCCAAGATGTAAGTGGGATTGACAATTTAGAAGAACTCAAGATGGAGAACACGAAGATTTACTAAAGAGCTCTAAAAGACATTGAAGAAGTGGAAGAACTCAAATTGAAGACATTGAAGAAGTGGAAGAACTCAATTGAAGAAATTAAAGATTGGACCCTTTTAGATTAAGATGTAATTCACACGTTTCCACACACACTACACTCATGCATAGTAGTCATGAAAATTATTCATAAATCATCCCAAGGCCTTATAATCCCCTTGTGTGAATGCCAGACAGTCAAAACACAAAATAGAGGACAATCGGCAACTGCCAGATGGAAACCGACAACTGCCGCTTCACCTCTGTGATGGAATTTCCATCAGAGACTGTCCACAGAGAGCAATTGGTAACTGTCGGATGGGAACCAAAAACTGCCAAATTTTTTAATAAATTAAACCAGCTAGTCGGATCAATTTCAGATCATTAGATTATGTTGTAAAAAACTCATAGAGAGCAACAGATAAATTTCGATTGGAAACAGCAATTGTCGGTTGACCTCCAAAGACTCCAACGACTATATAACGGCTATATTTATGAGTCTAACGGCAAGTTTCACAAAGCTAGGCTAGGAAGCGGCAACTGTCGGTTGGAAGTGACAACTATCGGTTGGGAAAATTTCTATCTGTTAGAAATTATTCACCTTCCAAATTGGGTGATATTATTACCCTAATTAAGCCTAGCCTTTGCCTATATAAATATCCCACTAATGACTTTAATAATTAACAATTAAGAGAGCTCTAAGCAATCATATCAAAGTCAATTGTGAGTATTTAACTGCTATTATTATTGGGGTTATTCTTGAAGTCAAACACGTTCTCCAAGAACTCGAAGACTTTAGCTAAGTCTCTCTCATCAGCCCATACCTAGGGGAGACTTCAAAAGGTGCATTCAAGTTTACATTTACATATTCATTTTTGCACACATCGCACGAGGTAAACTTGAACCAATTTATTTCACTTGTTAATTCTATTGTTTTACATTTTTCTAGATGGTAATTAGAATTGTGTAAGCATCTTCTTATCCTAAAAAGAGTTGGGTGACTCTCCACCATAAAATGGGATTGTAAGAGGTGTCTCTCTACCTGAAAAGAGATTGTAAAGATACTCTTGTCCTAAACAAGATTGTGTAAAGGTTTTCTACTCTACCTACTATACTGAAAGGGAGAGCTAGTGGAATACCTTACAAGTGAAACTTGTAGGGAGTAGACTAGACTCGAGTTGAGTTAAATCACTATAAACCTTGGTGTTGTGTGATTGTGAGTATTTTATTATTCTGTAATTTTTATTCAACAATCACACTTTGGGAACCATAATTCAAAAATGTTTAAAATTCACTAGGATAACCTATTCACCCCCTCTAGGTTATTTCATGTAGTAATATAGATGAGTGGTAATGATTGCAACATCGATGGTATAGGGCACGGTGTGATCGATGGAGGATTCTGGTACCGTGGGCTCAGAGGTTGGTATTATAATTATGACCACAAATGTATGATTGAATGCTATGGATTATATGGACATGTAGATTGCATATGGTTTGGATTCACAGATCCTGGTGCTACACCCCTTGCTAGTAGGGGTTAGGTACTGGCTAATCCCAAGGGGTGGAATTTTATTGAGAATACCATATCCAAAGTACAACATAATGCACTCAGAGGTGGATGCAGCATGGGTGATTGAGGGTTTTTTTGGGACCATGGCTATACATAGCATGGGTGACTGATGTATAGGATTCTGAGACCATAGCTGCTGTGGTTACCTTTGGAGGTTTACAGGGTGATCGATGTGTAGGATTCTAGGACTTGCAAACTTTCACTTGCAACGAGCTTGTATCCCTGGAGCCTGATGTATTGGGAAAGAGAATACCACCTACATTGCGTAGCACCAACACCAAATGATAGACTTAGTAATAGAAATAGAAAAGTAATATAATAAATGGATTCATATGCATCATATATCTATGTGGAATATGCATTGCATCATTTGTTGTATGTTCTTTCATGCACACCCTTCACTGGGCTTGTGAAGCTCACCCCTCGTTGATTATTATTTTTAGATGGGGGAACTAGTGCTGAGGCAGGATTGGACTTCGGTGGTGGTTATGAGGCTTATGTCTACGAGACGCCGGGTTATTGATCGACTTCACTGCTATTATTCAGTTATTTATTAGATATGTATATTAATGAGATATGTAAGATATAAATATTACACCTGTGGATTGTTGATAAATGAATCTAGTATTTTTCGTAATTTATCACTTTAGTAAATGACTAGTGATATTTGTATGATTTTGTTAGTGTACTCTGATTTTAGTTGTGATCTTCATGGCATTTGTGAAATTAAGGTACTGTATTTGTGATCCTGGAGGGTTAGACTGATTGGATGTGGGTGTCTAGTGCTATATACCTTAGCCTATATGAGGCAGGGTGTGACATATGATGTGGTCGATGGTTGATTCTGGTATCATATCCCATACTGCCTATATCATTATTTAAGACATGTGGTATTTTGTGATTAGGATACATTTCCTATGCTATGTCCCCTTGCCACCAGGGGATATGGTATTGGATAATCCAAATGTGGTATGTTCATTGAACCATTCTGGAATGCCACTTCCATGGCACGATGTGATTATTGTTTGAGGCGAAAACTAGTTCGACGTGACCAATGATAATTCTGGTGCCGTGACTGCCAAGAGGAGTTATCAGGAGTTTGCTGGGTGATCGATGGTTACATTTGAGTCCGGTAGGCTCCTAATCACGACTAGGTTTTGTATTACTGGGTGACCGATGTGTGAATTCTAAGATTAGGGATAACCTAATGTGTCGTAGTAGCATGACCCTGACTTAGTTGTATGTTAGGTGATTTAATGAAAATTGAATTACATGATTCGCATCATGGACTATGTGGTTATATTTGCATGATTCGCATCATGGACTGTGTGTGTATACTTGCAAGAACCCCACCTCTCACTGAGCTAGTTGGAGCTCACCCCATGTATATGTTGCTTTATTGATGATGATATAGGTGCGGTAGTGCCACTGGATAGTGACACTTCTTCTTCTGTGCCCAAGTACTAAGTTGGTGACTGGTGGACACCAGTAGTTGAGAAGTAAGACCCTAACTGTATCAGTGATACCTGTGTATATACAATATTGTGAGCCGGGTGGTGGTCTGCTATCATTTTGATACTATATTATTGGATGGTATTCTTTTTGGAGTTACTATATGTACATCTTGAACATATATGAATGAAATAACTCTTGTTATGTAATATACTAACATTAGATGTTATCCCCACTTAATTTATAATTCCACTATATTATACTTTGATTACGTTGTAATTATTTATTTAGTTCGGTGTAGTGTGATTATGATAGTTAAGGTACTGCTATCAGAGATCCTGGTAGAGATCTAAGATGGGTAAGTGTCTTACTCACACCATTGGTATCCTAATACTAGGAGCGGGGTGTGGCACGTAAACACCATTAGTAACGCTTGGGCGCTGTTAACCTTGGCATAATATTACCCTCTTTAGTCCATAGGCCTCAAGGCTTTAAAATGCATTATACCATGTTAAGGAGGCTAGAGATTATAACTAGCCTACTAATCTCCCATAGACGATGTGGAACTAAAGTTTGTATACCCTCACTGATCTCCCTAACACTCCAGTACTTGTCATATTCTTAATGGAGATGCCTCATCGATCTCTCAAGTGGGCTTGATACTTGCAGTATTCTTAGGTGTAACAATCTTCCCCCTTTTGGCACAACGTCCGCACTGTGACAGTCTGCTCTGATACTATTTGTTATGTCCCTGCCCTATTAACCTTGTACAATATTGTTCTTTTTGGCCTATGGAACTTAAGACTTTAAAACGTATTGTACCATGTTAAAGAGGCTAGAGACTATCATCTAGCTCAGTAATCTCCCCTAGGAGATATGAGACTAAAGTTTGCATACCCTCATTGATCTCCCAAATACCCTAATACTTGTCATATTCTTAGTAGGGGTATCTCACCGATCTCCCAAGTTGGTTTGGTATTTACCGTATTCTTGGGTGTCACCATTATTCTCTGATTCTTGAACTCCTTGATTTTTTGCCTAGATTTTTTACTTAAGTATGGAAGATTCCTCCACTGGAGCCTCTTTTGGTCAGCTTTGTTGTTCTCTTTGTATGCAGGCCCAACCGAACAAGAATCTACTGCAATATATTAGCCTTATCTCTGGGAAAAAGAGAAAAGCCAATATTCGTGTGTGACTTGTAGTGATGATGAAAGGAACATAAACATAATTGAGGAATACCCCTTCAGCCAAGTTGCTCCTCCTGTGCCTTCCCCATCTTAAGATTGCCGGAAATAGCAGCAAGAAGAACATAACAGTCCTAAGCTAGTGAACAGTGGCAGAGTGTCTCCGGTAAAATCCTACGTCAACGTAGGGGACTAGGTTGTGCCATCCACCATGGTGATGGTGGAGTAACTCAAAGCCCTTCAACAGGAGCTTCGACATTTGGTATATGTCATGCAGAAGGCATCCAGGACTTGTAGCTGAGCGCAAGTGCAAGTGGAGCCAAGTCATGCCCATATCCCACCTCTTGATCTTGAACGAGGACCTAAGCAAGTCAGGATCCACCAATATAAATGCTGGTTGATGAAACTGAGGAGGCACTAATCATCAGCACAAACATGGTAGCAAAGTGCAAGAATCTAAGGGTCGTGGAGAAAGACCACAATGAGAAATTAATGGGAAGACCACAAGTTGTCATCTTGATGAAGACTACGTCAAGAGACCGAGGAATCATCAGTGGACCACTAGATCGAGAGCTTTAGGCTCGGATAAATAAGGTGCTTGTAAGACAAGACGAACCTGAGGAGACCGATGTCTTTGGCGATTCCCCACTGTCCGATGCCATTATGTAAACTCCTCTCCCTTCAAGTTTTAAGCTTCTATCTTTCCAGATGTATGACGGAGCCAATAGAATTTTATTATATTGTAGTGGGTTGATGAATATAGGGATTATTCATTCACGATGGTCATGAGTTTTAAGAGGTCACAAGTGTCGAAGCTAATAATTTATAGCATATAATATTTAGTATTATACTTTGTTAGGTTTTATATTTTATTTTATTTATATACATACATGTATATATACATATATATTTCGACAGGGTTATATACATATATCAAATCCCAATAACGGCGAAAGAGTGAGTTTATTAGTATTTGACTTAGTCATAATGGCATATATGTAATTCATTTAATTAAAGAAAGGTAAAATGGACAATGCAAGTTATATTCAAAACACTATTTTTAGGTATATCATGAATCATGATTGGACTGTAGCATGCATTAGAGCCTATTGGCTAGACAAAAGGTGGACAAAGGTATACTGAGTTATTCACATATATGGGATTAAATACAATTTTATTTTAGTCCAGGGAATTGGATGTTATTATACAAAGATAGAAAGGTATCTACAAAGGGGTTATGTTTCTTAACATGAGAGTGGATTTAGAGGGGTATTATGGAAAATTTTATGAACTCCTAATGGATCAAATTTAGGGAGATTATTTCATTCTTGTGGTTCTACAACTAAGGTTAGAGAGAATGAGATTGCAGGAGCAAAAGTGAGAATTAGAAAGAGTAAGAACTAAGGCTCTGTACTGTAATCTTCTAAAAAATCAATTCTATCATTTTTTCATTTTTTTGAAACAGAAATGGGGTAAAAGCTGTATGGTAAGTCCGGTTCAATTTTTTGTTTTTTTGAAATGAACCGGCACTTTTTAGGTTTTAGAATCCATTTTTTGAAGCATAAAAAGCAAGCTTCTCACACTCAAAATCGATTCTGAGAAAAAGGAGCAGAATGAAGGTTCCACTTAAGTTCGGAAGGGCAAAACCGAAATTTGCGGTCAAAACATAAGAAAATGGTAAGCAGCACACCCTATTTCTTCTTTCTTGGAAATCCTGGAGAGAAGCAGAGCCAAACCAAATCGGGAAGTGGATGCTCCAGCTGTCGACGAGAATCGAGAGAAAGAAGCTTCTTCGCCTGCCGTGGACGAGAAACTGTATTGTAAGATCTCTCTCTCTCTTTCTCTTTCTCGTTCTCTTTCTCTTTCTCTTTCTCTCACTCTCGTTCTCTTTCTTTCTTGATCTCTTCTCCCTCTGCCCCCTGAATTTGTTCTTGTTCTACGGTTTAGCAGGTCGAGGGTTTTGGACTCCTCTGTGCACGAAGACGCACAAGATCTGCGAGGTTTCTTCTGTCACTTCAGTGGGGTTTGAACTTTGCTCAGAGGTACGCCCCCTTCCCTTCTCTAATCTCAGTTCATCCTTTTCTTGGTGGTATGAGAGAATTATGAGGACTAATGTTATATTTGATATGGCTATGAACATTGATTAAGAAGCTTTGATGTTGCACCTTTCATACATGAGAGGAGATTCTAATCTGATTCTCATTTTAGTGGTTGCTCCTCTTTGTCTAACTGATACATATGCAAAATGCTTGCTTTGAATTGTAAGTTGAAATTAGGTGATTTAAAAGGAGTATTGTTGGATACAGAATTTGCAATGCATGATGGGGAGAATAACGTGAAAGTTTGTTTCACCATGATCTGATTGTTAGCTTACATCAATGGTTTGCTTTCGAGTTGCATTTGGATGCCTTTATATTTAACATATCTTATAACTGAGATTGTGGTTGTCATCCTTACTAGTATTTTTATATATACTGATGAACTGTATTTTTCTTGTTTTTAATTTGGAAAATTTTTGGCAATGGAGCCATATTGGAATCCTCCTTGGGATAGTCAGGGTAAGCTGTTTCACTGGAACCCTTTGTATAAGGAATTATTTAGATTTTTTGAGTTTCTTCAGCTGAGATTGCTGTCCTTGTGCATTGAGATAATAGATTCAATTCAACCACTGTCATCTATTGCTGAAGCTGCTCTATTTGAAGCTTTTTTCTATGGGATTGAATTTGGTAGTGATGCAACTTAGATATATTTTTGCTAGGAATGGTGAAAACTGAATCACAAATGGCTTGATTAATCATTACTTTTGGGTTGTTAATTTGGAACATTGACAATGATTACCAATGTGCTTTGTAATTTGTGTTTGGGATTTTGGTCCTAGAAGTGATGTTCCTTAAAGCTAAGTAATCATATATGGTAGTATGCAAAAATTATGTAGAGCTCTAGCCTTGAGTTGCCTCAACAGATTTCCCATGTTAGTGATTAGTCTTATCTTTGTTACAATGAATGGCTAACATCCAGTAATAGGACTATAGCTAGCTCCTCTGAGCTTAATTATTGTGATGCCGTCCATAAAATTTTGTTAGAAAATCAACTCAAAAGAAGTTTTAGATAGAGGATTCAGGACTTTTAGGTTATTTCCTTTTTCCCCCTTTTTTCTAGCCTCATGATTTTGTTTAATGTAAGAGGTAGCAGACTTGGATATGTGGCTTGCTTCAAATTCTTAGCATGCATAGTGCCCGGCTCTTGTGTAACTCAAATGCTGGAGTCACCCAAGGTTTCCACTTAGTTAATCTATTGGAGTGAGCCAACATTTTTCTTACTAGAAATTCAGTCCCTCCTCACTCTTTTTATTATTGTCTTATGAACTTTGCAACTCTTTTTATTATTTTGTCATTTGTCATCTTGTTTGTAAGTTTTATCATATTCCCAATTCATCCAGTGCTTTTGGATTTTCAAATATGGAACAGATTTTGGAGTATGAAACTTCTACAGCTCAACTATTTATGTTCCAAACGACTTGGCTTGGTTGCACAAGATTTTCTTTATGATAATAAAATCCCCCACCTGGGGGTTGAGGGTTTGGTTGTCAACAAAATGTTGTGCTTTTGCATTTTTTTAAATTTGTTGCTCTTTGTTTCTTTTCCCATATGAGAATTGACTCTCCCAATTGGTTTCCTTTTTTATATATAATATGACACCCCCTTGGTGATTAGATCACCTCCAAGGTGAAGGACCCTCTTTGGTGGTCCCATTAATACCCCAAAAGATGGGAGGGATTTGCTGGACATATGCCTCTTTGTATGGAATCTCGTTTCTGACAAAAGGTGCTCTAAAACAGGGTAGCCACCAGGTCTATTATAGATGATTCTTGCTGTCATTTAATTCCCAGTATGAACAGTACGTAACCACCAATAATTAGGTGATAATCCTACCCAAAACTCAGATTAAATAGATAACAGCAAGCCTGAATAGGAACAGATGAAACAACACTTAAATGAAGGAGGAAAACAGATTATATGATGGAAGAATGTAACTTTTGGCTTCCCACCATCAAACCTGGATCAGAATCACACTGATCCCAAGTATTTCCCACCCTTTAACTGAATCTCATGGTAGCTCCATTGAAGCAAACATCAATTTCTTTCATCATAAAACACGGGGAGCTCATGGCTTTTATAACTTATAAGTAAAACTGAATAATACTGAGTTTTCCTATCAGGAAACTGAAATACAGTTTACAAGCTATTAGGAAACTGAAAAGAAAGTAAAAATGGAACTCTCCATGTGGGGAGAGTCCTAATGTATCTTAGCTACTAAAAGTAATAGTTAAGAAAAGAATCAAAACAAGTAAAGACTAACCCACGGCTTGGACTGGTGGATCCAATTCCAAGCCAGCAGGACAGATTAAAGGCCACTAAGTCCTGTTTGGAAAAACATAAGAAAGGCCATTAAGGCCTCTTTGCCTTACCTTTATTCTTCTTACGGGAGTATGTTATAAATTCCTCTGCATCACATGGTGTTTAATTGAGTGAGTGAACTAGTGTATGTGGACCGTGGGCATTTTCGCTCTTGAACTAGCTATTGATACCATTCTCCTATAAGTTCTTCAGTTTTTCTCTTTAAGTCCATTCTAGAACAAATTGTTCATACTTTGTAGTGCTATGCAAAGTCCTATTGTGTAACTTCCTAATGGACATTTGTTGGATACTTATGGTGGTCTACAAGATATATTGTTAGTTACACATAATAGCCATTTGTTGCTACTATATATGCCTGAAAATTTCATGTTCCTGCTAGTTTTCTTGTGAATGCCACTGGTTCATTTTAGTACAGCCCAATATGTATTCAAAACTTCATTTGAAGGCCTTTGAAAGCCCTGTGTGAGTAAGGTCATAGGGGTTTCATAGATTAAGGGTTAGGGTGCCTTGGTGAAAATCATTGTTTTCAATTTGGATTTTAAATTCATGTTCTTTTTTTTTTTGGTAAAATAGTGAGAAAATGTCAACTTCAACACAAGCAGTTAATGAGACTGCAAAATGGAGCCAAGCAATATAGACACCCTTATTGTTCTGATGGTAGAGGAAGTTAAGAAAGGAAATAGGACTACTTCGACTTTTAATAACGAATTGTATTTTTTACAGTACGTGCTATTCTCTTTGGACTGTACAAAAATGTGTTTGTTCTCAGCGCAGTTTTGGTTCTTTGAAGAAGCGCTTTCCAATTCTCAGCAAAATGCCATGTTTTCCACTGAACACCCAAACATGCATCGTCATTGTTTGGTGTGCACTTCACAACTTCATTCGGGAGGAAGAAATTGCAGACAAGAATTTTAAGGAGTTTGGTGAAAATTGGTGGAATGAGGAGCCTGAAGAAATTCAAGATTATGTACCACCGGCTCACATTAGTATAAGCTTAGCAGAAAGAAGAAGATAGATGGATGATCTTAGGAAAAAGATTGCAAATGAGTTAGCTGTTAAAGCCGGAATGGCTCAAATTACATGATTATATTTTGATTATTGGATTTAAACTTTGGAGTAGTGGGACATGTTTTGCAGTTAAGAATTAAGTTCGAAGACCTAATTTATGCCCTTAAGTTCATAATTAGATACTTTAAGAATTATGTCAATACTTGAATTTATTCTTGTTCATACTTTTATGTTATTATGATAGATCATATTTTTGTTGAAACATTTCATATTTCATATGGCAAGGAAACACGACCAAATATTTCATATTTGAAGTGAACACCATGTTGTTGATATGGAGATATTCTTATTTGTCTCATTCAACTTAAGTTATTTGGGTAATAATGATTTTCGATGCTTATAATTTATTAAAAAACCATTGACTATCCTTAGATTTTATTTAAAAATCACAACTTTGACACTCATGGTGAAGATGTCACTTTATGTAAATATTGGTTTCTCACAGAAACGATTCTGTTAAGTACGAACCATACATGTTTCTGTTTCTTTCAGGTTACAAAATCAATTTTTTTTTGCAATTACCATACAACATTTAAGATGCAGAATCACTCCAAAAAAATAGAAATGCAAAAAAGTGTGCTAGCCCCAAAATCATGTTAAAAAAACAGAATCGTTACAGTACAGAGCCTAAGTGACAGGAGGATGTTTCAGTTTGGACTCAAGAAAGATTATGCATTAGAAGCTTTTATTTAATTTTTACGCTCTTCACCTCAAATTTGTTTGGTTTCCAAGTAGGAAATTGTGGATTTGGTAAGAAACCTAAACTTTGTAAGTGTGTTATGTGTTTGGGTTCGATTTGTGTAACAAACACCGAATTCTAGTTTAATCTAAATTTATTGAAATTAGCGTAGATTGAGTTTTCTCAAGATGAGAGGCCATGCATAGAGTTCGGATTTAGACACACCGCTTGGCTGCCCGTGTGGGAATCCGACGAGCTGGTTGGGTGATCCAGCTATATTGGATCAACCGTGTTTGGTGCTTTTGTTTAGTTGATTGGGCTGGGCCCATTAGGACATTGGGACGAGCTAAAACCATTTTTAATGATTTTATTATAGGTGAAAGTGGGGTTCGAAACTTGAGCTTATACTTGCAAATTTTGGCGCTTGGCTTTGGTTATTAGTTGTCGAGTATGGTGAATGTTTCTTGCGTTAATTGTATGATATTCTTTATTATATGTGCGGTGTGAAAGTGGAAAATTTTGAGTCGATAAATTTGGTTGTGTAAAGATTGTATATAGCTTCTTTTTTTTTCTTTTTGTTAACCAAGGTGTCCGGGTGTTGGCACGAAATCTTCCTCTATGTTATGATCAGTTGATCATATATCAACGAGTGTGTGGGCATACCATAATCCTTCTTGATCGGATTCAATATTGAATCTGACTTCGTTCAAGCGACTTGGGCTCTCTTCTTGCCCCGATTGCTCCAGGGACTTTTCAACGACCAAAACCTCTGAAAGATGAGGGAATAAACCGTGTTATATTCCTCAAAAGGGGCTTTGAATACAAGTCACGAGAGTCTAATGGATAGACCCTGTTGATTGAAAATTCAAAAGAAACGAACGTAAGAGTTCTACTCCATCTCTAATTCTAAACATTGGAAAGTAAAAAGAAAAAATGAAAAGATTTGCATTGTAGTTGAGTTATGTTTGATTTGTTGTTGATTATCTTCTCCTTGGTTGGTTTTCTCCCTTTATATACCTTAAAAATTATCTGCTCCATTCCTCACATCACTCGCACACTTCTCCCATGAAGTAGCATCTTCAATGCACCATTGACACCTATCCTCTTAATGTCCGGTGTCATAGATATGCCGTAACCGCTTCTATGTGTTGGTGTTACACTATATGTGGGTGATGGACCGATACTGTCACACCCCGTTCACACTGAACCGGAGCGGTGACCGAGTTAACACCGGTTAACCCAAACCTGCCAGGATCATCAGATACTGTATTCCACCACAGCATACGCACACTAACATAAGTTCATCAGATCAGCGGAAGACTAAGTTTTACCTGTGAATAATTCCCATATACTTGATACCCGAATGGTGATACAATAATTATATACATTTGGGCCCGAAGGCATGATATATACACAAAAAGAATAAAATTCAAATATCAAGTATATACAGGAAATCATCAAAAACCATCAGAGTACACAGCTCGGCTCGGTTTCAAGGCTGGAGCTCAGCTCGGCATCAGGGGTTGTGCCCAGCTCGGCATCATGTAGAAGAGCTCAGCTCGGCCTCGGAAGTGGAGCTCAGCACGGCCTCCAAGGTGGAGCTCAGCTCGGCCTCAGAACTGCTGTCCCGCAGCACAGCTCTCTCACGAGGAGTCTAAGTCGTGCTCAAACTCCTCAGGGGTCCACCAGTCCTCTTCAGGAAACTCGACTGTGGGACCCACCCCATGCTCCTCAGATGTATGACCTGTAAAATCATCTAAAAAAAAGGGGTGTACACGTGGGATGAGCTCACTAGCTCAGTAAGTAGAAAGATGGACCACACAGCAGTCCACACATCACAACACATCATATGCACTACATGCCATGCTATACATTTTAAATCACATCCACCTAAGCAACATTACTAAGTCTTTGGTTTTAGTGCTACTACAACCACAGTGCGCGTATACTCCGGGTACGAGCCGCGAACTCCCTCCCGCGATACGCCCATAGGGCTGTCGGAGAAGGCCCACCGTGAGTACTCGAAAAATTAAAGACAATGCCGTCCACCGGCTCTCAACAGAAATGTAAATGACTGAAAATAAAGGTGCTGACTCCAGCAATTTAAAAGCAGTACGATTGACCCTCTTGAATGTATCACCGGGGTTACCGACTGTCCTACATGACTCGTCGGGCGTAATGCCTAACCGCCACAGTGTCTGACAACTGCGACCCCTGCTTCCCCCCAAATGGCAACCCAACACCTTAACCCCTGTTGGGAAGGATCGTAGCACGGGATGGTGAGAATCCTAATACCGCATGCTCCTATATGACA
>NC_056565.1:27928874-27941878 GCF_013358625.1 Macadamia integrifolia | reverse complement strand
GTATAGTTCAGATTTAGTTTCTATATTGATATGCTTTTTATTTTTTATTTTATTATATATATATATATATATATAGTAGTTGCTAATATCAGGACTTTCTATTTTGTTATAGACAATGTTAGATCTTACTTTGTATTTATTTTCTAACATAGAGTGTTTCCAGAATATATGAAGACCTCCTTTCCACGCAAGGGGGAACCAATGTTTTTGTTTCAATAAATATGGGCGGTTGAGTTCACACACCCCACGATTTGAATGAATGACAGCAACATGTTGTTAATTATGAGTTCTTTGAGAGGCAGTAGAGTAGGAGAGAGTATCCTATGTGAGGTGAGAGGCTTAGGTGCGAGTGAGAGACTCAAACCTTTATCCTATCTTCTTCCTCTTCTTCTATTTTCTACCAATCGATATCCTTGTTTCTATGTTCTGTCCTGTGAATTATTTAGCATTTGAGTGACCATTGAGCCCTGTTGTTGCTACTGGACTAGTTATTCAAACATTGAGGACTTCTAATGAAGGAGTAGATTACAAGAAATTACCCCAGCAATTTTTAACCCCAAACAATACAAATAGGATCAGGAAACAAAGAAATAAGACCATCAAATAAACCAATCTCAGGCTTCAGGAGAGAGAATCAAATCTGGTTTGTAATTTGGACAGATCTGAACTTCTGAATACTCACAACAGTTATATACTTCAACAGCAGTAACTTTAGGATAAAATAGAAAGCTTTAAACAAAAAGAAACAAAGGGAAAAGTGGGGAAGGAGCGGCTGTCTCGGCCCGGGCTTCTCACCCACAACTATCCTGGCTGTTCTGAGCAATTGACTGTAATTGTTCTTTATTTAAATCTAAAATTATGAGTACATAGGCTCCTCTATTTATAGAGGATAGAATAGTAATCGAACTACTACTCGGAGCTAGTTTCCCAATAGGACTAGACACTCCTACTTCAACTAGGAGTTAGTTTTCCAATACGACTAGACACTCTCACAACTAGGAATTCAAAATTGGACTAGGAATAATAAACTTATGTGGAAAACAAATAGAGTCCTAAGACAATTTGGACTCGACATACCACTTACTCAAATCGATGGGCCCAATGGCCCACTAATTAATTAAAAACAACTACTAATTATTCCCCTAGCCGATGGGCCCAATCGGCCCTTATTTGTACTTAGCCACTCAGGTGGACCAAGTAGGGGTTCGGCTGGCTTCTTGGCTGGACCCTAGCCACTTAGGTGGACTAAGGCTGGACCCTTCTTCCTCTCATATTTCCTTCCATAATGTGGATCTACATCAACTTCTCTATTGCTAACCATCAAGTGCTGGTTGGAGAACTAGAAGAGCAGCCTTGCGGCGTCAACTACTTGAAGCTCCATTGCTGTGGCCTTCGAGTTCAAGGAGTTGTAGACTCTTCCATCAGGTGCAGACCAGGTTTCAGCATTAGAACACCTTGCCATATACCTACCTTCGATAGTGGTTTAAGGCACAAATGATTATACACACACTGGCCCCCCTATAAAGATAATAATCCAGCCCGCTTTGATCGTGATACAAACCCAAGGCAATTCGATGATATGCATAAGGTGAAGCTGGAATTGAAGGAGTTCAATGGACGACATGACCCACCGAAGTTCTATGATTGGGTGTGTGCACTCGTACTTCAACTTGTTTAACTTGTCATAAGAACGGAAATTGAAGCTGGCCCCTCTCCAAATTAGTGGGGACATCGGCAAGGGTGGACCTTGGTGCAATGGTAAGGTTTCTCCATTGTGACTAAGTGGTCACACGTTCATTTCAAGAAACAGCCTTTCCACGAAGCGGGGGTAAAGCTGCATACATTATGACCCTACCTAGACTTCGTAGTGGCGACAGCCTCGTGCACTTGCTACACTTTTTTTTTTAATATCAAGGGAATGATGGTGGAACCATGAGGAGAAGTTATCGCATCATTGGTGAGAACCCACTACGTGGGAGGAAATGAAGGATGAGTTAAAGGAGAAGTACTGGCCCCAAATCTTTCGGCGAAGACTCCATGACCATCTTAACACCCTTTGTCCTTGTGAGTTGAGGAGTAGATGGATCAATTTGATGTCTTTTATTTCTCGTACAGAATTAGATGAGGAAGATGAACAACTGATTTCTTGCTTCAGATTGAGGTTACAACCTGATGTCCGAGATAAAATGGGCGTGACCAACATCTAGCTTAAATGATTTTTTTGAGGAAGTTCCTGAGGCTGAAGATCTGATAACAAAACATCAACCCAACAGTTCAATCCACAATCTGGAGATGGTAAATTTTTTTTTTCTTCCAGCAAATCAACCAAGTTGGTTCCTGCTCAAGCTCCACAAATCTCGGTAGACAAGGGTAAGCCGCCTATGTCCAACGAAGTAGAGATGAAGTGCTACCATTGTAAGGGTTATGGGGATTTTGCTAAGTTCTGCACGCAATGTCGCAACAAAAATTCCATCATTGTGGCCATCGAAGCCAATCCGGAACTCTAATTTCCTGTAGGATATTACACAGTTGACAATGTATTTAATGATGGAGAGAACAATGGTGTCGACCTTGAGGATGCTAGAAATAAAAATGATACACTTTTGGCATACATGTCCTATGTTTGGCCCCTACAACTAAGGTAACTGTAACAACAAAGATGAAGAGCCTAAGGAGCTCAAGTTTGAAGTGGAGAAGGTCGAAGACAACTTCGGAAGACTCCATGGACATGACTGATGATACATGTCTGATTTTGAAGTTGAGCACATTTGAGTATGTCTTTCCGGTCAAGTTTTTTGAGGAGACGGGACCACGTCTTAAGGACTATATCCCTAGTTATTGTGAGCTGTAAGAGTGCTTGTTTGGACTGAAATTTGATATCCATCACTCACAGTTGGTCCCTTGACTTTCCAAAACCTGAGGTCTAGGGTTTTTTTTTTTTTTTTAATTCAGGGTGAGGTGATGTATATTGATGGGGTAAGCCTGTCCAGATTTTGTTATCATAGAGCCAGTGTTGGTGGGTCCATAGGCTGATTTATGTAGGCCATGTATCAAGCCTATATTCCAGTCCATATTTTTCCCGTTTGTAGCCATCAAACAACTGGATTTAAAGAGGATATTTTTCTTCAGATTTAGTTGGCCCCATGGCTAGTTACGTGGAGAAGATTTGGTGGACCCATGCTTGAATTGCGTGGAGAATAATCTTGGAGTAGTTATAGTCCTTGTGTTCAGATTTAGTTTCTACTTTCTATATATATATATATATATATATATATATTTAGTAATTTTAGGACTTTCTATTTTGTTAATTAGCCAAAGTTAGATCGTACTTTGTATTTGGTTTCTAATTTAGGGAGTTTCAGAATGGAAGGAGACCTCCTTTCCACGAAAGGAGGGAACCAATGTTTCTGTTTCAATAAATAAGGGGGGGTGTATTTGCAGGAAAAAGATCCTCTCAAATTACTTGGGCAGCCCAAGGAGCCATCTGACGGCTGGGAGGACCTGGGGATGCCCGCTCATTTGTTGGGGTGCATGTCCGAGTCCTCCCAGCTGTTGGATGACTCCTTGGGCACTTCTTGGGTGGCCTGATAATTGGAGAGGAGCTGGATCCGAATTTGCAAGCCCCACAATATGAATGAATGGAAAAAACTGATTGTTAACCATGAGTGCTGTGAGAGGCAGTACAGTAGGAGAGAGTCCTATGTGAGGTGAGAGACCTTGAGGTGAGAGGCTTAGTTGTGAGTGGGAGACTCAAACCCTTATCCTATCTTCTTCTATTCTATCCTGTGAAATATTCAGCATCTGAGTGACCATCAAGCCCTGTTGTTGCTGCTGGACTAGTTATTCGAACATTGAAGACTACTCTACTGGTGACTATCGAGTGCTGGCTGGAGAACAAGAAGAGAAAACCTGCGGCACCAATTACTTGAAGCTCCATTGCTGGGGCCTTCGAGTTTAAGGAGTTGCAGACTCATCCATCAGGTGCAGACCAGGTTTCAGCACAACACCTTGCTATAGACCTCCCTTCGATGGTCGTTTAAGGCTAATCCTGGAGTGGTTGATGTATGTGAGTTACTATTTTTGGAGTTAGTTTCTAATTCTGAGTTCCGTTGTTTTCTGTCAATCCAGCCACTAGAATTGACCATATTTTTGAGAAGTTGATCCATTACAACTACCCTCTACCTTCAACTGAGAGGTCAAGGCCATCGAAAGCATAGTTGCTAATTCTGAGATCAGTTGAGGTTTTTGGATATTAGCCTAACACCATCCAGCCGATAGAACTTGACTGTTACTGTTTTGTCTCGTCCTGTGGTTAGACATCTTCATGAGGTGGTGTTGGGTATAGCTGAGATTTGCAAGATACCTTGCTGTTCATGATGCGGATCCGGGTTCCAAAAGCAGGAATCAGATCGCTTATGGACCCATAAAATAATAGATAATTCAAGTTGAAATTTAAATGGCAATTCTGTAAATAGGTGGAAGTCTAGGAAGAAAATGGCAAACTTGTAAATAATTGAAAGTTCCTAATAAAGAGTGGCAGGTTTGTAAATAACAGGATATGCATGGGTCTAGATAGCTAAATATGGACATAAAAGGTGATTAGTATTTATTTGGTAGTGGCAAGCTAGGAATGGCAAACAGCTTAAGGGCAGGGTGTAAATAAGGGTTAAAGGAAGGGCATTAGTAAGGAAAGAAGAAAAAGATAGTTCACGATTTAAGAGAGGAGCTTGGAGTCTTCTTCAACCTTGGAATAGGGTTGTAGTGGTGGAGTCAGCAGAGCTTTGAGATGGAGAACTCACTGGTTTGGCATTGGGCTGGCCAGAAATTTCAGGCAAAGGGTCGCACCATCCAGCTCTTTTGAATCCAGCAATATTAGTCGCAGGCTGCAAGGGCACAAGAGGTATTGACCTCTGCAAGTCAGATCTGGCGCAAGATTCAGATCCAGATCTGAACCTGGGTTTGATTCTCTCAGTAGAATGACCCGTTGAAGTTAAGATTCTAGGGTGAAGGTCGCCCAAGGAGGGGAAGCCTTCGATCAAAACTTCAGTCCAAGCAGATCAGACACTAAGGAGATCTAAGAGCTTGAATAGAGCTGCAGATATTGCCCAAAACAGGGGCTTTCCGAAGAGAGAGTCACAAAACAGAACCAGCAAAGAAGAAGATAAGAAGGGAAAGAAGAAGAAGAGGAGAAAATCAGAAAAGAGAGAGATATGAGGTCACGGCAGCCAAGGTTCAGCCAAAACAAAGATTCAATTTCAAAAACTTCAAATCTCAAATCTTCTCCGTTACATGGCTATATAAAGAAAATCAAAACCTAACAATTGGAAACTCATTAACATGGAAACTAATTAAATTAGCAACTGAAATAAAAATCTTAATCTTCCTACTAACTTGACCACACCCTACACTAACAATTAAAGGAAACAAATCACTGTACCAAATCAATCCCAATTCTACCCACGCCCAACTGCATCGGTTCACCTATGGTTAGGTGATCTCTTATGTATTGTTGTTGGGATAGAGTGTTTACTTAGTATTCTGATTTGTTTGTATATGAGATCCTACTTGGGATTAGGTCTTGTGACTTAGCTCTACATTAGAAGCATTTCTGAAAATCTTTCGTAAAAATTGGATTTTTTAAGTTCAAAACTGTAGCAGAATTTTAGAGAGACTTGTGAACAAGAATCAACAGATCTACTTGGGATTAGTTCTTGTGACTTAGCTCTACATTAGAAGCATTTCTGAATATCTGTGTAAAAATTGGATTTCTTAAGTTCAAAACTGTAGCAGAACTTTAGAGAGACTGTGAACAAGAATCAACAAACCAGAATACCCAAAGAAACAGTAGAATCCAACAGTCTAATCTTTAATGGAAAGTAGAAAGATTCAAAATACTGTCCCTGAGCCGATGGATGGATAGAGAAGAAGAAGAATGGAAGGATAGAAGGATATAGGCATGCTTCTCACCTGGAACTAGATTGGAATCCCACCAACTTGCCTCAGTATCTTACCATTCTGGTGCATCTCACAAAGCTATTCTGAATCACACAGAATATTGAAGGGAAAAAATCCAACGTTTTTTCAGCAACTTCTTGTATTGGGCATAGCCCTTACATGTACTCAAATAAATAACTCAACTCAAGGCCTCAAGCTACTTGCTAACCGATGAAACAGGGCATAGAAACTAGAACTTAAGAGATTACTCTTTCCTAAACCAAGCTTGCTAACCAATAAAACATGTAAATAGAAAATAATATTAGTCTGATATCATCTAATAAACAAAACTAACTTGCTTCCTGAGAAAAAACTCTAAAAAGGAAACAAATCCTGGGAACTAATCTTGCTGAAATCGATGGGCAGATCTTGAACTCTTCTGGTCTTCTTCCTTCCAAGTCTGATGGGGCAACTGTATGCTTCTAGAAGAACCATATGGGGCACCAGCACTGTTCACGTGAACAGTAACTCATGAACAGTAATTCCTGTTCACTCTCTTCTTCGTCATGCTTTGATCTACGTCATTGTATCTTACACTACCAAACCACACTTATGCTCCTTGTAGGAATGGTTCTAACAAGCTCTGGTTAGTGTCCTAATCGTCAGGTCACCTTTGTTGATAAGGACGCTCTCATGGCCACTGCTTTGGGAGAGAAATAGAACAAGATAGTTTATTTGGAGGCAGAGCATGATCTTAGTGAAGGCAGCGATAGCGACAGTTATGTAGAGCAACAATCTTGCTACATTTATCGTCCTTTTTTGACCAGAAAAAAATTATGAAGAAGATAATTGGCATCATAGTAGCATGCTTTAGACCAGGGTGAAATGCAACGATAGTTTGTGGACTATGGTGATTGACCCGACAATTGTACCAATGTCATTTCTGAAGACGTCATTCGCAAGCTTGGGTTGAAATAGAGCCACATCCCAATCAAGGTTGCATGTGTGAACAACACTAATCTTAAAATCAATAATAGGTTTGCTCACATATTCCATTGGTGGGTTGATAGATATAGTGCAATGTGACGTGCTGCCTCTAAAGGTTTGTCAATCCTTCTTGGGCTACTGATGTTATTCGAATAGAATGTGCAACATTTTGGGCATGAGAATACCTATTCTTTCAAGCGTAGTGGACTTGAGATAGAGCATCTTCCCACTGAGGACCTTCTAGCCATTAAGCTCGAGCAGAAACAAGATAGTTTTACCTCCATCGAGTTGACTTAGACAACATTCTTTGTCCTCATCCAAACTTGACAGAATCAAGTTCTTTTTAGAGTGGGAGAATTGATGTAGTTGCATTTGTGTGGCTGAATTGACATTATCTGATCTGGAAACCCAAACTAAGATGAACCCGGTCCATTTGGGGTTGGTAGGGTTATGCTTGTTTTTTGCATGTTTTATTTTACATTGGGGGATTAGATAACGTTAGGAGAGTTTATTTCAGCCATGGAGTTTGGATAGGAGTCAAGTTCAAGTAATCTATGAGTAGGAGTTTTTATATTTACTTATATGATATGATCTAATCCAGTTGTGAAAGGGGCACGCTTGGTCCAACGGTAAGGTTCGAATGTTGCGACCTGGTGGTCGAGCGGTTGAAACAACCTGTCGATATTCTCGGGGTAAGGCTGCGTAGTTCTCACCCCTGGACCTGTGGGAGCCTCGTGCACCGGGTACGCCCTTTTGATGTAATTCAGTTGTCACGCCAAGGCGCTAGGCGTTTTTTGCCTTGTTGCGTTGCATGTCGCCTTATGTTTTGGTATTTATTTATGCCAAATATCATTGAAATATTTTAATATTATTTTTTCATTTACTTAAGATATTAACATAAATAAGTAAATGCCCCTATTTAAATCCAATAAAAAAAGTTCGAAAATCAAATTCCAAAAGGATAAAAGTCAACCACCAAGTCCAAAAACAACAATTGAATTTTTGGTTGTAGGGGCGATTTTAAACTTTCAAATGCTGGGGTTTTCCTCAATTTTGAAAATTTTATGAATATTATCGTGGTAAAACATTACTAAAAACCAAAAGTCTGGTTATATATATATCTATTTTTTATGTTAATAATTTACAGCGTCACCCCTTAGAGAATGCCACCATTAGAGAGTAAGGGTGTCAATATATAACCAAAACCGTTTACCAGAACCGAAACCGACCGGTTATAACCGCACCGTAGTAAATTGATATGGTTTTGGTTTTATAGGCCATAATTCCGATTCGGAACCGAACCGAACCGAACCGAAAAACCGATGGTTAATCGGCACCTAGTATTAAAGACTTAAAGTGTTTTGAATTTTGATGGGTCTCTACGAAAAAAGGGGAGGAAAAAAAAAGCAAAGTACTAACTGAGAAAGGAGCTTCACTTTCACACAATCACACTTCTTAATTTTCTAATTTCTAGGATCATAGTTAATTAGTTATCATATGTGTAGTCTTTGACATAGAAAATATATTGTCCTTGGCAAAATAAATGTATATTTTGTTAACTCTTTATGAAATTTAATATATGTAGGATTCACACTAGTTGTAGGATGCATACCATTTTCTAAAACAACACTATTAACCCCATGTAAATCAGTTGTGAACCGAATAACAAAAACCGATTAAAAACCGCTAAAATCGAAACTGGATGAAAACGATTCCGATTTCACCTTATTCCTATCCGGTGTGGTTTTGGTTTCACCTTATCAAAATGTAAACCGAACCGGAACCGAACCATACCGTATCGAATAACCAAAACCGCACTGTTTGACACCCCTATTAGAGAGGCACCCCCTGCATAATACCAAATTACATTCACACCCCCTACCGTTAGTCTCTGTTAGGGAATATATCTCAAATGCTGACATTAGTTGGTTTATTTTTTATTAAATGCCAAAATACCCTTGTAAAATATAAAGTACCTGATATACCCTTCTCTTATCCCTAACCCCATCACATAGCCTCATATACTACATCGTCTTCATCCCCAAATTGTGAAGAGCAGAGCAGTGGCGGTAAAAGTCCAACCCCCATCACTTAGTCAAAAGGGATCTTCATTTAATAGAGACTGGCGGTATACCCTTCGCCTTATTGTACAGCTAGACATTGGCTTATAGAAACTTCTGAATCACATAGCTTAAGATCCCTTCAAAGGAGGAGATAAGTGCACGCTTGTGTGGACCAATTTAAGTAGGAGCAATGATCTCATTTTTCCTCGGAAGGGAGAACAACAAATGCATGATTTCGACGTTTAAGGATCATACTATATTAGGTATTACAGATTTGGTGTTTTTGTTAAGTATGGAACAAGTAATTTACTGAGACAAGTGGGAAAAGATTAAAGAAATGAGAAGAGGGAGGAAGATGGATCAGTTTTGGGGAAATAAATCGAATAAGAAACGGTTCTGATACTAATTTTAGTGGCATCAGAGGGGTCTTATATTCAGTGCTCATTGGACGAGGATCTTTCCAGTTTTAACGAATCGAAGGCTGCTCACCTGACCAATTATCACGCAGGTGTTACTAACAATTTTTTATTCTTGCGTTTGGGTTTCCTTTTCTGTGGTCGGATCCCGTGGGATGTTGAAGGGAAGATTGGGTTGAATTAATGCTCTTTTATTTTATTTGATGATGATATAGATCAAACGGATCAAGTGAGTCATTTTCGTTTCCTTCTGTTCTCTATTTTTATAAATTTGGAGGTTTCTGATGCTGACTTGGGGGAGAATTTGAGAGAGGATTGGAGATGGATTTTTATGGTTTAGGTTTTGTTAGGAGGCGTTAGGTGATACACATTGCGGAGGAAGGAACAGTGGGTTTCAGTTTTGTTTGAGACTTTCTCTGAAGGAGATTAGAGATGGGTTTCTTCAGTACTATAGATGTTTTAGTCAAGAGGGTAAAATTGTCATTTCAAATCCTCATTTAACAGAGACTGACAGTAGGGGGTGCGAGCGTAATTTGGTACTATAAATTACCCTTAAAATTATTTTCATTTAGGAGATTTTAATAGCATTCGCGTACTTTAAAATAAGTTTGGCCAGAATATAACTTTGTCATTACAACTCAGATTTAAGTAATCATAGACTTGTCGGAAAGCTGGTTTTGTGTCATACCTAATACAGAAAGTCTCATTTAAAAATAAAATCATTTGATCAGTCAAACTTATACAACAAGAGCATTTCTCTAAATATTGATTTTTGATGATTTGATGTGGTTTAGTGTTGATTTTTTATGACTTGATGTGGCTTAACGTTGATTTTTGATGATACAAGGTACATGTAGCATACTAAATAATGTTAGAAAAGAGGAAAAAATAAAAAAAATAACACTTGGTCGCCTTAGGCCCTCTTTGGTATCATTTTTCTTTTTTTATTTTTACCTATTTAACAAAAATCATTAATAAAAACCATTTTTTTATCAAAACATAAATGTGGTTTGGTTACTACTGGACAGAAATGGTTTCTTATGAGAAATAGTTTGGTACCTCTATGTGTAAAATGATTATTTGAAGAAATGGGTGAAGAGATTCCCTTCACCCATCTTCTTTATAATTATCTTTCTCCACTTTGGACTGAAGAAGAGGGGGCAAGGGGCTTGGATTTCTAATTACAAAGCAATGACTAATTTACCTATCCATATTGGGATTTTAAGCACGTTCGCATTAAAGTTCAGCGCAAAAATAACTAAAAATCAAAATGACTCTTGATCTCTTTTTGGTTTTTGTGTTTTATCAATTTTTTTTTTTTTAAATAGAATCAAGCTCCATAAATGATAAAAAATGCAGCCAAAATTATTTTTATGAACAAAAATCAAAAAGAAAAATGATACCAAACAGGGCCTTAGGCACCCTGTTTGCCTTAAGGCAGGTGACTTTGTCGCCTAAGCGCTTAGACAGCCCTCCAACACCTTGGTTCGCCTTGGCGCTGTGACAACTATGCTCATTATTGGGCAAAATTTAATGAAATGGGAAATTGAGATTTTCCACACAGGTTAGTGGTGCATGTCTTCTTGCTCTCTCTTCTCCTGGTTCGTTTCAGACACTTTCTTCTCTGGTGAATTTCTTTCCTCTCTTTCTTTTTCTCGTTTCTCCTTGTTCCTTCCTACCACTATCCGTCTTCTTCTATCCTTTTTTTCTTCTCTGTTCTTACTGCTATTCTTTTCTGTTTCCAATGGTATATTGGTTTAGGAAGACTTTGTTAGAACTCATTGTATATCAGTCCATTCGGTCTGAAATTCTGGGAGGCAACTCACTCACTCAGGGCAATTTAGTACCTTGGATTATCAGCCCATAAGATCTCCCCTGTCAGGATATATGGGTCTGAAACCAGACCTGTTCCCTAAACTTCAGCCAGGCCTTATTTCAGTAGTTTGTTTTTAAATTAATCTTTGATTGTTGGACTGGTATTGGTTGGATTCAGCAGAGTTGAGTGTAGCAAGCCATCACTTGGAATCTCATATCAAACTCTTCCAGGGTAGTCTACTGCTACTAAAACTCAGCAATAAAGGAGAACAACTTAAACAAGGCTGGATTCATGGAGACCTAATCTACAACAACAAACTCAGCCTTATCCCAACTTAATGGGGTGGCTACATGGATCCGGGGAAAAGTGAAAAGGAAAATTGAAAGTAAAAGGAAAGAAGCCCAACATCAGCAAGTTAGGAAAATCTCAGCTATCGGCTACATGGATCCTTGCCCTCCAGTTGGCTTTATTTGAGGTCATACTTGGGACAAAGATCTAGACTATGCATGTCATTCCTCTCTAATACTTCTATGGTCATTTTAGGCCTATCCCTAGCTCTTTTAGCTCCTTTAATGGGGATCAAGTCACTCCTTACTAGGGCATCCTCAAGGCTCCGTTGAACATGGAGAAACCACCTTACTGGAGCTTTTCATTGGTTGGTGCAACTCCCAAATCAGCTCTAATACATTCATTCCATACCTTATCCCTTCTAGTTTTACCACTTATCCATCTTAACATCCTCATCTCTACTACACATAGCTTCTCTATTTGACACTTCTTAACTACCCAACATTCAGCCCATGCATAATAGCTGGTCTTACAACAGTTGTATGGAATTTTCTTTAAGGTCTAAAGGAATACGTTGGTCACACATCACTCCGGTTGCACCTTTCCACTTCATCCGTCCCACTTTAATTCTCTGTGAAATATCATCCTGTCATCATCTTTATTTATGATTGACCTCAGATATCTAAAATAGTCACTTTGTGGTATCTTTCTTTCCTCAATTTTCACCATATCATTATCCATCATAGTGTGACTAGAGTTACACATCATAGAGACCTAATCTAGCACAACTAAAACACTTTTAATGACAAATAAAATAAGAAATAAAAGACTCAAACTAGACTATGAAAGTAAATAAACACTTTAATGACAAATAAAATAAGAAATAAAAGACTCAATCTAGACTATGAATGTAAATCCTGTATTCCTACCTCCTACCCATATTTTAGGCCTATTAATGCGGCATATTACAGAGAAAACTTAGTGGACCAAGGCCCCAACACTTATATAACACAACTCAAGTTTTATTTCCTCTCAAACAAGCCCAATTCTGTGTTTTATCTGCATCTAGGTGCCTTTTGTTTCCTTATAATATCCCTTTCAGAGTTCAGACACAAATTTCCCTCTAAATTTTCTGTTGTTGTTGCTTGTTTGGTAAATGAAAATCCATATAAAGTGTTTCCTCAGGTCCACCATTTTCAGTGTTTTCACCTGGGAAAATCTTATGCTCAAATTGAGCTATGAGGGAAATTATTTATTTATCTGGTGGAAAATGTGTGGCTCCTAAAATTTCACTATTTGTTTTACAAGGTAACAAAGGGGCTTAAGATAATCCAATTCAATATTTAGTAACTCGTTGGTCTTTATCACAACTTTATGTTATGTGTACAATCTGGAGGGATGATAATTATTTATTTTTCATGATTTATTTAGTGAAATTTAGTTCTATCACTTTCCCCACTCCATCTATAGGTATTATTTGATCCAAGGGGAGCTATATGG
>NC_056565.1:27927959-27928854 GCF_013358625.1 Macadamia integrifolia | reverse complement strand
AGAAGGTTTAGTTACCAAGCTGAGGAGGTCAAGAAAATTTTTTCAACCACTAAACCTAACACTTTAGCACCCCCAAGAGCCACAACTCCTCTATGTGAAGTGAAGATACCTCTATTCAAACCAAAAGAACTTGAAATCAAGGTTCACATTGAAGAGATGGTTCTTGAAGCTTCAAAGACAGAAGGTCAAGAGATTAAAGATTCAACTGAAGAGTTCTACATTGAAGAGAGCGTAGTAGACGAGACTGAAGCCGTGGAAGATGAGGTAGTAATTGAAAAAACTCCACAACAAGTCTTTGAGACTCATGATGAGAAGGAAGAGATTGTTCCTCCAATCCTTGATGAGAAGGTTACAAACATTGACGACTCTATGCACATGACATTCACAGTTGGTATTGATTCAGAGGTTGAGCATATAGAGTTTGTTAGGCCATCATGGTTCTTTGAAGAGAAAGCTCCACACCTTGAAGACTACCTTCCACAAGTCTACAAGCAACCAGAATTTTGTTTGGGAATGGTTAAAGCTACTACTCACATGTTGTTTCCCCCTCATCACTGCAAAATTCGAGGACGAATTTTTTCAAGATGGGGAGAGTTGACGCAGATTAATTACCAAAATAGACTTGTTTTATTAGGAATAAGCTTAGGGTTGGGTTGTATACGTGTTGGGCCTTTAGTCCATGTGATTTGGAGTGCATTGGGCTACTTTTATGGGTCTAAACTAGGGTTTCTAAGGTTGCATACGGGATTCAGTGATTTGTTTCCGTTTCTTTAGTTTCCTTTTTAGATGGGGTTATTTAGTTTCTAATTTCAGTACCTAAATTAGTTTCTAATTTCAAGTCATTGTTAGTTTCTAATTTCTGTCTAGACTAGTTTCTATTTTCATTAGATTCTAA
>NC_056565.1:27910293-27927939 GCF_013358625.1 Macadamia integrifolia | reverse complement strand
AGAAATAGAACAAGATAGTTTATTTGGAGGCAGAGCATGATCTTAGTGAAGGCAGCGATAGCGACAGTTATGTAGAGCAACAATCTGGCTACATTTATCGTCCTCTTTTGACCAGAAAAAATTTATGAAGAAGATAATTGGCATCATAGTAGCATGCTTTAGACTAGGGTGAAATGCAACGATAGTTTGTGCACTATGGTGATTGATCCGACAATTGTACCAATGTCATTTCTGAAGACGTCATTCGCAAGCTTGGGTTGAAATAGAGCCACATCCCAATCAAGGTTGCATGTGTGAACAACACTAATCTTAAAATCAATAATAGGTTTGCTCACATATTCCATTGGTGTGTTGATAGGTATAGTGCAATGTGACGTGCTGCCTCTAAAGGTTTGTCAATCCTTCTTGGGCGACTGATGTTATTCGAATAGAATGTGCAACATTTTGGGCATGAGAATACCTATTCTTTCAAGCACAGTGGACTTGAGATGGAGCTTCTTCCCACTGAGGACCTTCTAGCCATTAAGCTCGAGCGGAAACAAGATAGTTTTACCTCCATCGAGTTGACTCAGACAACATTCTTTGTCCTCATCCAAACTTGACGGAATCAAGTTCTTTTTAGAGTGGGAGAATTGATGTAGTTGCATTTGTGTGGCTGAATTGACATTATCTGATCTGGAAACCCAAACTAAGATGAACCCGGTCCATTTGGGGTTGGTAGGGTTATGCTTGTTTTTTGCATGTTTTATTTTACATTGGGGGATTAGATAACGTTAGGAGAGTTTATTTCAGCCATGGAGTTTGGATAGGAGTCAAGTTCAAGTAATCTATGAGTAGGAGTTTTTATATTTATTTATATGATATGATCTAATCCAGTTGTGAAAGGGGCATGATGCAGATTAATTACCAAAATAGACTTGTTTTATTAGGAATAAACTTAGGGTTGGGTTGTATACGTGTTGGGCCTTCAGTCCATGTGGTTTGGGGTGTATTGGGCTACTTTTATGGGTCTAAACTAAGGGTTCTAAGGTTGCATACGGGATTCAGTGATTTGTTTCCGTTTCTTTAGTTTCCTTTTTAGATGGGGTTATTTAGTTTCTAATTTCAGTACCTAAATTAGTTTCTAATTTCAAGTCATTGTTAGTTTCTAATTTCTGTTCTAGACTAGTTTCTATTTTCATTAGATTCTAATTTCCAGTTTTTAGTAACTTCTTGTAATCAATTTTTAGTAACTCAGATTTAGTAACTCTGAGTTACTATTACTTGTAAACCCTCCCCATCATTATTATAAATAAAGGAGAGCTCTCATCATAGGGAGACGATTTTTACAATTAAAAAAAAAAAGAAGCTTCATGCTGCTGCCGCTGGGTTTTCTCCATGGCTATACCTTTGTGTTTGATCAAGGGTTATGGATTGGTGTGTGATCCGATCGACACTCTGCGGCGAGAAGTCCGGGTGGGTCTTTTCTTTTCTGGTTCTCTTATTGAATTATCTTCTCCAGTAGTACAGGCAAGTAATCTGAATTTTTCTGCAGAAATTTCTGGGTTGGTTTTCTCTGTTTTCCTTCCTATCGGCCTAGCTGTTTTTGGAGAACCAGCCATCCGATGGCCTCCATATTTTGACTGAAGGATAATCCTATCCAGAGGAAGGATCGATCCAATTTTGGGGTTAATCAGACCACTGGATCTGCTGAAGTGAACTGTCAAGCAATTCTGGTCGATTGTCAAAACCTGCACAGATTTAGATTCTGTTTTCTATTCTGTGTTACTGTGACATTCTGGACTATTAGCATATGTGATCTGAACCTACTGGAGGTGTTATATTGTTATTAAAATTTCTGGTTTAATCCTAAGACTGCTGCTGATTTATTTCGCTTCTGGTTACTGTTCATTGAGATCGTTTATCAATTCTGGTTTGTGGCTGAAGTCTGATTTTCTGCTATAAGTTTGCTATTGGTTTTGGTTGTTCTTAGTTTAAAAGTTCCTGTAGTTTGGGCTGGTTTGACTTGTCAAATCTATTCCTACATTAGGGCACGCTTGGTCCAACGGTAAGGTTCGAATGTTGCGACCTGGTGGTCAAGCGGTTGAAACAGCCTGTCGATATTCTCGGGGTAAGGCTGCGTAGTTCTCACCCCTGGACCTATGGGAGCCTCATGCACCGGGTACGCCCTTTTGATGTAATTCAGTTGTCACGCCAAGGCGCTAGGCATTTTCCGCCTTGTTGTGCTACATGTTGCCTTACGTTTTGGCACTTATTTATGCCAAATATCATTGAAATATTTTAATATTATTTTTTCATTTACTTAAGATATTAACATAAATAACCAAATGCCCCCTATTTAAATCCAATAAAAAAGTTTAAAAATCAAATTCCAAAAGGATAAAAGTCAACCATCAAGTCCAAAAGCAACAATTGAATTTTTGGTTGTAGGGGTGATTTTAAACTTTCAAATGCTGGGGTTTTCCTCAATTTTGAAAATTTTATGAATATTATCGTGGTAAAACATTGCTAAAAACCAAAAGTCTGGTTATATATATATTTTTATGTTAATAATTTACAGCGTCACCCCTTAGAGAATGCCACCATTAGAGAGTAAGGGTGTCAATATATAACCGAAACCATTTACCAGAATCGAAACCGATCGGTTATAACCGCACCGTAGTAAATTGATCTGGTTTTGGTTTTATAGGCCATAATTCCGATTCGGAACCGAACCGAACCGAACCAAAAAATTGATGGTTAATCGGCACCTAGTATTAAAGACTTCAAGTGTTTTGAATTTCGATGGGTCTCTACGAAAAAAGGGGAGAAAAAAAAAGCAAAGTACTAACCGAGAAGGGAGCTTCACTTTCACACAATCACACTTCTTGATTTTTTAATTTCTAGGATCATAGTTAATTAGTTATCATATGTGTAGTCTTTTACATAGAAAGTATATTGTCCTTGGAAAAATAAATGTATATTGATTTAACTCTTTATGAAAATAAATGTAGGATTCACACTAGTTGTAGGATGCAAACCATTTTCTAAAACAACACTATTAATCCTATGTAAATCAGTTGTGAACCGAATAACAAAAACCGATTAAAGACCGTTAAAACCGAAACCAGATGAAAACGATTCCGATTTCACCTTATTCCTATCCGGTGTGGTTTGGTTTCACCTTATCAAAATGTAAACCGAACTGGAACCGAACCAAACCGTATCGAATAACCAAAACTGCACTGTTTGACACCCCTATTAGAGATGCACCCCCTGCATAATACCAAATTACATTCGCACCCCCTACCGTTAGTCTCTGTTAGGGAATATACCTCAAATGCTGACATTAGTTGGTTTATTTTTTATTAAATACCAAAATACCCTTGTAAAATATAAAGTACCTGATATACCCTTCTCTTATCCCTAACCCCATCACATAGCCTCATATACTACATCGTCTTCATCCCCAAACTGTGAAGAGCAGAGCAGTGGCGGTAAAAGTCCAACCCCCATCACTTACTCAAAAGGGATCTTCATTTAATAGAGACTGGCGGTATACCCTTCGCCTTATTGTACAGCTAGACATTGGCTTATAGAAACTTCTGAATCATATAGCTTAAGATACCTTCAAAGGAGGAGACAAGTGCATGCTTGTGTGGACCAATTTAAGTAGGAGCGATGATCTCATTTTTCCTCGGAAGGGAGAACAACAAATGCATGATTTCGACGTTTAAGGATCATACTATATTAGGTATTACAGATTTGGGGTTTCTGTTAAGTATGGAACAAGTAATTTACTGAGACAAGTGGGCAAAGATTAAAGAAATGAGTAGAGGGAGGAAGATGGATCAGTTTTGGGGAAATAAATCGAATAAGAAACGGTTATGATACTAATTTTAGTGGCATCAGAGGGGTCTTATATTCAGTGCTCATTGGACAAGGATCTTTCCAGTTTTAACTAATCGAAGGCTGTTCACCTGACCAATTGTCACACAGGTGTTACTGAAAATTTTTGATTCTCGCGTTTGGGTTTCCTTTTCTGTGGTCGGATCCTGTGGGATGTTGAAGGGAAGATTGGGTTGAATTAATGCTATTTTATTTTATTTGATGATGATATAGATTAAACGGATCAAGTGAGTCATTTTCGTTTCCTTCTGTTCTCTATTTTTATAAATTTGGAGGTTTTTGATGCTGACTTGGGGGAGAATTTGAGAGAGGATTGGAGATGGTTTTTATGGTTTAGGTTTTGTTAGGAGACGTTAGGTGATACACATTGCGGAGGAAGGAACAATGGGTTTCAGTTTTGTTTGAGACTTTCTCTGAAGGAGATTAGAGATGGGTTTCTTCAGTACTATATATGTTTTAGTCAAGAGGGTAAAATCGTCATTTCAAATCCTCATTTAACAGAGACTGACGGTAGGGGGTGCGAGCGTAATTTGGTATTATGTAGGGGTCTCTCTCTCTAATAGTAGCATTCTCTAGGGGGTAGCACTATAAATTACCCTTAAAATTATTTTCATTTAGGAGATTTTAATAGCATTCGCGTACTTTAAAATAAGTTTGGTAAGAACATAACTTTGTCATTACAACTCAGATTTAAGTAATCATAGACTTGTCGGAAAGCTGGTTTTGTGTTATACCTAATACAGAAAGTCTCATGTAAAAATAAAATCATTTGATTAGTCAAACTTATTATACAACAAGAGCATTTCTCTAAATATTGATTTTTGATGATTTGATGTGCTTTAGTGTTGATTTTTTATGACTTGATGTGGCTTAACGTTGATTTTTTATGATACAAGGTATATGTAGCATACTAAATAGTGTTAGAAAAGAGGGAAAAATAAAAAAATAACACTTGGTTGCCTTAGGCCCTCTTTGGTATCATTTTTCTTTTTTTATTTTTACCTATTTAACAAAAATCATTAATCAAAACCATTTTTTTATCAAAACATAAATGTGGTTTGATTACTACTGGACAGAAATGGTTTCTTATGAGAAATAGTTTGGTACCTCTATGTGTAAAATGATTATTTGAAGAAATGGGTGAAGAGATTCCCTTCACCCATCTTCTTTATAATTATCTTTCTCCACTTTGGACTGAAGAAGAGGGGGCAAGGGGCTTGGATTTCTAATTACAAAGCAATGACTAATTTACCTATCCATATTGGGATTTTAAGCACGTTCGCATTAAAGTTCAGCGCCAAAATAACTAAAAATCAAAATGACTCTTGATCTCTTTTTGGTCTTTGTGTTTTATCAAAATTTTTTTTTTTTAAATAGAATCAAGCTCCATAAATGATAAAAAATGCAGCCAAAATCATTTTTATGAACAAAAATCAAAATGAAAAATGATACCAAACAGGGCCTTAGGCACCCTGTTCGCCTTAAGGCAGGTGACTTTGTCGCCTAAGCGCTTAGACAGCCCTCCAACACCTTGGTTCGCCTTGGCGCCGTGACAACTATGCTCATTATTGGGCAAAATTGAATGAAATGGGAAATTGAGATTTTCCACAGAGGTTAGTGGTGCATGTCTTCTTGCTCTCTCTTCTCCTGGTTCATTTCAGACAATTTCTTCTCTGGTGAATTTCTTTCCTCTTTCTTTTTCTTGTTTCTCCTTGTTCCTTCCTACCACTATCCGTCTTCTTCTATCCTTTTTTTCTTCTCTGTTCTTACTGCTATTCTTTTCTGTTTCCAATGGTATATTGGTTTAGGAAGACTTTGTTAGAACTCATTGTATATCAGTCCATTCGGTCTGAAATTCTGGGAGGCAACTCACTCACTCAGGGCGATTTAGTACCTTGGATTATCAGCCCATAAGATCTCCCCTGTCAGGATATATGGGTCTGAAACCAGACCTGTTCCCTAAACTTCAGCCAGGCCTTATTTCAGTAGTTTGTTTTTAAATTGATCTTTGATTGTTGGACTGGTATTGGTTGGATTCAGCAGAGTTGAGTGTAGCAAGCCATCACTTGGAATCTCATATCAAACTATTCCAGGGTAGTCTACTGCTACTAAAACTCAGCAATAAAGGAGAACAGCTTAAACAAGGCTGGATTCATGGAGACCTAATCTACAACAACAAACTCAGCCTTATCCCAACTTAATGGGGTGGCTACATGGATCCGGGGAAAAGTGAAAAGGAATATTGAAAGTAAAAGGAAAGAAGCCCAACATCAGCAAGTTGGGAAAATCTCAGCTATCGGCTACATGGATCCTTGCCCTCCAGTTGGCTCTATTTAAGGTCATACTTGGGACAAAGATCTGGACTATGCATGTCATTCCTCTCTAATACTTCTATGGTCATTTTAGGCCTATCCCTAGCTCTTTTAGCTCCTTTAATGGGGGCTAGGTCACTCCTTACTAGGGCATCCTCAAGGCTTCGTTGAACACGGCGAAACCACCTTACTGGAGCTTTTCATTGGTTGGTGAAACTCCCAAATCAGCTCTAATACATTCATTCCATACCTTACCCCTTCTAGTTTTACCACTTATCCATCTTAACATCCTCATCTCTACTACACATAGCTTCTCTATTTGACACTTCTTAACTACCCAACATTCAGCCCATGCATAATAGCTGGTCTTACAACAGTTGTATGGAATTTTCTTTAAGGTCTAAAAGAATACATTGGTCACACATCACTCCGGTTGCACCTTTCCACTTCATCCGTCACACTTTAATTCTCTGTGAAATATCATCCTCTGTCATCATCTTTATTTATGGTTGACCTCAGATATTTAAAAGCCATTTTGTGGTATCTCTCTTTCCTCAATTTTCACCATATCATTATCCATCATAGTGTGACTAAAGTTACACATCATAGAGACCTAATCTAGCACAACTAAAACACTTAAATGACAAATAAAATAAGAAATAAAAGACTCAAACTAGACTATGAAAGTAAATAAACACTTTAATGACAAATAAAATAAGAAATAAAAGACTCAATCTAGACTATGAATGTAAATCCTGTATTCCTACCTCCTACCCATATTTTAGGCCTATTAATGCGGCATATTACAAAGAAAACTCAGTGCACCAAGGCCCCAACACTTATATAACACAACTCAAGTTTTATTTCCCCTCAAACAAGCCCAATTCTGTGTTTTATCTGCATCTAGGTGCCTTTTGTTTCCTTATAATATCCCTTTCAGAGTTCAGACAGAAATTTCCCTCTAAATTTTCTGTTGTTGTTGCTTGTTTGGTAAATGAAAATCCATATAAAGTGTTTCCTCAGGTCCACCATTTTCAGTGTTTTCACCTGGGAAAATTTTATGCTCAAATTGAGCTACGTGGGAAATTATTTATTTATCTGGTGGAAAATGTGTGGCTCCTAAAATTTCACTATTTTTTTTACAAGATAACAAAGGGGCTTAAGATAATCCAATTCAATATTTAGCAACTCGTTGGTCTTTATCACAACTTTATGTTATGTGTACAATCTGGAGGATGATAATTATTTATTTTTCATGATTTATTTAGTGAAATTTAGTTCTATCACTTTCCCCACTCCATTCTATAGGTATTATTTGATCCAAGGGGAGCTATATGGCCTTTATCTAGAGATAATATTCGGCCTTTATGTTGCCGTTATTGTTGCTCTATGAAATTTCACATGCCCACCCTTCTTTCCACCTCCATATATCCCCTGGCCTTATCCTCTTAAGTTCACTCCCCTGTTTACATTTTCTCTTCTTTATGATATTTGAGGTTTTCTTACATTTCAGTTTCTGTTTGTTATTTGGTTCACCTGACAAAACAGATGTGCTGAAAAGAATGCTTCAAGTTAGCAACCTGAGCCCACTTCTTACAGTGGAACAGCTGAGACAGCTTTTTAGTTTTTGTGGCATTGTCGTCGAATGTAGCATCACTGAGTCGAAGCACTTTGCTTACGTAGAATACTCAAAGCCGGAAGAAGCAACTGCTGCTCTTGCGTTGAACAGTTGTGATGTTGGGGGCTGTCCTTTGAATGTTGAGATGGCAAAAGCCCTTCCTCCAAAACCTTCCAATTTCGGTTCTAACTTGAACCAGTCTTCTTTGACTGCGATGATGCAGCAGACAGTTGCTCTGCAGCAGATGCAATTTCAGCAGTCTCTTCTTGTGCAACAAGCAGCAATAAATTCACAGCAGGCTGCCAATCGAGCTGCAATGAAGTCTGCAACTGAAATTGCAGCAGCCAGAGCCGCAGAGATAAGCAAGAAGTTGAAAGCCGATGGTCCAGGCATAGAAGAGAAGGATACTAAACGAAAATCCAGGTATCTGTTGTTTCCTTTTAACTTCCTTTATTTCCTTTTTCTTTTTTGGGTGGAAAAGAAAACCTTTAGAACCTGTGTGTTACTGTTATGATTATTGGTTACCCAGGGCTTCCTAGTTTAGCAATCTTAGAGAATGTTAACATTTCTGATAGCAACAAGAAAGTCCTCCAATTATGACAGAAGTTCAGATTAAGAACTTTTATATGGATCCTGCAGAACCTGATGTGTCCTCAAATGATATGGAAACTTCTTTGATGATATGTGTATTAGATGTTTAAGATTGATTAGGTCCATGGTTTGATTTATTTCCTTAGGAATCCTCATTCCCCTTCATGTGCATAGACGTCCTTTGGGAGTCCAAACATGTTTTTGGTTCCAAAATACTGTTAGGGGGTGCAACTGGGCCGGGTTTCTGCAAAATGCAAACCCAGGCCTAGCCCGGGGTCTATATCTTAGCTCAGGCCCAGACCAACCTAAGATTAGGTTAGGATATTGTTACAAAGGTATTCATTAATGGCGGAAAGAATAGACCGCAGCCTAACTTCGAGGCTTGCTACCTCCTAGAATAAAGAGAGAGAGAAGAAAGGAATTTCTATATTCATTACCTTCTACCCAATCCCTTACAATCTATATATATATACTTGACTCCCTAACAATCCTATGTCCTTATCAGAACAACAGAATTCCTTCTTTTACAGATCATAACAGAAATTATTCCCTCATACCCCATCCTAACTGTTCACACAATCATCCAAGGCTGCAGGTCGTTTCCTTAGTTGCGGTGATCGGCATGCGGTTTGTATGGGCGTGGCCGACGTGGACATTGAAATCTCTTCACATTGCTTATCATGCCCGTGGTTCATATCATTGCCATCCTCTTCCCTAAGAACCTTGTCCTCAAGGTTCATCTGAGGGAACAACCATCGTAGAACGTCAACATCCTCCCATGAAGCCGCCTCATAGAACCCACTATGTCAATGCTTGGGCTACCCACTGCCCGTGGCATCGCAGATGTCGGTAGTTCAACATCGCTGTCGGAGTAGGTGGGATCGTTTGCTGTAACTCCACGTGATAAAGGCTGCAACTGGGCTGATAGGTGCAAGATGGACGTAGAAGCTCGTCCTGCCCTCCATGGTATTGCAAAATAATTTTTTAGGTTGTCTAGAATCCACTGTGCAACACAGGCAGGTTGCCATCATCGATCAGCTCACCACTAGCAAGAAGAGTTGACAGGTCCTACAATGGTGGCCCGGCGAGTCACCATCGTCATGCAGGTTACCATCATTGGCCAGCCCACCAATGTCATCATACACGAGCAAGAAGAGCTGACGGGTCTTACAACAGTGACCCGGAGAAAATCTTTCATCACAGCTATAGCATAGCCCCTTCTCACGTTTGAGTTGCGTCTCAATTGGGGTAGGTTGCTTGATAGGAATACCCAAAGATAACTGTAGAGTTGCAGAGCTCGTAAAGGCTGGTGGAGAACAAAGCAATGATTCCCGGTTGGCCAGAGGCCACGGTAAGAAGCGTCGAGCTTCCTTAGACTTCAGCAGGCGAGCAAGTCCCACCGCCGATAAAGATGCACTGCTAGAACCATTTTCGGAGATCGTATTTGATCCTCGCCCTTTCTCTGGGTCTCTCTCCTTCCCTTGTGAACCATCGCCAGTGACGAGGTCGCCATTAACGATCAAGACGGTGAGGTTGGGTGCAGCCTCTATGGCGAGTTGTAAGTGTTGAGCGATTCTTCTTTCGATGGAGTTATGGGTGTTGTCGCCGTCAACCAAGATCTCAGAGTCGACCGCCACTTGAACGCTGATATAGCAGAGCCCTTTCTTGTGACAGAGTGGCATCTCCGTAGGGATGAGCTCCTTGATCGGAATGCGTGAGGCCACCGGTGGAGTTACAAAACTCTAAGGAGTCGGCGAAGAAGGCAGTAGTGGTGGTCAAGGGCTCAGTAGATGAGGTGAAAGGCGTTGAACTTCATTACACTTAGCTTCATGGGGTCGCACAAGTCCAATGGCTTGCGTCATGGAGCTGGGTCGGACTGTTCGCACTTCATTTGGAACATCAGAACAGAGATCGGAGATGAAGCAGCTAGCAGGGGAAGAGACAGAGACAGAGGAGATCTCTGTGATTGTGCCAAAGTTCCCTTTGGATCCACAAATTTTGAAGAGCCAGAACGGAGCTCCAAAGCTCTGGTGAATGCCGTCCAGTTGCTAAACAATGCAGGATGATATCTCCATAGGTACCACTGCAATGCTGGGCCATCCATGTGAAATGAGGAGATCAGTAAGTGTCGCTCGTTAGCGGTTCCATGGTAATCAAAGAAGTGCTCTGCCTTGAAAATCCATCTGATCGGATACCATCAAAGCGGGGAAAATCAAGAGGAATTGTGCGGATCTGGATGGAGTTGGCCGGAAGGGGTAAAGGCGTTCTCAGCGAAGACGACATACTGAAGTTGCTTGGCGCTGCTCAGGTTGGGGTATTGTTAACCGCAGGGCTTGCTCCAGCTGGTCATCTATGGTGGTGAATCGTAACCCCAGCTCTGAAATGGAGTGCTGCTGCTCCGTGGTTTCTGCTTGAATGGAATCTAGGTGCTCTCCTTGGGACGCCATGATATATCTGATTTGTTTGATGGAGTCGTCTATCTCATGGAAATGAGTTCCCTCCGCCATTGCGATGCTCTCAATGAAAGCACCAATGTTAGGAAGGTATTCTTTAATGGCGGAAAGAATAGATAGCAGGCCAACTTTGAGGATTTCTATATTCATTACCTTCTACCCAATCCCTTGCAATTTATATATATCCTTGATTCCCTAACAATCCTCTGTCCATAGAGAATAACAGAATTCCTTCTTTTACAGGTCATAACAGAAATTATTCCCTCATACCCCATCCTAACCATTCACACATAATCATCCAAGGGTGCAGGTCGTTTCCTTAGTCCCTGTGATTGGCATGCGGTTTGTATGGGCGTGGCCGATGTGGACATGGGAATCTCTTCACATTGCTCATCACCCCTGTGGTTCGTATCACATATCCTTACTCCAGGCTGGTCTGGGTTGGGACCCACTTAGACAATTCCTTCTTAAATTTGGTAACAGGGGGGTCTTAATATGTAGTCATTTACATTTTATTAAATGTAGTCACATATGCCTGTATCTGTGTTCCAAATCAAGATCTATATTTTTTTAATCTAATATTATACTTGTTAATAGATTATGTTTACATATATTGATTGCAGAAATTATATACATAGATTGTTGGGTAAGGATGTGCCGTGCTGGGCTCAACCCAAGGCCTCAGCTCAGGCCAGGCGCAGTGCAGCCCAACTTGTGGCCTGAAATTCCCAACCCTAGCCCAGCCCAGATCCTGAAATTTTCTGCCATGCCTTGGGTGACCTTAGGCTCCTGAGCCAAACTTATGCCCTTAGGTATTTGTCTGTTGACAACTATGTAATCTTCTTTTCTGGCCAAGACATGGACACGTCACACATGTAGGTGTCCAGCATAGATACGGGGGCCTTATAGTACCTACCTATTGTATACATTTTATAGGCTATACCTACCTATTATATAAATTTTATAGGCTATGTAGGAAATCTAAATTTCTGGTAATGTTTTGGTTTGGAAGTTAGTTGAAAAAAAAAAAAATAGTTGCATTGTTTGTTGTATTTATTTAAATAATTGAAGTGCTGATACTGAAAATGGTCTTATGACAACTGATCTGCCTTAATAAATCATAAGCAGGTCACCGTCCAGTTCTCGTCCAAGATCGAAGTCCAGGTCAAGATCACCCATCAAATACCGATGCAGCCGAAAGTCCCGTTCCCCCTCTCCTCTGACCCACCATTCAAGGGGTCGTAGATCCAGATCGCCCTTCAGATCTCGACATCGCACCAACTACAGTAGTGAGTGGAGGTCACTTAGAGATAGCAGGGATGTCAGATCTGGAACATGGGAAAGAGACAGATTACATGATCGCTATTCCTCTGTTTCAAGGAGGAACAGGAGTAGGAGTGTTAGTCCTCGAACAAGAAAATCGTCTCGGGCTGGTTCAGTCTCTCCAAAGCGTCATCAAGAAAGTTTAAGCCCCAGAGCGAGGAAATCATCTCGTGCTAGATCAAGGTCACCAAGGCATCACAGAGGAAGTCAGTCATCCCCAAGACACAGCAATGAAAACACCTCAAACCAAAGAAGACGCTCAAGATCTAAATCTCCTGGGGGCAGGTCCCATGCGGATGATAGGAAAGATAGTAGCAGATATGAGAAGTTGAAGCTTGATGGAAAAAAGACAGAGAAAACCAAGGATGCTATGAAGGAATCTGATCTGATAGTGAAGGATTCAAGGGAGATGATGGGAGTTGGAACCTTAGATTCATCAGCACCAACTCATGAAAACTCCTTGTTATTGGAGGATGGAGCTTTAATAGAAGGAAGAGATGGAAGTACACGTAAGAAGTCTAGGCATGATGATAAACATTCTGGGAAACCTGAGGCTGCAATAAAGGATCAGGATTTTGATGAGAACAGTTTGATGGATTTGAATAAAGATAAGAGCTCTGCAAGGTATCCGGTTTTAAAATCACATGAGAAGAGTTCAACATTTGTGGATGATAAGGCTCATTCAAGTATCAAGGAGTCGAGCAGAAATGAAAAATCAACTTCTGCACAAAGAAAGCATATAACCAACACATCAAGGAAGGAGCGTGGTTCTTCTGACAGGGAAAGAACCCATGCCCATGGTGAGGATTTGAGCAGGCATGGAAAATCAAATTCAGCATCTAGAAGACGTGAGAAAGATGATCCAGTTAGAAGGGAAAAAGATTCTTCCCATGATGATTCGATATGTACAAAGGAAGATAGAAGAGCCATGGATTCTTGGAAGTCCAAATACCACAAGCATAGTTCAAGGCATTCAGGGGATAGTTCCTCTAGAGGTATAAAGGATCGACACAAATCAGACAAATCAAAGCTGCAGGATCCTAAACTTGAGAGATCTGCTTCTAAAATGAAGGGAATTACATCGGTTAATTTTGATTTGTCTGATGCTGCTAGTTCCCCTGAGCTGAAGACTCATATGTGTTTACCTGCGGTTAAAGATGGAGCTTCTAGGGATCCAGAAGATCTTAGGAGGCATGATGAGTTGATTATGGAAGACAAGAATTTGGAAAGAAAATTTTTCATCCCCCATGAAGAAGGTTGTATAGATGGAAGTTTTGGGGAAAGAGGGGAAGATGTTAATGATGCATCTTGTTCTAAGTTCAAGACCCACACCGGAAGTCCAACAGGTGGTATAGCTTATATGAACACAGGAGATTTAAACATGCTTGAACAGTTTAAGTTGGAGCATGGAAAACTGAATGAACATAGTTCCCTAAATGATCATGATTTTACTGATTCTGAAGTCACTGACTTGGTAGGTGATGAGAAGCCTCACAAAATAGATTGCATATCGAATGAACAAGAGTATGCTGATAATGGGATGATTCCACTGTCTTCCAAGCAGGAGACTAGGAAGAGAAGAACATTGGCACCAGATGAACACACTAATGATGCAGCGAATCTGAGGAAGGATGAAAAGTCAATGATGGACTGTGATGTGCACGATATAATCGAGGACAGAGAAAGTACTGGTGAAGTGTCATCTGAAGTCAATTACAATACAGAACCTGTTTATTTCTTACCTATCACCAAGGGACAAGAATATCTGCCAGAAGGTTCAGTGGAAGACTATGAGACGTATGGGGGCGTGGATGGTAAAGGGGGACTTGCAAAGACAACCTCAGAGGATGGAGATATTGGCAGGAACAACCACCAAGATTACACTGGTGATGATTAAACAGATCCAATGGATGCTGAGAAGCTGCAGATTTCCTGTGTTGAAGAATCAAAAGAGAAGTTCAACATCTAAGGTTGATAGGATTAATAGGGTTTTGTTGGAGTTCAGAATTTGCAAGGCAAGCGAAATTCTAACTGGACCGGTATCAATCTTTGATTCTAGTGTTTCTTCTGCAGGAGATGAAGTGTGGCGTTTAAGATGGATGCTTTAGTCGGCACTGAAGAGCACATCAAGATTCTTCAAGAAACACGTGACCTACTCTTGAGTTCTGGAGGAATGGCCTTATCCTTCCAGGAACAAGAGCATTCTATGGATAATTTTACCTTTCTGTACTAAGAATTTGGTGTGACTTTTTGACTTTTCATAAACATTCTTGTGCATCTTTTGCAGGTCTGAGGAAACTGCACGGAAGAGAGTGTAGGAGCAGACCTTGGTTTGGTCAAAGTGATTCCAAGGAGTGCACTATATTCCATGCATCCAGGATCTATTGTGCAATGTTTGTGACAAACTTATTTTTCTGCTTAATGTATGTTGAATTATTATCTCTATCATTAGGTAGTGGAGTTTTTATCCAAGGGCTTACCTAATTGAAAGGCTCTGGTTAATCTCAGTTGATGTAAATCCCATTATGTTGGCTAGGATTTACATTTCAATCGATGCAGGAGCTGTCTGATATTAATGATTTTCGGTGGGAAGATATTGGTGGTTGATGTTTGAGAAGGTGAACCTGCAGTGTAGGTTTGTTTTCCAGAATGCATTGCCATAGTCGTTGGTTTACATGATATGGCTTTTCTACTTTATACTGTTGGTTTCTGTGTCTGTGTTGGGTGATTGAAGAGTGTAGCCTTGTGGTAAGCCATTCTCTTGAGGATTCTTATTATGGGCTCCACTTTATTTTTCTTTACGGGCTAGTGGTGGCCTGTCATATCCAATATATGTGCAGGTTTTACATGGTGGGTTATAGGAGCTTTTCAGAGCAAGTTGGCAATGGGTCATCCTCTCTATTTTGGATTAAGGTATGCAGAGGAATTTAGGTTTCAGATTTGAGTGCTCTTCGAGGGGAATCTCTTTGCCACTCTTGTAGGCTGTCATGCAGTCTTGTCATTTTTGGGAAATTATGATGTGTTAGCATTATTTTTTGGATATGCTATACTATGTGTTTTAAACCTCTGTCCTCTCCTTCCCTCCCCCATTTCTTTTTTCCTTTTTTTCTCTCCCCCCAATCCCAAGTCTCTTTGCTTAGGTGAGCTACGTTTAAGGTCATCTGTAGCCAGGGAATGGTGGGTTGGATTTAATACACAATCTCATTGCATGAGTTTTGAGCAGATTGGTTGAGTTGTACATGGTGGATTTAACAGGTAACTTTTTGGTAAACCATGGAACAGAATTGGTTAGTTTTGGTCCTTTTGGAAACTATATTATAATTTAGGTCAAGGTTTTAGCACTCTTTTACCATGTACATCCATAGGTGATGGCCTATGAATTGGATCATTAAAACCTGCCCATTCATCAAGTAACAACCACAGGCATCAGATTCTGCTGTGAATTCGGAGGACAATGGATCTCCTTCAAAGTGATGACTTTTCCATTCTATTATTGGACACAACATATATTTATGGTTCTCTGATCTGGTTAACTTGATGGAGTTTGATATCTCTATTCATCAAGTAATAGCCACCACCTATGTCAATATTGCTGTCGCTGGATACAACATATATTTATGGTTCTCTGATCTGGTTAACTTGATAGAGTTTGATATCTCTAGTTATCAAGTAATAGCCACCACATATGTCAATATTGCTGTCACTGGATACAACATGTATTTATGGTTCTCTGATCTGGTTAACTTGATAGAGTTGGATATCTCTATTCATCAAGTAATCGCCACCACATATGTCAATATTGCTGTCCCTTAATAAAATATATTATGGTTCTCTGATTGGTTAACTTGTGTTGTTTTCAGCTATGAACTTATGTCATGGTCTGATCTGCTCTACCTTGTGTTTTCATGACTTGGATTTGCTTCATTTGCAGGGTTGTGTTTCATGGAAAAAACCCTTGGTGTGTTGTCATCATTGACCAGGGAAACCTTGTCGGCAAACGTTCGTTTATTCTCTTTGCAAGATTAGTACTTGAGAAGTAGTCAAGTATATTATATATTTCAGGAAAGGAGTAGTTTAGCTGGCTAGTTGTATCATTAGCCAATTGCTATGTGATTTGACCTGCAAAATAAATCATGTACTTTACTTTCCTGATGCCCTGTCACATTAAAAAGGGTTTTCATACTGCTGTCTTATTAGGTTAGTTTGGATGAGTGGCTTGATTTAAGCAAGCCACATGAAGGGATTATTTAGATAATCTGAATCACTCGATATGTAGGTCAACATCAGGATTGCTACTTACAAAATAATCCTTATAAAATTGTGGGTTGTCTGGATCATGTTGTCGGCCATGCCATGAAATATATATTTCTCTTGTATTTTCAACTGTTGAACTAATCTTTATAATATGTACTTTGTAGCGTTTGGAAGCTGAAATTCTTAATATAGGTAAAGTTATTCACTCAAGATTAAGCATTGGAATAGTTATGAAGTGTTCCAAATTAGAGAATCCCGCTTCTTGTCTATCATCGCCATCTTGTTCTCCTCAAATATCTTCTCTGACAAATGCCTGAAAGGAAGTAAACAAAACCATAGAGGAAGCGTTCAAGCAACATAAAATTCTCTTTGGTAGACCTTGGTTGGGCATACTTGATGAACCACGTTTGTGAAGGTGTGATGGTCTTATTATTATTATTATTTTTTGATCACAGATAAGCTGCCCTGATAAATATGTATGGACTATTTTTCCATCAAATTTGGATTGAAGGTTGGTTTTCTTGGACTAAAATACCTTCAATAGATTGACATTGATCTCTAGAGAGTGATCCCATGTCTGGGAGACCTAGGCACACAACCATAGGTCACCCCAGCCGTGGGTTCACTCTTTGTCCTTGGACTCTATGGAGAGGAATCCTATCTGAACATTCATAGGGTAAGAGAGTGGGACAGGTACTGAATAACTTAGGTTTTTTTTTTTTTAGAAAATAACATAGGTTTTCAACGTACCATAATCAATTCTGTCTAAGTGAAGGCATTTGTGGATCATTAGGCTGTAGAGTAGGATAAGAACTTGATGATAACCAGCTCCATTTGACAATCAAGCAACTGTTACTAAAGTTTGAGATCTAGAGTGACAAATGAAGGTAAATCTAGGGAATGAGTCGCAGGCTTTTAATCTGAAATATTGTGAAGGAGAAGCCCGAATGCAGGAGTGATTTTCTAGCTTGTCAATTTTTCATATCTCATATTTTACTGTTTTTTGAGTCAATATCTCCATTTGAGTGAATCTATAAGGAGCCGGGTGGTATCAATTAGATTAAAGGGAAATGGGTATTGTTCTTTTCTACTATTCTCTTAAGTTCATTTTTTTACCAGGAGGGGAAGAGACCGGGGAAGACCCTTGTAATGAACATGTGCAAGGTTTTTTTTTTTTTTTTTTTTTTTTTTTTTTTTTTTTTTTTTT
>NC_056565.1:27896130-27910270 GCF_013358625.1 Macadamia integrifolia | reverse complement strand
TTTTGATAGTAAAAACACACAATACTACTTCATATTAGATAATGATGAATACTGTCCATGGTAAGGGGAAGTTTGATAGTAGTGGCGGTAGTTGCTAGTTGATGCATAGGTAGCACCACCTCATTGTTTGGCTTCAGATGATACATAAGTTTAGACCGATTATTATATATAGACAGAAACAAATTAAAGATACTAAGGGGCCATGAGGTGGGATTAGAAAAGTTATGAATGAGGAACTTTAGGGTTGGGTCATCAATCCACACTTCCTCGATCATCCATCCACAATTTTTGGCTTTCATCAGTCCGTAAAGGAGAGGTCACGCACTAGCTTCAAAATGGTCTCCTGTCATCACATGATTGGCCAAAAAATAGACAACGTTAGTGGTGGATAAAATTTGAAAGGCCCATCCATACATATGACCTCTCCCTGTATTATGTGGAACAAACCAATATTCAATTATTGTGAGGTGGGTTCATAGGGCTAGGGCTAATTATGGGTGGGGTGGGATCTATTTTGGTGGGGACATATTATCACTTGAGCACCAATTATTCAAGTTATGTATGATTTCTAGTTGATTAGGTTGTGCCTTTTGCATTACAACTTTGTTCCTATGAGACCATATAAAAAAACATCCTATAATGACGGAAATAAAGAAAGGTCCTAAACGAGAGGGTTTAAGAATCCCCGAGTTAATTAAATACAAGATTAGGATATTCAAAGAAGCGGATGGAGGCTGTAGCCGCCTGATCTTTAGACCCAAGTGATTGACTGCCCATACTCTTTTGGTAAAATCACATGACATGAATATGTGCTACTCATTCTCAGCATGTTGATGACATAATTTGCAGATTGGGTCTATAGGTTTCCATTTCTGCAAACGATCCTTAGTTGGAAGCCCTCCCTGGGCCATCCGCCAAAAAAGGAGTCTGAATTTCTGGTGGAGATTCAGTTTCCAAAAGAACTGCCACCAATGTGAGCAGAGAGAGGAGCATGTACACCTGTTGGAAAGCCCAAGTTGGTTAGCGCAATGATTATTTGTGAGGAATATAATTGCCAATTGAACAGAAAAGTTTCTTAATTGTGATAGTGGGCACCACCATGTGTCAGTGGAGGGTGATGGGGGGAGCGAGATAGCCGTTATGCTGGAGCAAATATTTGGTGGAAAATGCTCAGAGAGCATGGGATGATTCTAGTGGTTGTCATCCATGATCTCACAGACCTTGCCTATGGAGATTGAGTAAAGTAATGGGTCCAACGGTAGGTTGGGAGGAAGCCAAGGGTCAAACCAAAAATATGTAGATTGGCCATCTCCAATCTTGCGGATAATCATCTGTTTGAGTATAGGAAGGATACTCACAAGGCTATCCCAAGTAGGCGAGCCTCACTTATTTAGAGTTTTAGGGTGGAAAATTGACCTGTTGGGGAAGTACTTACTTTCAAGAATTTGAGATCATAAGGTATTAACTTTCTTAAGTAGTCTCCACCCCAGTTTAAGTAAAAGTGTTTTATTCTGAGTAGCAGTATTACGAAGTCCAAGACCTCCAGCGAGCTTGGGCAAACAAATCTTATGCCATCCTATCAGGTGTGCTTTCTTATGTTGATTGCCGTTCCCATTCCAGAAATGGAGCTAGATTGAATCCAGTTGATGGTAGGTTTGTTTAGGGAAGGCAAAGCACAACATGAGATGGTTTGGGGTTGCAACTAAAACTGATTGGATCATTACCGTCCGTCTTGCAAAGGAAAGAAAACTTGCTTTCTAAAGAGAAAGTTTTGTCCTTACCCGTTGAACGGCATATGTGAATCTATTCCTGTGGTTCCTTGTCAGGTGAATATCAGTGCCCAAATAAGTACAAGATCAATCCATTTCTTTGATATTGAGCAATTGATAGATCCGAGATCTTCCTGCAAATGACAAATTTGAACTAAAAGCTATATTGCTTTTATCAAAATTCACAGTCAGTCAAGAAAGGGTTGAGAATAGGTCAAGAATACACCTAATGGTGGATGCATCTTCCTTCGTAGCCTGACAGAAGATAAATGTATTATCATCGAAGAAAAGGTGAGAGATCTCCAGGGCTTTACAAGCCACCTTTATTGCTTTGTACAAGTTGAGATCTCGATAAGTGTAGAGAAGTCTTGAAAGACCTTCCATGGCAAAGAGGAAGAGAAATGGACTTAACGGACAACCTTGTTGTATTTTGCGGGAGGGTTCAAAGTAAGTGTAAGCAAAACCCCGTAGCTTAATGGAGAAAGAGGAAAAGCTCATTAAGTAGCTAATCATATCTCCCCATATATTACTGAAACCAGATAGTCGAATATGCCTGGGAGAAACCCTATTCCAGCCTGTCATAGGCCTTGGCCATATCAATTTTGATGGCCACAAATCCCCTTTTACCCCTGGTAGTTTGAGATAGTGAAATATCTCATTAACAATTATGATATTATCAGAAATTTGTCTACTAGGGGACAAAAGCCGATTGGCATGGGGAAATAAATTTGTGTAGTAAAGGTTTAAGTTTATTAGCTAAAATTTTAACAATAAACTTATAATTGACATTGCACAAGCTTATATGGCGGAATTCATCAACTCGGAGGTCTGATTTTTTTTTTTTTCTGGATGAGGCAAATGAGAGTATGATTGGTTTCCGCAGGTAAAGAAACAGTTGTAAAGAAATTGCTAATAAAAGAGAAGACATCATCCTTGACCAGATTCCAGAATCTCTAATAAAACATTGCTTGGAAACCATCGGGGCCTGGAGCTTTATGCGGGCCAAAGGAAAAAACCGTTTGTCGGATTTCCTCCATAGTGGGGGGAGAAATGAAAGCCGGGATTTCTTCATGAGAAATGGAGGCGAGAAAGAGTGGTTCTATGAATGATGGGTCGAGTGGGTTAGAAGTGGTAAAGAGGTTTGAGAGGTAAGAGGAGAATTCATTAGCAATTTCTGAAGGAGTGGTAAGGATGGTCCCATTATTGGCCCGGATTTGTCAATGCTTCTGCTTTTAACGTTGGCTTCGGCCACCTCATAGAAGTATTTGGTATTGCGGTCCCCTAGATTAATGTGATCTTGTCTTGACTTTTAGAACCAAAATTTCTCTTCTGCTTCAAAAATCCAATTAAGTTCTTGAGCTGTATAGTTCTTCAATGAGGGGGATGGGGGGTCAAAGGTGTCAAGCGATCCTCAACCAAGAGATGGGAATAAAAAAGTCTTTGTTTTAGGGAAGAGATGTGACCAAATAATTCTTTATTCCATCTAGAGAGAAGCCGGCTGAGAGCACAGAGTTTGCTTATCAGAGAGTCATCCGCACTTTTGAGCCAAGATGACCAGCAAAACAATGAAAAATCTGGATGGGATGTCCATGCATCTTGGAAGTGAAAAAGTTTGGTACCCGAATTAAGGACAAGAGGGTGGTGGAGAACAATAGGATTATGATCTAATCCAAGAGAAGATAAATTAGTAAGGCGAGCATTCGGAAAGAGGTTGAACCAAGATGGGGAGGCAAAGGCTTTATCAATGGATTCCTTAATAAGGTGTGGGGGTTTCTGTATGTTTGTCCAAGTGAATGGGTGGTGAGGGAGGTGTAATTCCAACAGATTTAGGGATTGAATCCTGGAGTCGAGTGCCAATGATGGTGGTGTGGGTTTAAAAGGTAAGCCTCCCAATTTATCCTCAGGTATTAGGATTTCATTGAAATCCCCCATGAGGAAGAAAGGTGTGGTGAGGGAGGATAGGAAATCAGATAATTCCAACAAAAAAGTATTATGCTTGTCAATATGATGAGTGAGGCATTTTTTGGTGGTCTTTGAGTGTAGACCACGAACATTCCAATGGAGAACAGATAGAGAGCCAATCATGGTTCCCACACCCTACCTAGAGCAAGATTGGGTGAAGTTTCAAAACGAGGGGTAGGCTAGGTTGGGTGGAAGGAAATTCTACTAAGGAAAAAAAAGAATTGGGTGTGTCAAATTAGTCAATACAAAGAACAATAATACAGTGAACAACAAACAGTACTAAGGCTAACAATAAATAAGACTAGTAGGAAATAAAACAATAATCAGTAAGTTAAAAAAGGGGGGATGCAAGACAACAAACAACCTGGGGATAAATTCTTAACAATAACGACAAGCAAGTTTGTACCAAGCAATACATAATCCAAAAAGGACTGCAAAGAAAACAAATAAATTTATTTAATTGAGTGAGCATGAACAATAGTCCCATACCTGGTCTTGTTCTCCACTAGTCATCTAGAAACCCAAGGATGGCTCTAAGCTATCTAGTGTTGGGGGATTACCATGTGATGTCAGCTCAGTCGACGGTACCATCGAACCAGCATGTGCATCCCTCTTAAGCTGAATCTGATAAAATTTTCCTGAGAAATTCCATTGGATTAGTGGCTCGTGCTGTTATATCCGTTATCCAATCGGCAATATCTTTTGCATCACTATGCTTACTATATGCTCCATGTCTATGTTTAGTAGGGAGAGATAGTATGGGAGCCGAGACAAACTGAGAAAATATTGGTGGAGGTGGAATGCTTGTGGTAGGGGCGGGGTGGGCTTGACTCTGAACTAGATCTGAACCATTGAACATAATCTGTTGGATTGTAACTTGGTGCGCATTTATTAAACAAGGATGGGTTTCCTTGCCGGGTACAGGTGAAGGGAGAGGGGTTAAAAAAATTCTTGATGGATTACATATAACAACTTCAATTGGGATGGCTGATGCAGGGGCAGAAATGTTTAAAGATATGGTAGAGGAGAAGGGCGGGGAGGTGATAGGGGCTGGTAAGGCAGAGTAGGCTGCAGAAACAGGGCCAAAGGAAAGAGGTGTATGAGTGACAGGAATGGTGGTGGTTTGAGGGGCTGATGGACCATGAAAAGTGGGCGGTATTATGGTCGGTGGAAGTTTGGTAAGCATATCCGAGATAATGGCCGAAAGCCGAGCAAAAGAAATCTGGGCTTTGGGATCTACAAGAGAGGGTGGGTTATGCCAAAATGAATCATCAAAGAGGGGTGCTTTGGGTTTGGTTTCGCAAGAAATGGGTTGGTCAGTGACACCCGAGTCAGCCAAGATGGTGTTTGGTTCATCCGAAACCTCCATGGGAACAGGGAGAAGAAGATTGGAGTGATGAGTGGGTGATGACTGGTCCTTCTCTGAGGGAGAATCATCAAGACCAGGAGAGAGTGAGTATAGGCTTACCTGTTGCTGGTCAGAGGATGATGGGACTTGACATAGATTAACAAGCAGGGGTTCAATAATGGCATTTGTATACTCAGCTGCAGACGGAGGTAGAGCAGTCGGCACGTTTTTCAGTGATAGGCAATAGGGAAATGTATGTGTTATTTTCCCACAATTAAGGCAGATAGGAAAAACTTCATACTTGAACTGAATAGTAGCATGGAGGCCAAACTTCTTAGGTATCTTGGAGGTAAGAGGGATAGTACGTTTCTTTTTGAAGGATATCTTAACCCAAACCACGTCCAGAGGGAGTTTGAGAAATTTTGAACAGATGTTCATATCCAAAACACGCCCTACGCAAGAGACTGTAGTGCGGACTACTTCTTGGTTAAAACTATCAGATGGGATGTTAAAGATTTGTAGCCAAAATGGGACATTCTCCATTTCTTTGAAGGAGAGTTCAGTGTCTAGCTCAAAGAGACCGAGCTAGAGTATCATAGAATCAAACCACCAGGGAGTGAAAATGAGGATTTGGTTGTGGTGGGTTTCATCACAAAACTCAGCAAAGAAATATCCTTTATCAAAGCAGCAGATGAAAGTTGCTCCACGAGAAGCCCATAGGGAGACGAGAGCTTCACAAAGGCAATCCCTATGAGGATTCGGAGTACCAATAGTGAGGCCAAACAGGGCAAAGGGAGAGGTTAGGCAAGGTCGGGAGAGGGGATCCTCCGAGAATTTGGGTGGTATATAGCCCCAGTAGAATCATGCTTGAGAGACGCAGGTTTTGGTTCGTGAAGGGGAGGCCATGGAAAGTGGGAACTTGATTCTAGGAGGGAGAATGGAGATTAGTCGGTGTTGTCCTGGAGATAGTGGACCAGATAAGCATGGGGCTTTTGATTTAGGGGGCAAACGAGGATGATGGGGACAGATTGAGTTGTAGAATTGGCTAGATCCATGGGTGAAAGTAAAACATATAAAAAGAAGACACAAAGAAACGCTAAAGGCAACAAGAAAGAGACAAGACAAAGAAACTTTGAACGAGGTAAATAGGGAGAAGGTTGGAGAAGATGAGACAAAACAAGGCTTTATTTTTGTCGGTGGAAGAAGCTTTCTACACGACCCAGTATGGAGGGAAGGCGGACAGTAGTGGATTAAGTGCAATTGTTAGCCAAAATGCATCCCCACCATCAGATGGGAAAAGGTGAAGAACACGTGTAGAGATCGTAGGGGGGGTGAAGGAGTGTGGTCCAAGTAGAGGAGGGTGGGCCACAAAAATTGTCAGAAAGAGAAGAGGGGGGAAGTAGAGAAGAGTGAATAGAGAAAATGGGAAAGATGGTGGTGAAAGATCCAACGTAGAAGAGCTTACCTTCTTACTTGAAAGTGATGTAGCATGGTATCAATGTTGCCAACATGCAAGATCATTGGGATGCACATCCTAGAGCGGGATCCCAAAGAGCTAGGTGTAAAGAGTAGGTTGGAGAAGAGAAGGAAAAGGGGGAAGAGAGAAAGGGGGAGTAGGGTATATATAGGGTGAAAAGTGAGGGGAGTTAAGATCGGAGGGTCAATTATCATTGCCAGGCTTTTAGTTACTCAGTTGCAACCAATCCTGAACAAAATCATTTCCTTTAACCAAAATGGTTTCATCAAGGGGTGAAATATCCATGACAACATTCTAATATGTCATGAATTGTTGTACTATATCAAAACCATGCGGCATGGAAGAAATGGGCTGATGTCCATTAAGATTGACATGAACAAAGCCTACGATAGATTGGAATGGGATTTTCTAGAACAGGCTTTGCTGCCCTATGGATTTGATTCTTAGTGGATCAATTGGATCATGTTCTGTGTTTGGACTCCGCAGTTGGTGGTTCTCTTTAATGGCTCTTCTCTAGATTTTTTCCAAACAACGGGGGTCTTAGACAGGGTGATCCATTATCATCGTATTTGTTTGTGTTATGTGTGGAGGTTCTCTCTACACATCTTACCTCTGCAATGACTAATAATCAAATTCAAGGTATTAAAATCTCCAGGGGCTGCAATGCAATTTCTCATATGGCCTTCACCGATGATCTCATTCTATTCGGTCAAGCTAATCTTCAGGATTTGCATGCTTTTTCAAACATTTTAAATGAATATTGTCAATACTCTAGGCAACTTCTCAATATTTCCAAAACTCGAGCTCAATTTAGTCCCAATGTGAGCTCTATTATCAAGCGACATATTGAGGAACATATTCAAATCATTCCTACAAATCGATTGGACGTTTATCTTGGCCTCCCCTTTGTAGGGAAAAATCTCACCAAGACTGACTGCCAGAGTCTTATCGATCATGTTTCTCAGAGATTGCAGAATTGGAAATCCAAATTAGCATAGCTGGTAAGCATACCTTAATCCAATCAGTTCTCTCAGCCATTCCTTTGTATTATATGTTTTGCTTCAAGCTTCTGATGAGTATTTTAACCCAGCTTGGATCGTTGAGTTGGAAATTCTTTTGGTCGAATGGGGAATCGAATCTTACTCCTACCGTCAGCTGGATAGATATCTGCTAACCGAAGCATTGCGAGGGTCTCAATCTAAAGATTTCTCATGTGATGAACCAAACATTATTGGCAAGAAGAGGGTGGCTACTGCTAACCCCCCAAATATCATTATGGAGTCGGTTGAAACAATGATATTTTCCCCTCTCCAACTTTCTACAGGCACACTGCCCTACCTCCGCTTCTTGGGGCTGGAAATCGGTTTGGAGTAGTAGAGATTTACTGAAGCAAGCCCTCTTTATACAAGTCGGCTCTAGAATATCTATTAACCCTTGGACAGGTTTTTGGATTCCCAATTATCCTCCTGTTGCTGCCCCATTTCCTCTTCCCCGCTCTGCCTCCCTTACTATATGGCTACCTTATTGATGCCAAATGGTACAACTTAGAATTCCTCAGCGATCTTATTTTGGTGGCCTCCTGAGATTGCATGGCACATCCTCTCAATTCCCCTTCCTCACACTCCAACCCCTGACCGCTTTATATGGCTAGGCACTTCCTCAGGTGATTTCACAGTTTCCTCAGCTTATAGAATCGCTCTTGGCCCATCATGCCATTGCCCTGATCCAACATGGTTAAAATTATGGCATACATACACAATTCCAAAAATCCAATTCTTCTCTTGGAAGGTTGCTAAGAGGAAGGTCCCTACTCCTACTCCTCTTAATCAAAGAGGTATTATGGTCAACAACATCTGTCCGTGGTGCTCCTGGTCAGGCCTAGATGCCCATTGTATTTTCATAAGTTGCCCATTTGCTACTTTGGAATGGAGTATGGTTGGATTAAGTACTATTGCTGGATGGAGTGATGTTATGTAGAACCTAATGACTCTTTTCAAATCAATGCATAAATCAAAGGATAGTCAGCTCAAGCTATCTCTCATTCTCAATTTGCTTTGGAATGTTTGGACAACATACTTAAACCATAGCTTCCGTTCTACGCTCAGGACGCCTTACGCCCTCCTCAAACACTCTGTTGAAATGGCTACTGCATCTCTCAATAGTTGCTTCTTTCCTCCTCGCCTGCCTATTTTCGTTGCTTGGTCGCCACCCCCCCAAGATTACATTAAAATTAACATCGATGGTGCATCCAAAGGGAACCCGGGTCAAGCTGGAGTCGACGGTGTTTTTCGTGATCACAATGGAACATTCCGCTTTGCCTTCTCCCTTGGAATTGGGTGAAATATGCGCGTGTCACTGAAGCTTCAGCTCTTTACAATGCTCTTCGGATTGTAGTTTCTCTACGACTGCATTCCTTATGGATTGAGGGGGATAATGCTGCGGTCATCAATATCATGACAAATAGGTTCCATTCCATACCTTGGTGAATCAGGTACATTTTGCTGATTGTCGAGCCATGCTGCCTCATTTTGCAAATATTGCTTGTCATCATATCCACAGAAAAGGCAATGCAGTCGCTGATATTCTCGCTAGCTGAGGAGCTGATCTATAAGAGCCTCAATTTTTGACTTCTTCTCCTTCTTCTTTTATTACATCTTTTTCGAATGTAGATGCTTTTTGTACTACTTTTATTCATATTAATTAAATCCTTCCTTTATCCCCCCCCCAAAAAAAAAGCTACTTTTTAGTTTGTTTTTATGCAAGTTGGACTCTATAGGCCTTCTTGAACACTGTATCTATTTTTTTTTTTTTTTTGGGGATAGATCATTCAATTGAATTTAACTATACAAGTATTTTAATTTAAGAAAGAAATAAGGAGAAAAAAGAAATTGTGATGTATGGTCTTAAGAAATTCTTCCATCTTCAGCTCTGAATGTATGAAACCAAACTAAATATAGACCCAGAACTAGAAGAAGGGAGAAGCAACATGCAAATTAATGTTTGCCACATAGTAGAATACATACCCAGAACTAAAAATGAAAACAGCAGAACTGCTATGTACCTAAAACTTCCCAATTATTATTCTTATAAGTGGAATTGTTAGTTATTACGTTAAGTTAGTAATTAAGGGAGAAGTTATAGGAGGGGTTATAGGTAAGGATGTGAATTTGTAATCGAAACCGTTTATCGAAACTGAATCGATCCGTTTACACTGAAATTGCAAAACCGTTTAGTAAATGGTGCGGTTATGGTTTTAAGTTTTAGTCTGATTAGCTAAACGGGTCGGGTCGTTTTTAACCGAGAAACCCATTGGTTTCAAACCGAATTGAAACCATTTAAACCAAACCGTTTAAAACCGTTTAAACCGATCCGATAATCTGTATAACAATTAAATAAAGCAAGGGTAGTAATCCGTATAACAATTAACAATTAAATTAAATGTCCATCCTGCTTTGGTATGATTTATTCCAATTCAGTTCAAGTTTAGGCTTTTGATTATGAACTTGTAATCCATATATGTTACTATGTTATTATGTTATCATTGATGGGGTGTTTTGGCTGAACCACCTATCATTTTAATATTTTATGCTGTAGAAGGATGGATTTGGATGTTGTATGATATTAGTTCTAAATGTTTGAGAATAACCATGCAAAGAAATAGCACTAGATTATCAAATCAAGACATACCATCGTTAATATAGAATCTCTTATTTGTGGTTGCCAATTATTTTTGGATAAGCTTATGATCTTTAGTTTAGAGATGGTTGCAAGTTATAACAAACCGATTGTGAACCGTTTTACAAATCGTATGGAATAAACCGAAACCGAAACCATTTAAAACCGTGCAATCGCCACCATTTAGAAACCATGGAAACCAAAACCGTTTACTAAACGGTCACGGTTTCAAAAAGTGGAACCGTTTAGTAAATGGTGCGGTTATGGTTTTAGTCAAATAAATATGAACCGAACTGATCCGCATCATTTAAATCGAAACCAAACCGATTAACACCCTTAGTTATAAGGTGGAGTAGTGGAGAAAGGTTATAAGGAAAACATGGAGAGGGTGGATTGTAAGGTGTAACCAGTTATCCTATCCTACCTTATATAATAGGAATTATTATGTAACAGAAGGTAGACAAGTAAATCAAAACTCTTATTTTCCCTTTAGAGGAATATTTTCTCTCCTGAGGACGAGGTTAGGTGACCTCCTAATACGCTAAACTCCCAATTTTCTCTCTTTTTCGTTTTTTTCCTTCCCTCTTTTTACCATGTTCGTATCATCTGGTAATAGAGCCGGTTTTACATGGATCAAATTTTCAACAACATTTGAGATTCTAAATTGAGAAATCTAGACTTGTTGGAAGCAATCTTGAAAAAGATTGAGTTATTGCCCGTGGCCACCATCCCCGTGTATCCAAAGTAGCCAACAAGGAAGAAGAAGAAGAAATGAAGAAGAAAGTGAAGAAGAAGAAGAAGATGAAAAAGAAGAAGCCAAAGAAGACGAAAAAGAAGGAGGAGAAGAAGAAGAGGGAAGTATCATTCACCACTTCCTTCAATGAGATGTCTGCTTCTACAACTAAATTCGTATGCTATGAGATGACCGTTATAATTGAGATTTTTCCTCTGAAGATATGGGAACCCGGCAGACAATTATGTTATTTTACTTCATTGTCCTTGAGGACAAGGACAATTTGAGGGGGGAAGGATTGTTACGTATCTAAAACTTCCCAATTATTATTATTATAGGTGGAATTGTTAGTTATTACGCTAAGTTAGGAATTAAGGGAGAAGTTATAGGAGGGGTTATAGGGTGGAGTAGTGGAGAGATGTTATAAGGAAAACGTGGAGAGGGTAGATTGTAAGGTGTAACCAGTTATCCTATCCTATATAATAGAAATTATTATGTAACAGAAGGTAGGCAAATAAATCAAAACTCTTATTTTCTCTTTAGAGGAATATTTTCTCTTTTGAGGACGAGGTTAGGCGACCTCCTAATACGCCCAACTCCCTATTTTCTCTCTTTTTCCTATTTTTCCTCCCTCTTTTTACTATATTCGTATCAAGAATTGAACTGAAATTTGCACAGAAGCCAAAAAAATCATTGAAACCAGTAGAACTGAACTGAAAATCCTTGAAAAATGTAATTTCAAACCTAGAATTGAAAAAGTCCATATGCTCTGTTATCTCACCAAAAAATATTCCAACCAAACCCTCTCAAACCCATAACTAAAAAACCTTGACGAATGCAATTATATCACCAGAAACTAAAAAAAGCCCAACCATTGGAAAAACCAGTAGAAGCACATGACAACAGTAATAGTCAACGTAGAACACATTCGTTCACTTTTCAAAGTCTTGGTGGATTCGAACCACCATAACCTGGGCACTAACCCAGGTGCTCTACCATTTTGGGTTAAAGACTCCTTAACTACAAAAAAAGATTGTTCGCACATTAGAGGTTAAAAATCAATAAAAATACTTAGAATCCTGGATGTATTGGAAAGCATGAAAATAAAGATCCAATGAACCTATGTGTTTTAATAGCACAAAAATAAGCCATGACATTAACAGAATGTATTTAATAGCAAAAAAATAATAGTCCTCATTAGCTAAATCTAAATATAACTTTCATCTAGTAATTGATGAGCTGCAGATGCTTGAGATGATATATGAGAGCAAGAGTGGAATTAAAAAAAATTTAAAATACTCTATATCAAAAAGAGAAGAAAAATATTAAGAGCAAGAGTGCACAACTACTTTATATCAAATAGAGAAGAAAATGGCAGCAGAAATTTCAAAAATGTCCCTGGTTTTGATAGAGACAACAAGCAAATATAAATATGAAATTGAAATTTTATTAAAAAGAAACTTTAATCATACAAATATAAATACAAGGACAGAGACAGAAAATCTCTTAGGTTTTGACAGAGAAAACAAGCAAATAAAAATTATGGAATTGAAATTTTATTGAAAAAAAACTCAAATCAGCCAAGGAAAATAACCCTAAATCTCTTAGGTTTTGACAGAGATAGCAAGCAAATATAAATATCAAATTGAAATTTTATCGAAAAGAAACTCAAATCAGCCAAGGAAAATAACCCTAAATCTGCATTCCATACTTCACACGTTCAAATCACAGATATAGACATATTGATGCCTTTTCAGAGAGAGATATATAAAGAGACAGAGAGGAGAGTTTTACCTTCGTGCACAAAGACTGAAAAAAAAAAAAAATCTTCCTGGGAAAGTGAACTCATTGACCAGATTCCATCAAGAAGTTAAAAAAAAAAAAAAAAAAAAAAAAACCATGACATTAACAAAAGAAAATGTTGGTGCAGAGAACTTTGTAGAGACATTAACATTAACATGAAAGAGAGGGTTGTTCATTCATTAGAGTTGAGTTTTATGACATTTGTAGAGAGCTTCGTAACAAAGAGAGAGCAAGTCGAGTGAGGAATAGAGAGAGAGAGAGAGAGGGAAACTCTCATACCTTTTATTTCAAATTGATGTGAACTGAACCGGTTTGCTCTGATACAATTTGGTTTAAGTTGGTTTCTCATTGGTTTGGGGTTGTATCAATGGTAGACGAATCTGGACCGCTCATTTGGCATTGTACACGTGTCAACCTCTGCAGGGTGTATTGCACACAATTGCACAAGGTTAGAATTTAAGAGGATTTTTATTCGAAAGAAAGAGGGAAAAAAAGAAGAGAGAGAAATAGGAGGAATCCTCTTTGACCAAAAGAGGTAATTTTTTCTCTCATCCCCATTACATTTATTTTATTTTTCTTGTCTTACGCTATTATAATACCAATATTATTGTAAATATTATATAATATTACATTTTATGTCATTATAATAAGGGTGTCAATCGGTTCGGTTTTGGTTATTCGGTTCGGTTCCAAATGATGATAAGGTGGACCATAACCGAATTGAGAACCAACTCGGTTTTGTATTTAGATACTCATACCAATTCAATTCGGCTTGGTTCGATTTCGGTTCTAATTCGGTTCTGATATGTAGTTTTAATTCGGTTTTATACCTCGTTTTAATTCGATTATGAAAACGGTTTCACTTTTGAACCATGACCGTGATGGACCAGATGCCATAATGGGCTCAAGTTATGGGCCTTATGGCCATTGCTAACTCCAAAATTATCTTAGCTTATAAATATGTGATAATAAATTGCAAAAAACACCTACCACCAAAAAAAAAAAAAAAAAAAAAAAAAAAACTCTTGAATGATAAGAGCAATTTGGTTCGGTTTCGCTTCAAACCAACGATTCTGACACTCTAAACTGAAACCAAGTTGAACCGAATAGCATACTCGCATATTCAAACTGAATTTGAACCGAATAAATTTGATTCGGTTTCGATCCGATTAATTAGGCCCGGTATCGGTTTTGATATTCGGTTTCAATTTGAAATTGACACCTTTACATTATATTGCCTAGTTTTATTTAAAGGGTAATTTACACTGCCACCCCCTAGAGAATACCACTATTATAAGAACACCCCATTTGTAATACCAAATTAGACTTAGAACCCCTGCTGGCAGTCACGGTTACGAAATATACTTTATATG
>NC_056565.1:27887830-27890727 GCF_013358625.1 Macadamia integrifolia | reverse complement strand
CCCATGAAACAGTTTCTCTTAGCCTCTATTAAGAGGACCACTTGGCAAATTGAAAAATTATGGGAACAAAAAGCAAGGCTTCGTTGGGTTTAATCTGGTGATGCCAACACGAGGTACTTTCACATTATTATTGCCAAATGCAGATCAAGAAATAAATTGAATCTCATCTCTCTCTCTCTCAAGGGGGTATTACATTTCCTAATATCATCTCTCAGCATTTTATTCAGATCTATACTTCCTCAATTCCAGTTTTGAATGAAGCTTACTTTGATCCTGTTTGAGGTCGCATGTCAGAGACAGATAACCTCATGTTGTTGGCACCGGTTTCTAGTGATGAAATTCGCAGGGTGGTCTTTTCAATGCCAGGTCTTAGAGCACCAAGGCCTGATGGTTATCCTGGGATCTCTTATCACAAGGTATGGGATATTGTTGGTAATTATGTTATTTATTTATTTTTTTATTTTTTTGACAGTTGATTCTATCGAAATCTGAATCATACATTCATTTCCCTCATTCCCAAAGTCAATTTTCCATCCTCCATAGCTGAATATCGGCCTATAAGTCTTCGTAATTTTGCCTACAGAATTATATCTTGCATTTTTGTTAATCGTCTCCGCCCCATACTTGATAGAGTCATTTCCTTCAATAAAAATGGTTTCATTAAGTGTGTAGGCATATTCAAGATAATATTTTGGTAGGGCATAAACTTCTTCATCTTTCTTAAATCCAAAAGGTTTGGTCGTTTTGGTTATGTGACTATTAAACTTGATTTGAGCAAAGCATACGATCGCCTTGAATGGGGGTTTCTTTGTAAAACTCTTTTAGCCTTTGGGTTTGATTCTTCATAGGTCAATTTAGTGATGTTTTGTGTCGAAACCACATCATTTTCTGTTCTTAATGGATCCCCTTGATTGTTTCTTCCCCTCTAGAGGACTACGTCAAGGAGATCCCCCTCTCTTCTTATCTTTTCATTTTTTGAGCTAAAACTTTTGCTTCACTAGTCATGATAGGTGGGAAAATTCACTAGTCATTGTCTCAAACGATTACTTTTTTTTTTCGTTTCCAAATTCATACATCACCTAAGATGGATAGTTATCTTGGTGTTCCTATTATAGGTGGGAAAATTCATTAGTCATTGTCAAGATCTCATTATTCAAGTTAACTCTCGCTTAACCGCTTGGAAATCTAAGCTTCTTAGTTTTGCAGGAAAACAAACTCTTATCCAATCCACTCTTTTAGGTATTCCCTTACACTATATGTCCTGCTACAAACTCCCAGCTTCTATTCTTCATAATTTGAATTCCTTGAATCGTTCATTTTTATGGTCCAATGGGAAAAAAAGCTTGGTTCCTACAGTTAATTGGAATACCATTTGCAAGTCAAAAAAATCTGGAGGTTTAAACATAAAATTATCATCTCACATGAATCAAACCCTTTTGGCTGAGAAGGCTTGGGAGCTTTTCACTGACACTGGTTCTCTTTGGAATTCCCTTATGAAATTGAAGTATTTCCCTAATTGCTCATTTTTCAAAGCCCCCTACCATAATAATTCTTCTTGGGGTTGGAAATCAATTTTTTTTTTTTGTCGTGAATTGCTTCTTAAGGGTTCTTTATTCGACTCGGTAATGGTCGATCTATCAAACCCCCTGGGTTGATCCTTGGATTCCGGGTATGATCCCTTTAGCTGCTCCTTTTCCTCTTCCATTTCAAGCTCCTTCAATTGTAGCAGATTTTATTGATTCAGATTTTAAGATTTGGAAGACTTCTATGGTTAGACATGGAGGCCTCCAGATTATGCTGATAACATTTTGTCAATTCCAATTCCTTATATGGAGTGTGAAGATTCTTTTATTTGGTCTCCAACGACAAATGGAAAATTTACAGTTGTTTCAACTTATTGGTTAGCTCTTCCTGAGAAAGACAAGATAGTGAATGGAATTTGGAAAAAAGTTTGGCATATCCCTATTGCTCCCAAAGTTCACTCTTTCTTAGGCAAATTACTCTTAAAAAAGATTCCACTTCCTTCACTTCTCAATCAAAGAGGTTTTCACTTGGTTGACCAATGCCCATTTTGTTAGATCAAACACCAAAAGACACGAATAAAGAGACAATAGATCCGTACAACAGAGATTTAACGAGGTTCACACACCAGGGTGGTGTGCTACGTCCTCAGGCGAAGAAGAAGATGATTCACTATATGCAGAAGAGAAATTACACCCTAGTAGCGGCGACGAAAAACTCGCCTTGAAACCCTAGCTACTTGAAAACCCTGGAATACAATGACTTTCTCAACAAGCAATAGTACATTATATATATACTCCAAATCGCGGTTCGACCCATCGGGTCGCGGTCGATCCGGTCAAACCATACTGCGGGGGCATAGCCCCCGCACCTCCATACGAGATCAGTGTCGGCCCAAGCCCTCTGCTTCCATCATAGATCTCAGAAAATTTCCCATTCGGGTCACCCCCAAAATATGTCAGATCGGGTCAATCTTCAAAACGGGTCAAGAATTCGCGACAAACTTAACACATTTTGTTATACTTCTCCCATGTCAGCAGATCATTTATTCTTACATTGTTGCTATGCAAAAGAAATTTGGGCTTTAGCTCATTTGCAACATATTCCTTCTTCAACAACTACGGTTCCAGATTGGATCACTTGTATTATTAATATTCGTTTCTTCTCGTCCATCTAAGGATTGGATTAATGGTCTGACGGCTAGTGTGCTTTGGAATATTTTATTGGAATATTTGAATATCATCCATAGATCTCACGCGAAACCTCCATTTCTGGTGGTCAAGATTAGCAAAAGTTTTGCTTTGGAATTCTGTAAAGAGCCTAATGATTATCATGCTCCTAGCACTATTCAGGTTCGGTGGATCCCTCCTCAACCT
>NC_056565.1:27878176-27887525 GCF_013358625.1 Macadamia integrifolia | reverse complement strand
AAAAATTCCCACACATCCCTGTCCAAAATAGAGAATTCTTAGGTGGGCCCTCAATTTCAATTAAAGAGGGTGGAATATTTCACTCTGATAGTGTGAGAAAAGTTTTTGAGAAAACCCATAATTGAGATTTTTTTGTTTTGAGCGGCCAATAAGCAGCAAGAAGCCAAGAACGTGTGATGGTTCTTTACGTTTCACAAGACTTTTATTGTTTCTTCCATGTTTGTGATTCACATCAAACATCAAGAGACACAATCCGTACAGGGTCATTTACTTAAACCGAATCCATTGAACATCTTTACCAAAAAAAAAAAAAATCTATTGAACATTTTTTTTCTCTAATTTCTCTACAACTCTATAAGTCTAATTAAGATTCCATCTATGGCATATCTTTCCTTTTTTTGATAGCTCCTCAAGAAGTGAATGATGTCAACCGAAGATTTGGTATGCGTCAAGCATGTAATTTGTTGTGCTCAATTTTTGTGGATCGTTAGGTTTCTAGTGAAGAAATTCATTATTATCACTCATGTGCTTAATTTCCCGTCTTCACATATCCAAGTTCTGTTGTGCTGCATCATTTCCCACTGCCAGGTTAGTTAAAAATTAACCCTAATGGAATTGCTCAGCCTAACCTAGGTTATGGAGAGAGATATGTATTTTCACTTTTTTTTTTAATAAATTGAAAATATTTTAAAACAAAGTAAGAAAATAAAACCTCATGCGGTCATGCCGCACGGGCAATCCAAAGGGGATCCCTTAATCACAAATAGATCAAATCAGGAACACATCAAGAGGAGGGCGAAATAAGTACACTCATCCAATGGGGGGGGGGAAATAACGGAAAAAGGTATAGGGAAGAAACAAGCCAAACAAAGTGATACATTAAAATTAGGGGAGGGACATGATTGGGAGATCCCAAGAAAGGGCAAGACGTTTTTGCTAGATGATGGGCACACAGTAAACTTGTGAAGAATTTTATTCCTAATGTCAAAGGCTATGTCTTCACATAATTGAACAATTATATGTTGTTTTTAGGTTGATGGATAAGAAAAACTGAGATTGAAAGAGGCATGCACGCAAGTGTACATTGAGCGGTTGAGAATTTGATGAGCTAGCTAGCTAGAGGAATTGAAGGAAAACCGTTTCCTTCCTTACTGTTTCCCTTGTAGTATTAAAGGTATAACTTTTGCATAGTTTTCAAGCAGGTTTTCTAGACAGCACAGCACGCCACATTTTGTATTTATGATGGTTTCACGTTTGGATCTCTCCAGTGACTCACAATGTAACAACTGGTGAGGTACCAATACCATGTAGCAATAAAAGGTACTCTCACCATAACCACACAACATGCAATTATGTAAACAACAAAGGTATATAACACACATATACTTTATATCTCACCACATATAAAATCCTATACCCATTGAAATTTGAGAACTATTTAATAAACACATTCCTGAAAGTGGCTATGATGATGGGAATTTTTATCGATTTAATTTAATATACTTTGTGACTGTTAAAGTAATAAGAATAGGGGTTAAGAGGAAAAGGAAACACAAGGTATACCGTGGTTCAGTTCATCTCTTGAACCCACATCCAGACAACTCAGAAAGTATTTTCTTCCTTAATGAACAAAGGTCCATCGATTGCCTCTTTTAAGGTGATTCCTTTGGAGAGAATTATGGGGATAATAACAATTTACAAGATCTGTTGGTGATTGAGACATACAAGGAAATGTTGACTGCAATGACAAGAGTCTTCTACAACTTTTCATATTGGTTTCCCTCTTGGTGATAATATTTCCTTCTTTAGAAGAGGAGATTGATAGTGATCCAATCTCCTTGATGTCATTTTTATTTATTGAGTGAGGAGATTGATTTTGATCCAATATCTTTGATAAATCCAGCACACGGTTTCTCCTTTTGTTGGCCAGCACACAATGGTGAGACAGAAACCTTTTCTCTTATAGGGCCCCTCAAGATCAATGGGGGTAACATCACCTTGAGTTTGGAGATGAGAGTAGCAAAACGTGGTTAAGATAGAGCTTTGGTAAGGACATCCACAATCTGGTCCTTGGTGGATATAAAATGGACATCGAGATCACTCTTTGGCCACTTTATCATGTACAAAGTGAAAGTAAATTTTGACATGTTTGATGTGCGAGTGAAAAACCAGATTTTCCGTAAGATAAGTGGCACCCACATAATCACACCATAAAATTTGCTGGTGGCGAAAAATATTCCAAGTTCCTTAAGAAGATATTGTAGCCTAGTAAGCTTAGCAGCAACATTTGAAAGCGATATTCAGATTCTGTGCTAGAGCGGGTGACAGTGGTTTATTTACAAGAGCTCCAAGAGATAACATTGATGCCATGAAATATAGCAAAACCACATGTAGACTTCCGATCATCGGAGTAGCATGCCTAATCAACATTAGAGTAATTAAACACCTGTGCGGAGAACTGGCACTGAAATGTTAGACCATGAGTAACAGTGGACTTTAAGTAGCGTAGGATAAGCAGATGGCAGCCCAATGGTCATTCATTGGGCTGTGCATGAATTGATAGACCTTGTTGATAGCATAAGTGATATTCAGCAGGTGAGAGTAGCATATTGTAAAGCACCCACAACACTACGAGTGTTGAATCATCTATAGTTGTCCCTGGGAGCTTGGAGAGCCATTGAGAGGATGAGAGGGTGTGGAGATTGGTTTACACCCTGTCATATTCGTGCAAGCCATGAGATCAATGATATACTGTAGTTGAGAAAGAAACAACCTGTGGTGAGCCGGTTGGAAGCTTATGCCAAGAAAATTGATGACAAACTGTGTAGCAATCTGAGAGAGAAAATTGTCACAAAAGTATGATTGCATCAACATAAAATACATAATAATATTGCCTTTATTATAGATGAAGAGAGATGTCTCAATCTTGAGCCAAGGAATCCTAATTCAATAAGAAAAGTACTAAGCCGATCAAACCAGGTTGGGGGGAGGGGGCTTGTTTAAGTCCATACAAGGACTTGTTCAACTTGTAGATATGATGGGGAAACTCTGAATCAGTTAATCTAGTGGTTGAACTATGTACTCGTTCTCTTTTAAGAAGCCAAGAAGGAAAGCATTTTGGACATCAAGTTGACGAAAGTCCCAACATTGAGAACTAGCTAGAGAGAGGACCAACTGGATGGTGGTCAGTCTAACCACAGGAGTAAAAGTTACAGTATAATCAAGTCCTTCCTACTGATTGTAACCCTTAGGTACCAAACGGCCTTATAATGCTCAATAGTGTCGTCAGCCGTTCTCTTAATCCGAAAAACCCTCTTGCAACCAATCACATTCAAGGAAGGGTGAGGAGGAATCAATGTCCATGTGCCATTCTAAATTAAGGCAGTGAACTAGCATCCATGGTAGTACGCCAGTGCAGGGATTTAGATACCTCAGTGGAGTTAGTAGGCTCAATAACTCGGTTGGTGGACTAAGTCAAAAGAGATATGGGGAGAGGATTGCAGGAGGAGTGAAGAGCTTTAGGGATAACAGGTGCCATCTTGGTTGCGAGTAAGGGTAGGGGAGATGGCGGGTCAACAACCAAGTCAATAAAGGGAACTGGAGAAGGACTGTTTGGAGCACTAGGGGCCGGTAGCATGATGGATGGAGGGGTGGGGGACCTGTGTTGGAGGGTGAGAGTGGCCAGATGAAGTAGCCGAAAGGGAAGGGGAAGAAGATACAAAGAGTTGGGGAGTAGGGGGGGCGGTACCAATATGAGATGAGGTAGACATAGAAGGAAACCGATGCTCATCGAAAACTACATAATGAGAAATGAGAATGGTCCGTGTATGCATGTAGAGGCACTTGTAGCCCCTATGACGAGGGCTATAACCAAGAAAAGTGTGAAGGTCAGAGTGGTAGTCCAACTTGTGTCTATTGAAGGGAAGCGATAGAGTATAGCAAGTAGTCCCAAAAACTTGAAGCTGATTGTGGTCAAGGTGGATCCCAAAAAGTTTATACGTGGGAGAGACCTTAGAAATCATAGGGGTGGGTTGTCCATTAATGAGAAAAAACGGTCATCTCAAAAGCATGTTGCCAATAATGTTGCGGACTATGGGCATGGGCCATAAGGGCAAGGCCTGTCTATAATATGGCGATGTCGCCGTTCTACATAACCATTTTGCTCATGGGTGTGGGGGCATGAGATACGATGTTCAATGCCTTAAGATTGTACAAACTGAAAAACATTTCTGCACTCACCTCCCCAATCACTATGAAAGCTCTTAATTTTTTTAGTAAACAAATTTCCAACAAGTGTCCGAAATTTAATAAAGATATTTAATACTTTAGATTTAGCAACCATAGGGAAAATCCAAATAAATTTGCTATAGTTATCAACAAAGTACACATAAGAATGTTGCCCATTAAAAGTAAGGGTCCCCACACAAATATCTTGAACCTACATCCACACAACTAGGGATGTCAACCAGTTGGGCTGGGTCAGTCTCTATAGGGCCTAGCCAAATTTGATCACTTGAAAACCTTGCACTATGAACACAAGTTTAATTAAACTGACCTAGCTTTGGGGCATGGTATAATTTATAATATCGTTCGGGCTACCTTAACAGGCATTATTTCAGGCTATAGACCTATTTAAGTCTAAACGGGCTCTAAATGTGCCTACCCTAAAAATTTTTTCTTAAGTAAATTGAAGGCCTAGAAATGTTCCATTTGAACGTTAAATCATTATATAAGTCATTACAAAATTGATTGCATTATAAATTTGACATTATCCCCAATGTTTGCATCGTACATAAGAACTATGACCTAAATTTCCCATTAGAAAATTGACATTATTAGATTTCTCAACAAATTTTTGTTGAAATTTCACAGTTTCTAAGCAAGATTTCCCATGAATTGAAATTGTAAACATTCTAGGTGGGTTATAATTATTATATGTTGATGTGGGTTTTCTTTCTTTCTTACCTGGAAAAGCAAGTACAACACAAGGGAGGCCCATTGCAAAGTAGGAATTTTATATAGTATTAAAGGGGGTCGGGCTCGGTTGGGCTACAATGAATCGATTCAAGTTGGGCCATAAATGTGTGGGGCTCAATCGAGCGCCTGATGGGCTAGCTGCCTACACCATGAATGCCCATTTACAAACGTGTCGGGCTTAAGCCTGACTCGTTTATTAATCAGGCCAATCCAAGTCGGACCCTAAATGTGTCGGGTTTACTAGTGCAGGTTCAGAATTGACACCTACATAGAACTCAGTAATTATTTTCTTCCTTAATGAACAAAGGTCCATTGATTCTCTCTTTTAAGGTGATTCCTTTGGAGAGAATTATGGAGATAATTATAATTCACAAGATCTCTTGGTGATTGAGATATACAAGGAAATCTTAGTTGTAATGACAAGAGTCTTCTATAACTTTCAATAATGGTTTCCTTCTTGGTGGTAATGTTTCTTTTTTTAGGAGAGGAGATTGATTATGATTCAATCTTCTTGGTGTCATTTTCTTTCTTGAATGAGGATATTGATTGTGATCCAATCTCTTTGATAGAGCCAGCACACAATTTCTCCTTTTGTTGGCCAGCACAAAATGGTGATTGAGATATACAAGGAAATGTTTGTTGTAATGATAAGAATCTTCTACAACTTTCAATACTGCTTTCTCTCTTGGTGATAATATTTCCTATTACTGGCCAACACACAATGGTGATTGAGATATACAAGGAAATGGTGGTTGTAATGATAAGAGTCTTCTACAACTTTTCGTATTGATTTCCCTCTTGGTGATATCGTTTCCTTCTTTAGGAAAAGAGATTAATTGTGATCCAATCTCCTTGATATCATTTTTTTTACTTGAGTGAGGATATTGATTGTGATCCAATCTCTTTGATAAATCCAGTATACGGTTTCTCCTTTGTTGGCTAGCACACAATGATGAGGTGTAAACTGACTATCAGCTAGTTGAACCAAGCAAATTTCAACATTTTCATAAATATTAATTTGATAGGTACGACATATTATTCATATTGTTAGGAATGGGTATGGTCACAACTTTGGGAGTTCCATAATGGGATGGCACGTTGTGATCCATTAATTTATGAAAATTATGTATGTATGTATATATACATGCATATACACACACACACATCTATATATATATGTATATATATATACCCTATAAATGTACGTATTAGTGTTTTTTAGCAAACTTTACCATCTGACCCAAATGCCTCTATTTACTACTTAAATTACGACCAATGCCCCCCATTTAACATCCCTCCATAATTATTTAAAAAAAATTCTCTCCATAAATCCTACAAAGTTAAATCTCACCCTCTCTTCCCTAAATGTGGAGGAGAAAAATTCTCCCCCATGTAATATCTCTCCATATTTAATATAATTATTTTAAAAATAAAATTCTCTCCATAATTATTTCTCTCAATCTCCCTCTCCCTCACACTCTCTCTTCCCTAAGCTTGGAGGATAAAAACTCTATCCCTCCCATTATCCATAATTAATCAAGGAATCAAACTTTACTAATTTATTTAACATCTCTCCATATTTAATTCTCTCCATAGTTATTTAAAAAAAAATTATTTCCATAATTATCTCTCTCAATCTCTCTCTCTCTCTCACACACACCCTCTCTTCCCTAAATGTGGAGGAGAAAAACTCTCTCCCTCCCACTATACATAATTATAATGAAATTAAGAAAGCAATTGAGGAAAGAGAATATAGAAAGATATAGGAGAGAAATATAGAAAATATGAGGCGTGAGAGTTTGAGAAAAATTCTCCCCTACGTAACATCTCTCCATATTTAATATAATTATTTTAAAAATGAAATCCTCTCCATAATTATCTCTCTCAGTCTCTCTCTTCCTCACACTCTCTCTTCTCTAAATGTGGAGGAGACAGAAATGGAAATACAATTTTCTTCATAAAAAAGACCAACGGTAACCATATAAAGGGCAATAAGATTTTCTATAATTCCTAAAATATAGATTTTCTTTTTAAATAAAAATTAAGTAAGATATTTAAATAAGAGAAGATAGGAACGTGAGAATGGAGGGAAAATCTTATTGAGAGAGAGAGAGAGAGAGAGAGAGAGAGAGAGAGAGAGAAGTAAAGAGAGATTTGAGAGGTTTTAAAAAATATAGAGAAAGAGAGAGGGATAGGAAGGGAGAGAGAGTATCAAACGGTGGAGAATAAAGAAATCATAAACGATACTTGAAAAAAAAAGGAAAGTGAGAGAGAGGAGGGTGAGGAATTTTTATTGGTAAGGAAACTAATAATATTTTGATAGAAAAAGCCTCCTAAAAAAATATATATATATATATATATATATATATTTTTACATAAATCCTAAAAAATATTTTAGAAAGAGAAAAAGAGAGAAACGTGAAAGAAAAATTCTCTCCCTCTCACTCTCCATAATTTTTTTCTTTTTAAATTCTCTCCATAATTATCTCTCTCTCTCTCTCTCTCTCTCTCTCTCACCCTCTTTTCCCTAAACGTGGAGGAGAAAAATTCTCTCCACTTGTAACACTCATGTTCTCTCCCATTCTGAAATTATTATTTCAGAATAATCACTACAGAGATCCTCAAATGAATATATATTCCATCCCCCACCAAAAGGAATTCATGTACTTGGATAGCTTGCAACAGTTCTTCTCTGGCTAATTACATCAAAACCCAGCTTGGATAGCTTGATATATTGGTATGTTTAACAACCTTATCTGTATTTTTTTCATCTTCCTTGTCTTCCATTCTAATTGTACTAGTGGCAGTAATATGCATATTATGTCATAACCTATTTTGTTCTGGTAGCGCCATTATACAACTGTCCCTTCACATTTCATTTTCCATGAGTTTCTTTTGATGACAATCTGTTTCTAATGATATTTTGGGTTATTGATGCCCTGATTTGGCCAAATGGATAGTTTTAAAGTATTTGAAAATTGCCCCCACTAATGAGATCGTCTTTGCTCTCCTGGATTTCATAACATGCTATTAGGTTTTTAAGTTGCAACTTTCATTCAACCATTCCTTGTTAACGGAGAGGTTTTGTCCCCTGCTGTTATTTCACAAAAAATCTAAAGTTGAGAAGGAGAAGAGAATGTGACAATGTCAAGTGAACAATGAAACAAAATATAAATGATTTCATGAATCAGAATTGGAAAAAGACAAATCCTATCATGGATTTCCAATAATACATATTTGATATGCATTTTAGGTCAAGATCCCCAAGTCTGTTAAATAAAAAACTCAATAAAAAAAAAACATTAACTTTGGAAAATCTTAGCTTGTTTGACATGATTCTAGAAATCTAACAGATTTCAGATCGGGGAAGCCCAATCCCTTGTTCAATTCTGGGTTCTTGAACCTTATATGCTCATATCTCATTCTTCAGGCAACAAAAGACACTCCAAAAACAAAGTAAAAAAAAGTTAAAGAGTATCCTCATCCTTTCTTTTATTCAACCGGATTCACCTCACTAATGAGTACTAATGCAAAAAAAAAGCAACTCATAGTGGGTAGGTGCGAACAAAACCTACAAACCACCCTCAAGTTGAAAACACTCACTTACAATAAATAAATAAATCTATAATCATTTGGAAACTTGCTCTCTTGCTTTTGATCTCTTTGTTCTTGAAGTTCATGTCCAAGTTAATTTATTGTGATGTGGGTTTAGTTTATATTTGTTGTTGTGTTTGTTGACTAAATTTTCCATATAGAATCCATGAAATGTTTTATTAGCTGACACAAGTGTGTTGACATATTAATGGAAAATTGAAGTTGAGTGGTGGCCAAAAACATGAGGTTTTCCTAATAGCTTTTGAAATGGCTGCATGACGTGGATCCGAATTCCAATGATCGAAATCGGATCACTTAGGGCCCTCAAGAATGACTGACAAGCTCAATGTAATGGTTGAGCGGTACTCTTGTAATTTCAGAAACAATTTTAAGAGCCTTTTAGAGTGAAGTAATTGACAGAGGACGTAACTGAAATTAAAATTAGGATAAAGGGGTGGTTCTGAAGTTAATTTTAGACTAAGGAAAATTTTAAAACAAAACTTCAGATAGAAGGGTCTTTGGTGAAAATAACAAAAAAATATGACATCATGTGAAACTTCAGCAACTGATTTGTCTATAAATAAGAAGATTGTGCATCTTCAACCTTCGGACACAATGGAACACAACGACAGCGGCAAGAGGAGAATCAGGGGGTAGTGGAAGGTCTTCCAAGTTCATCGTTTCAGTCCAAAAAATTATAGTCGAAGCTTGGAGATCTTCAGGTCTCGTGATTCCGACAGGAAAGCATCCCAAACAGCAAGCAACGAAGGTCCAAGCA
>NC_056565.1:27864584-27878044 GCF_013358625.1 Macadamia integrifolia | reverse complement strand
AAAAAAGGAAAAAACTTCTAAGTGTATCAATCTTATATTAGATCATAGTGATCTTATATTTAAACAATTGATTAGGAGATTGAGATTCTCAAAAACAATGAGCGAAGGTACATTTCAAAATTGCTCACTATTCACTTTTTTAACAGATTTATTTTATATAATGTAGAAAATAATCATGAGAACACGTGCATTTGCACGTGCAAGTTTTCTAGTGTATATATGTATATATTTTACCAACACATTAATGTTTACTTTAGCTAGTGGCATTGCCATTTAAGTTTTGTTAGGCTACTGCTATGTGTAAACTTACCTAGATTCTAGAGTCCAGAGATAATGGGAAGAGAAGTGTGTGAGGAAGCATAAGATAGTAGAAATAGATGTGTAAAGATAATAGAGTAGAGAGTGGAGAGCAAAGAGAAACTGATACATGTTTCTATTTATAATTTGGAGGTGCTGAGTAAATTCGTGAAAATATATCTATAAACAAAAAGGGCATAAAGTTTTTCAAGCTCAATAGAAATGCAAAGATGAAAAGCAAAAAGTGCCTGTCAAAAAAAAAAAAAAAAAATTCTTGGATTACCCATTCCATCAGCTTGTCTTGTTCTTCATTTTCTCAAAGTCCAAATATAATTGTTTCTATGATCATTATTATGATTCCTCCATATGAAGAAAAAGAATAATAGATAAAATGGGGGAAAAAAAGAGAACTACTTTGCAAATTAAAAAAAAAAAAAAAAATGTTTAAATAGAAGGAAAAGAAATGAAGTAATATATATCATATTTTGTCCCCTAATAGACATTTGGATACTTTTACTGAGTAGAGCAGAATGGTAGACTATTCTCTTAAATGTTTTGTTTATGGACTATTTTCCCAACCAAAATAATAGAGCTCTGACCCCAATTCTAAGAGGTGAAAAAAAAAAAAACTCCATAACACATTGGTGAAAGGACGGAAGTGAGACAGCAAGGCTGAAGGATATTTGTAAGAATTTCACAATGCACTATGAAGTATAACAATTTCCTCTCAGTTATGAATACGAGAGAAACTATATATTAAATCACTACCTGAGATACCATGTGATCTAATGGAAACTGGCATAAGATGGCCCAAACTCCAATTGTGATTTATTTCATTATTCATTATGTATAAACTTTTGTTGTGGAATCACTTGTTGGACTCCAACTCAAACAATTGGTCATATCATTGCTTAATCACCATTTTCTTTAGTTACATTGAATCTGAAACTGTGATTTTCTTTAAAATCTGAATGCTTTATCTCAGTAACAAAATCAATATCCTTTTTTTTTTTTTTCAAACTATTTCTATAACCTGCATCTTTCAAGGTTTTCAAACTTTTGAATCAAAATTTTCTCTTTGTTACGACCTTTCTAGCAGTGAACCTTGACTACTTTTGTTCCTTGCTAAGAAATCAGTTCTGAACATAATGAAACTGAATTGAGTACACCGAGAGGTAATAATTAACCACCAATAAATTCCAGGTCATGGACATCAAATAATGAATTCATTTCAAGGACGCTTAAAATTGTATTTTGGATGTACCTCATTGTATTCTTGTTATCAATTTCCTTCAAGATGGGCAGTGGTCCCTTCCAGCGGTCTCAAATCTAGCTCTAGCTGCAGTTTGTGATCAGATTCGATCTATTGATCTTCCAACAGTCCCAGTATGATGCAGGAGCATTTTCAAATGGGCCAACAACCCATTCCAATAAGTCCACAAGCTCAAGCCAAAGGATAGAAGCTGAAAATAAATGTTGCAGTTTAGGATTTTGGGGTAAATTCACAGTGACACCTGAACCAGCTTAGAAAGAACTAGAACTCATGCCATACATGGATGGAAAGATCTAGAAGTCTATTTTCCAACAAAAAAAAAAAAAAATGTGCATCATCTGCTATTTTGTAGAAGAAGTTATGACCGTTTTGGTAAAGTGTGTCTGGGCTGACTACAGACTCTTAGAAGTCCAAAATTCATCTTTTTGGTCCAACTTTCATTCACATTCAGTTCTAAAACTTCTTGAGCACTTCAACCATTATATTTCTAGACTCTTCAAGATGTGGAAAATGCCTCTCAAGGTTCCCAGGGTCCTTTCCTATTGGATAATTGTTTATCTTCCCCATGTTTGTTTTTTCCAATTAGTTTTACTTTCATCCTTGGAAATTGCCTATGCTTGGAAGGTTGTTCCATGCTCATGTATATAAACTTACACTAGTGAATGGAATGGAACATACTTGGAGTTTATTCATAATTTGAGCCTCTGGTCTTTGGAAAGAAATAGTTCTTCTTGAGTTCTCTTATCCCTTATGTGGATTTCCTTTGAGTGGCGAATTCTTTTTTTTCTTTTGAATTGATTACTTGTCTTCTAATTCTCTATAATTTTTCAACATCACAGTATCTAATCTAAGAGACTGGTCTCTCACATAATCAGGTCAGTTCTATGTGAAATCCGCGTGGGAAGGCATCAAAAGCTGAAAATCCTTACAAGGAATTAGTGTGGTTGAAAGATTTGCATCCTCGCTACTCTTTATTCAGATGGAGGATGTGCCATGAGCGTCTCCCCTCAAATGATCAAGTTCAGAAACGTAGGGTGCATGTGGTCTCTAGCAATGATATGTGCCATAACAGTCAAGAATCCATTTCCCACCTAATGCTATAATGTCACTATCAGCATCTGAAAGGAGATCATGTCTATCTTTAACATTCATTGGGATGGTTTCCCTTCTATTAAGGAGCTATTTTCATGGTGGAAGTAGAAAGCCAATGCCATCCAGCTGAGGCAGATTTGGTTAACTCTTGCCATCCTTACTCCCTACCATATTTGAAAAGAAAGAATCAACAAGAGGCACGATATCCAGCCACGCTTTCCCCAGTTATTGGTCGAGGGAATATTGAAAGATTTGGTCGAGTACTTTTATTTAGTGTCTATACACGTGAAGCATGTCTCTGAACTTTTGTTTTCTAGACATCTCCATATTAGAATTGTACCAACTAGGGGTCCCAAAATCACTGAAGTTCTATGGAAATCACCCATGCAGGACTACATCAAGTTAAACATTGACAATTGGTCTCAGGAAGCTCAGGTTCTAGTGTTGTTTTTAGAGACAACAATAGTGTGCCATGAAGTTTGTGATGGCTCAAATTATGAATAAACTCCAAGTAATGCATGAAATCTGGTATCAGAGCCACGTTTGTAGTGGATTCGGTTTGATTCGGTTTATTTCTTTGCAGATTTCTTTTCTTTTGAGTAATCATTTTATTTCTTAAGTTTTTCGAAGCGGTATATGCCTTTGGACTCTTGAGAGGGGTGGCAGAAGAGTGTAAGACCACGTTTGTGCCCAAGTTATATTGGAAATACCATCTTAAAACTTAGATCTAGGAGGTTACCCCAAGACTAAGAATTCTCAAATTATGAATCGTTTACCCGGTTCCATGTCAATGAGATCGGTAGGTGAGGCGAGCACAAGTTCTAACGTGCTTGATTACGATGAACAAACCACAAGAATTAACCGAAGACTTCAAAGCTGGGATATGCCCAAAATTTCAAGAAATGATCTCTATGATCGAGACTGGTTCGGACTCGAAACAGTCAAGACCGTAGAACAAACTATTAATTTTACCCCTCAAACACAAGAAATTCAACTCTTTGACCCAATCACCTTACAAGAATTATACAAAGACCGCAAATATAATTATGTCCATATTGGATTAGTCCAAGTGGCCATCAAACCCCTTCACCGAGAATGACTCAACACTTCCACATTGTTAGCCCTTCGTGACCAAAGATTTCTTGAGTTCAATGATTCCCTCCTGGGAGCCATTGAAACTAGCCTTTGTTATGGACCTGTCCATTTCAATGTCTACCCAAATATGTCCATAGCCCTTGAGGACCCAAATATTTTACATTCACTCAAACTTAACCTCAAAACCCACGGTTACAAATTAATGCATGGAACCATCCCTATCTCTATAATCCATCGCATAAAATATAAAGCTATGAAATCTGTCCAACCCCGTGCCAAACGAACATCTTCAAAAGGCCAAACCCTTTACCTTGAAACTGATTGTATTCAGGGTCAAATTGTCTACCCAAAACTTTGCCGCTGGGAAAATATTTCTTTCCCTGAGGAATGGCAGCTACAGACAACTACAATTCCCCCTCAAGTTTCAAACACAAGTATCCGTTCTATTTCCCAGGATTCAGACGGATTAGTTTCCATTAGGTTTAACCGACAAGCTCCCCCTCCTGTTTACCAAAGCTCAAGAAGGTCATGCTCTGAGGCATCGACTTCCTCTGACTTAAACCAATGGGTTTCTCAAACTAGGACCACTTCACCTATCCCCAACCTTGTTGGAGTACAAACCAACCAAAATATTGTCTAGGGAACTTACGAAGCAACCTTCCCTGAATCTACCTCATCTGAGGTACCTGATCGACAGTCTCCCACTCACTCTGAGGTTGCTGCTCCACCTCCGCGTGATTCTAGAAACCCAGGAGTACGTATGATTCAAACAACCACAGATTATCAAATTGACAAACCCTTACTTCGAACAGATTTTGAATCCCCTAAGAACAAAGAAAAATGGGAATGGTTCTTAAGAACTTTTAATTTAGAACAACAAGCCCAAATCAGAACAAATTGGTATAATTTTTTGACAAACCTTAAAACAAATGTTTTCTTCTTTACATATTTTGATATTTATGCCCAGGATAATAATGTTTTCTATCCCTGGCATAATCAAGTATGTACCCAAACTTCTTCACATAAATCCTGGACCCTTTATGATGGTCCAACTACTAATGCTATCCATCCTCCGGTGGAAAACATCAAACACAACTACAAAGATAATGAAATAACTGCTTCTCCGTTCAAAATTACTGAACAAGAAGACCCAAACAGAAGACAGATTGAACAATTAAATTTTCAAAATTTAAGTCTTCAAACCATAGGTAATCAACTATCTAGGGTCGAGAACCTTGTCCAACCAAAACCGATAGCCTCGTCATCTATGACACCAGCTCCGGTTCCAACTTCCGTTTCTTTATTCAAACCATATTATATTTCTCAAAAACAACAACTCGCTCTTAACAAATCTTTTGTCCTAGATCAAATAAACCAACGTCTTACTATTCTTAATGCTGCCGAAGCACAATTAAGTGATCCACAAACACCAGTCCAAAATCAGCCCTCAAATGAACCTTCGGCTGAATCAAACAATAGAGGTGTTCGCACCATCATAGGATGTTCTTTAGACACTTCCTCAAGTTCTGAAGAAGAAGACTTCCCAAAAATTAATCAAATTGGTCAAAGTTCAAACCAACATCCAGTCTTCCCCGACCTACAAATTGAAGCAAGAGGAATTGCTCCTCAGGCTTCCTACCAAAGTGGTATCATCTATGAATGGAACATAGATGGTTTGTCTGAGCATAATCTCATGAACAAACTCCAAGAAATGACCATGGTTAGTAACGCACATCGTATCAAAAATACCCCTGATAGTGCGGTGGCTACCTTGCTTGTTTCTGATTTTACTGGCCAACTCAAAGGTTGGTGGGATTATGTCCTGACTGATGTCCAAAAAACAGAAATTTTAATGGCTGTTCAAATCACACCTGAAGGAGTTCCCCTTCTTGATGGTGAAGGTATTCCTATTGAGGATGCTGTTAATACCCTTATTTTCAGCATTGCAAATTACTTTTTAGGAAACCCTTCTCGTCTCAAAGACAGAACAGCTGAACAATTATCAAACCTTAAATGTAAAAAATTACATGATTTCAAATGGTACAAAGATACCTTTTTAACCAAAGTCTTAACCAGACCTGATGCAAACCTTCCCTGTTGGAAAGAAAAATTCCTTACAGGATTGCCAACTTTGTTTTCCAAAAAAATCAAACAACGCCTTAGAAAGGAAAATAACGGAATCATTCCCTATGATCAAATGTCCTACGGCAAAATCATTAGTCTAATTCATGAAGAAGGCCTTGCCCTCTGTACTGATATTAGATTAAAGAAACAAATCCATAAAGAAAACAAGTTTTACAAACGAGAGTTAGGAGGATTTTGCGAACAATTCGGGTTTCTCCCTCTCAGACCTCCATCAAGACATAAACACAAGTCTTCTCGCAAATATTTTCATAAATCCAAAAAGTATGTGTCTCACAGACCATTCACAACCCCTGAATTTTACCATAAAACTCCTCCAAAACCAAAATATAACAAACACAGAAAGCCTTTCAAGGCACCTAAAAATTTCAAAGATCCAAAACCTGACAAATCCTCTCAAGGATGTTTTCGATGTGGCAAACCTGGCCATATCGCTAAATTCTGTAGAGTCTCTAACAAGATTAATTCTTTACAAATATCTAAACAAGATAAAACTCAAATTCTGGCTCTTTTCCGAAAAACTTCTTCATCCTCTTCTGAAGATGAAAATTACAAACTTAATCAAATCCAAGCCTCTAAACATAATTCTTCCAGTTCTTCCAATAATGAGAATTTTCAAGCTTGTAATTGTGATTCTTGTATTATTGGTCTTAGTTGTGAAGATTGTGTTCCCAAATCTGTCTGGATGCTCCGTGCATCACCAAATTCAAATATTTTTGATTATATCGATAGCTTAGCAGACCCAAAACAAAAGAAGGCCTGCCTTGAGCATCTCAGAAACAATGTTTCGACTCAAAATTCCCCTCAACCATACAATCTCCACCAAATAATGCAAAAATTCAATAAAACAGTAAAACCTCATATTCCCGACTATTCTGGTCGAATTAAAACCCTTGAGACCACCACTGCATCCTTGCAGTATGAAATAAAACAAATAAAACAACAAATAGCCTTCTTAAATCGGCAACACCAACAAACTTCAACTTCAAACAATGAACCATCGATAAACCCTTTTGCAAATCAAGAACCTGTTGAACCAAATCCTACTATCCCTGGTTTTGTTGCTACCATAACTTGTAAAAATTGGTATGTTCGCATAACCTTAGTTGTTAATACCTCATTCAAATTTTCAGCCATTGCCTTAGTTGATTCTAGTGCAAATGCCAATTTTATCAACGAAGGTGCTATTCCTACCCAGTTCTATGAAAGAACTACCCAACGCCTTAATACGGCTAATGGATCTGGGTTAAATGTTCAATACAAACTTTCAAATACCCATGTCTGTAACCAAGGTCTCTGCCTTCCTCAAACCTTCATTCTTGCTAAGGACCTTGACCAAACAATAATCCTTGGTCAACCTTTCTTAGAGAAAATCAAACCATTAAAAATAACCCAAGATGGGATTTTCACAAAATTTCAAGGACAAAAAATTGTCTTCCCATTTTTACAAGCCCAAAATTATAATAACCAAAATATTAACAAAGTCATACAACTAAACTTCCTCAAAGCAGAGCTTCTCCATCAAAGAATCTCTGAACATCTTAAAAACTCCAAAACAATTCAACAAATTAATCAACTTAAATCAAAATTTGAATCCAATCTCTGCTCTGATTTCCCTGATGCCTTTTGGCACCGTAAGCAGCATATGGTTTCCCTGCCTTATGCTTCTGGATTTTTAGATCTTCAAATCCCCACTAAAGCACGACCAACCCAAATGAATCAAACTCTCCTTGAGACTTGCAAAAAAGAGATTAATGATCTCTTAGCCAAAAAACTCATCCGACCTAGTACCTCTCCTTGGAGTTGCACAACATTTTATGTCAATAAGGCTGCCGAAATAGAACGAGGTACTCCCAGGTTAGTTGTTAATTACAAACTCTTAAATGATGCCCTTCAATGGGTTAGATACCCAATTCCAAACCAAAAAGACCTTCCACAAAGAATTTACCAAACAAAAATCTTTTCTAAATTTGATATGAAGTCTGGTTTCTGGCAGATCCAGATCCATGAAAAAGATCGCTATAAAACTGCCTTCACTACCCCATTTGGCTTATATGAATGGAATGTTATGCTATTCGGCCTCAAAAATACTCCAAGTGAATTTCAGAAAATCATGAATGACATCTTCAATTCTTATGGACAATTTACCATCGTTTATATTGATGATGTCCTGGTTTTCTCAAATTCTGTTGAACAACACTTCAAACACCTAAGAACGTTTTATCAAATCATTAAATCTAATGGTCTTGTTTTACCTAAAAGAAAAATGGAATTCTTCCTTACCAAAGTTAGGTTCCTTGGTCACCAGATCGAAAAGAGTACTCTTACCCCTATCGATCGTGCCATCACCTTTGGTGAAAAATTCTTTGACCAAATTCTTGACAAAACCCAGCTTCAAAGATTTTTAGGAAGCCTAAATTACGTTCGTGATTTTCTTCCACAAATCAGTAAGATTTCCGAACCCTTATATCTTTGGCTTAAAAAGAAACCTCCTTCCTGGTCTTCGGCACAAACTACGGCCATTCAAACAATCAAAAAACTTGTCAAAGAAATCCCCTGTTTATTTATTCCTAACCCTGAGGCTTTTAAAATAGTCGAAACCGACGCCTCAGATATTGGATATGGAGGAATTCTCAAACAAAGACTCCCTGATAATAACAAAGAACAATTAGTCCAATTTACATCTGGTATTTGGAATTCTGCCCAAAAGAATTACAATACCATTAAAAAAGAAATTTTATCGATTGTTCTCTGCATACAAAAATTTTAAAATACATTATTAAATAAAGAATTTTTAGTTCGTGTTGATTGCAGCGCAGCTAAATATGTTTTACAAAATAATGTTTCAAATCTTGCATCAAAACAAATTTTTGCCCGATGGCAAGCTTTATTATCAATTTTTGAATTGCAAATAGAATATATTAAAGGAGAATCCAATTCTGTCCCTGACTTTCTTACCCGAGAATTCCTACAGGGCCAGACTCTTCAAATCAACCTCATCAGGATGGCTCCCCCTAAGGAGTCTACCTCCTCCAACTCTATTGTTAAAACTAAATCCAGCTATGGTGCCTCAGCAGCCTCTGCTGCACCATCCCACCAAATAGTCACCCGAAGTCAATCTCAGATGGCTTCCACAAATAAGCCCTATTCCCATGCTGTAGTAGTTGCTTCTGTAGCTGGTCCCCTCCAAACCACAAATAAGGCTAGCTCTAGCCTACAAACTACTCAAGCTAAACCTCTCCAAACAGCCCAAGGTTCTAAACTCAAAAGCCAATACCATGAAAAACCATGCAAAGAAGACCTCTTCACCATTGAAGAGCCCCTGTTCAAATATGCCGCCTCACCTATCATGATGGCCCAACAAATTTTTTACAAAGGGTGGCATCACTTTTCCACTGCTTCTGCAAAAAATCAAGAGTTCTACGAATATATCCTCGTAGAAACTGACTCTGTCAGATTCAAACTTAACTATGACAAAAATGACCCAACATTGGTTACACATACAACAGTAACCATATGCAAAGTTCTTTCACTTCAAGACTGGGGCAGTCATCCCCTTAATCAAAGAAGCTTCTCAAACACCTTTTACCCACAAAATTTTACATACCTTGATTACCAAGATGCTTGGTACAAAGCTTTCTGCTTTCAAAATAGGATCAACCGTCACTCTTGGTTCTTCTGTTTTGAGTACAGATTCAATAGCCAAACTCCCCTCTGGTTTCCCAAATGGTGGGATCAATATGGTCCCATGGTAGAAATCCTACCACCACAAATCCATGACTCCTTTCAAATATTCTGCCAAAATACAACCCCCCAACCTCACCAACCTGATCTTCTCCGGTTCTTTCTCCACTACCGTCTTGCATGGATATTGTTCTGGGAATATCAAATTTATGATTACCAGATACATGACTGGATTGCTCCAGTCCTTTGTCGGTCTTTCAATGTCAAATGGTGGGACAACTGTGACGTCTCTAAATGTGAACGGACGTCCCTAATAAAAAGCCTCACAGGTCTTCAACCTGTTCCAACAATCCAAAGCACCTGAAAATCAAGCATCAAAAGTGAGAAGGAAGCCCTTCGTGCCCGACTAGCCAAACTCAGATCCAACTCAGACAATGAAGACAATGAAGGCTTCAGTGACGATGCCTATAGTCTCAAATCCATCAAAGGATCTATTCCTGCCCATGAACTCTGCTATGGGCAAGATCCATATGAGGATGACCCTGACTTTGAGCCCGCCAGCTCCAAGGCATCCTCTTCCAGCAAATTTAAAGAAGTTACCTCCCGACGATCCCGTCGGGTTACAAATTCAAAGTCTTCATCAACCAAACCCTAAGTTTGGTCCATAACGTTTGATAGGACGGTCATAAACTAGCCGATGGGTGTAATCGTAAAATCACACTTAGTCAAATAACCTCGGACGACCTATTTAGGAAAGGAGGTACTATTACTATCCCAGGTCAAAGGATAGTCCGGCCAATATCCAGCTCAAATAAATAGGATACAAACCTTTTGATCAAACCAATACGGAGAACAGTGTCCCTGACACGTGGAATGCCGTGGTAAGATCATTGGAGATTCCAAATCTACTGTCAACAGCAACCCTATCAAAGATTCCAAATCATTTGTTGACAGCAACTCCAACTTTCGACGCCAACAGTTCCATAATTATCGGCAGCAACTGTACACTCCAAATACAAATGCAAGTGCACAGTTCCAAATAGTGACAAATGAAATGTCAAATAGTACCTAATTTGGTACAGTACCAAATGAAATCCAAATGTTACCCAAACCCACATGTAACTCAAATGAGCCTCCTTACATTATAAAATGAGCATCTCCCCTTCTCCTAAATCACTTGAAAATTTTAGAACTCTTCAAACTTGTAAACTTAGAACTTAGAGAGAGAAGTCCGAAGCAAGCTGAGCCCTCACAAGTTCTTCCAAGATCTCCCCAAGCACCTCGCCGGACTTCAACAACAGGCTCCGATCATCTCAAGTCTGATCATCTTTCAAAGGTTAGCCACCCACAGCTCAAAGACTCCAGACCAAACATCCTTCTTCTTCTCAAATCCTCCAATCCAAGCCTACCCAAACCAATCTCCAAATATTGTAAACATTTATTTTCAAATATATTTACATTTGATTGCATTATTAGCTTTCTTTGCATTTAGCAGCTTCTTGTTCCATCCTCAGATCAAAGCATACAGTCGTGTCTCTTGATTCTGGAAGATAGATCTAGTTAAGCAGCTTTTTATTTTGTGCAATTTCATATCCTTTATTTTAAGTTCGTGGTTTTGTTCCTTATTTGTTTATTTTTTCTTTCACAACTTAGTTCTGAGTAAGGTATTGCACCCATCTCAGTGTTAGTCTCCTTACTGGATCAGAGTAAGGTATTGCACCTATCTCATTCTGATTGCTATACAGAACCAGGAGATCCCCATTTCCCTGGATTTTAGCATATCTCGATCCTGAAATCTGGAATCCACCACAAACGTGGCTCTGATACCATATTTCAGGATCGACATATGCTAAAATCCAGGGAAATGGGGATCTCCTGGTTCTGTATAGCAATCAGAACGAGATAGGTGCAATACCTTACTCCGATCCAGTAAGGAGACTAACACTAAGATGGGTGCAATACCTTACTCAGAACTAAGTTGTGCGAGAAAAAATAAACAAATAAGGAACAAAACCATGAACTTAAAATAAAGGATATGAAATTGCACAAAATAAAAAGCTGCTTAACTAGATCTATCTTCCAGAATCAAGAGGCACGACTGTAGGCTTTGATCTGAGGATAGAACAAGAAGCTGCTAAATGCAAAGAAAACTAATAATGCAATCAAATGTAAATATATTTGAAAATAAATGTTTACAATATTTGGAGATTGGTTTGGGTAGGCTTGGGTTGGAGGATTTGAGAAGAAGAAGGATGTTTGGTCCGGAGTCTTTGAGCTGTGGGTGGCTAACCTTTGAAAGATGATCAGACTTGAGATGATCGGAGCCTGTTGTTGAAGTCAGGCGAGGTGCTTGGGGAGATCTTGGAAGAACTTGTGAGGGCTCAGCTTGCTTCGGAGCTTCTCTCTCTAAGTTCTAAGTTTACAAGTTTGAAGAGTTCTAAAATTTTCAAGTGGTTTGGGAGAAGGGGAGATGCTCCTTTTATAATGTAAGGAGGCTCATTTGAGTTACATGTGGGTTTGGGTAACATTTGGATTTCATTTGGTACTGTACCAAATTAGGTACTATTTGACATTTCATTTTTCACTATTTGGAACTGTGCACTTGCATTTGTATTTGGAGTGTACAGTTGCTGCCGAAAATTATGGAACTGTTGGCGCCGAAAGTTGGAGTTGCTGTCAGCAAATGATTTGGAATCTTTGATAGGGTTGTTGTTGACAGTAGATTTGGAATCTTCAATGATCTTACCACGGCATTCCACGTATCAGGGACACTGTTCTCCGTATTGGTTTGATCAAAAGGTTTGTATCCTATTTTTTTGAGCCGGATATTGGCCGGACTATCCTTTGACCTGGGATAGTAACAGTACCTCCTTTCCTAAATAGGTCATCCGAGGTTATTTGACTAGGTGTGATTTTACGACTACACCCGTCGGCTAGTTTATGACCGTCCTATCAAACGTTATGGACCAAACTTAGGGTTTGGTTGATGAAGACTTTGAATTTGTAACCCGACGGGATCGTCGGGAGGTAACTTCTTTAAATTTGCTGGAAGAGGATGCCTTGGAGCTGGCGGGCTCAAAGTCAGGGTCATCCTCATATGGATCTTTCCCATAGCAAAGTTCATGGACCGGAATAGATCCTTTGATGGATTTGAGACTATAGGCACCGTCACTGGAGCCTTCATTGTCTTCATTGTTTGAGTCGGATCTGAGTTCGGCTAGTCAGGCACGAAGGGCTTCCTTCTCACTTTTGATGCTTGATTTTGAGGTGCTTTGGATTGCTGGAATAGGTTGAAGACCTGTGAGGCTTTTGATTAGGGACGTCCGTTCACATTTAGAGACGTCACAGTTGTCCCACCATTTGATATTGTAAGACCAGCAAAGGACTGGAGCAATCCAGTCATGTACCTGGTAATCATAAATTTGATATTTCCAGAACAATATCCATGTAAGACGGCAGTGGAGAAAGAACCAGAGAAGATCAGGTTGGTGAGGTTGGGGGTTGTATTTTGGTCGAATATTTGAAAGGAGTCTTGGATTTGTGGTGGTAGGATTTCTACCATGGGACCATATTGATCCCACCATTTGGGAAACCAAAGGGGAGTTTGGTTATTGAATCTGTACTCAAAACAGAAGAACCAAGAGTGACGGTTGATCCTATTTTGAAAGCAGAAAGCTTTGTACCAAGCATCTTGGTAATCAAGGTATGTAAAATTTTATGGGGAAAAGGTGTTTGAGAAGCTTCTTTGATTAAGGGGATGACTGCCCCAGTCTTAAAGTGAAAGAACTTTGCATATGGTTACAGTTGTATGTGTAACCAATGTTGGGTCATTTTTGTCATAGTTAAGTTTGAATCTGACAGAGTCAGTTTCTACGAG
>NC_056565.1:27841338-27863513 GCF_013358625.1 Macadamia integrifolia | reverse complement strand
CTAAAACGATGCAAAAGATAATGGAAAAACAAAACAAACAATGCACACAGATTTTACGAGGTTCGGCAAGGTTGCCTACGTCCCCGGTGAGATGAGATCTTGCTTCACTATCAATGGAGAATAGGGTTACAGCGCTCGTCCTCACACCTCTCAGTATTGCTTGCATTACAGAGAAAGAAACCCTCGGTACAAATATATAGTGAAAAAACTCTAATTCGGAAAGTACACAATTGCCCTCAAATAAAAAATTCGAGCGGGGGGTTACGCCCCCTACAACCCTTTCTATGCAGGGGGCCTCCTGCCCCTTTGCAAGCCCCACGGCCTGCTAATCGGCTAACGGGATCACCATCCTGCCTGTCTAGGTGCTGCACCAGTACTTTCTGGATTAAACTGCGACGGAATACAAGACATCATACACCAACAATCTCCACCTTGGCTTGAATTCTATCAAGCCTCCTGTAAAGATAACTTGTAGATGTCTTCATCATTGTACCTCATTAAAGGTACAAACCCGCACTTGTTTGGTGCGTCCTTCATCTTCAACAATGAGTAATATTAATCAAGTCCAAACAGGACTCGAACTTCTCTGTAGTAACTGGCTTTGTAAACATATCTGTAGGATTGAGATCTGTATGAATTTTTCTCAAGTGAATACTGCCTTCTGACACAAGCTCCCTGATCTTGTGAAATCTCACATCAATATGCTTTGTCCTTGCATAAAACACCTGATTCTTTGCAAGATGTATGGCACTCTGACTATCACAATATAACACTGTACCTCCTTGTTCCAACCCCAACTCACGAACCAGTCCAGCCAATCAGATTCCTTCCTTGGTAGCCTCAACTGCTGCCATGTACTCTCCCTCTGTAGTGGACAATGCAATTGTAGACTGAAGCATCGCCCTCCATGATATAGGTCCACCAGCCAATGTAAACACATACCCTGTAGTAGACCTCCTCTTGTCTAAATCACCAGCATAGTCAGAATCAACATAACCTGCCAATTCTGTAGAACTTCCCTTGCCACTGAACATAACACCTATATCTTTAGTCTTGCTCAAATATCTGAAGATCCACTTAATTGCATTCCAATGCTCCTTCCCTGGATTACCCATGTATCTGCTAACAACACTGACTGCATAAGACAAATCCGGCATGCTACAAACCATAGCATACATGAGACTCCCAACTGCGCTAGCATAAGGGACTTGAGACATCTGCTCCACCTCCTCATGTGTTGTAGGGCATTCCCTTTCAGATAACTTGAAGTGGCCAGCTAACGGAGTGCTAACCGGCTTGGCCTTTTCCATATTGAAACGCTCTAGCACCTTTTCAATATACCTCTTCTGAGTTACCCAAAGTTTACCTGCATTTCTATCTCTAAGGATTTCCATGCCAAGGATCTTCTTAGCGGCACCAAGATCCTTCATCTCAAATTCAGCACTCAACAAAGACTTCAAAGATGCTATATCATGTTTGTTCTTTGCAGCAATGAGCATGTCATCAACATAAAGCATCAACAAAATAATGGAATTATCACTTGACACTTTATAATAAACACAACTATCATACTCACTTCTTGTGTAGCCAATCTTCATCATATGAGAATCAAAGCGTTTGTACCACTGCCTAGGAGATTGCTTAAGGCCATAAAGTGACCTCTTAAGCAGACAAATATGGTATTCCTTTCCCTGCACCTTGAAACCTTCAGGCTGCTCCGTGTAAATCTGTTCCTCCAAGTCACCATGAAGAAATGCAGTTTTCACATCAAGTTGTTCAAGCTCTAAATCATACATGGCCACCAAAGCAAGTAGTACCCTGATCGAAGTGTGTTTCACCACCGGAGAAAATATTTCACTGTAGTCTATCCCCTCCTTCTGTGCATAGCCCTTGGCTACAAGTCTGGCCTTATACCTTTCACGCTCCTTCTCAGATGCTGCCTCTTTCTTACGAAAGACCCATTTACACCCAATGATTTTTCTTCCCTTGGGTTTTTCCACAATCTCCCAAGTCTTGTTCTTCTGTAGAGATTCCATTTCCTCCATCATAGCTGTCATCCATTTATCATGTTGTGCATCACTCAAAGCATCATGGTAGGAAGATGGATCACCTGTACCTACAGTGAGGGCATAGGCAACCATGTCCTCAAACTCGTATCTCATAGGTGCTTTGTGAGTACGCTTCCCTTTACCCTTTGCCATAGTATAGAGAACTTCTACTGCTTCATGTTGTCCTGATAAGTCACTTGATGACTCATTCTCTTTTGTTGTTTCTAACTCACCTAACGCCACCTGCACAGTAGAACCTTCTTTATTTTCATCAACTGCTTGTGAATTGTAATTTGACTTCACTACATGAGACTCATCAAACACAACGTCTCTGCTAACCACAACCTTCTGTGAACTTGGATCCCACAACTTGAATCCCTTTACACCTTTCTTAAAACCAAGAAAGATACACTGCTTAGACTTTGAGTCTAACTTGGAACGCTGCTCACTCTCAACATGTGCATAGGCTGGACAACCAAATATTTTTAGAATAGAATAATCTACTGGTTTTCCTGTCCATATCTCTTCAGGAATTTTACAATCAATCGCCTTTGATGGAGACCTATTGATGAGGAAACATGCCATGTTCACTGCTTCTGCCCAAAATCTCTTGCTCAACCCTGCATTCAGCCTCATACTTCGAGCTCTTTCTAGAAGTGTTCTGTTCATCCTTTCAGCTACACCATTTTGTTGTGGTGTCTTTGGAACTGTGAAGTGACGTGTAATCCCTTTAGCTTTGCACAATTCTAGAAATGGTTTGTATGTGTACTCTCCTCCATTGTCTGTTCTCAAGTATTTAATTTTCTTTCCTGTCTTCCTTTCTATCTCAGCCTTCCATTCCTTAAATTTAGTGAACACCTCACTTTTATGCTTCATGAAGTAGATCCAGACTTTCCTTGAGTAATCATCAGCAAAGGTCACGAAGTATTCTGCCCCACCTTTAGATTTTGTTATTGAAGGACCCCATACATCGCTGTGTACATAATCAAGCACCCCTTTACTCTTATGTTTTGCAGTTTTGAAGCTAACCTTGCACTGTTTTCCGAATACACAATACTTGCAGAAGTTCAATTTACAAGTTTTTACTCCCTTCAACATTTTCCTTTTATGAAGCTCTATCAATCCTCTTTCTCCCATATGCCCTAACCGCATATGCCACAGATAGGTATCATCTGTATCAAATACTGCATCTGTAGTCACAGATGCTCCACCTATAACTGTGCTCCCTATGAGTCTGTATAGGTTTCCTGCTAGCCGTCCCTTCATGACAACCATTACACCCTTAATAACTTTGAGAACTCCACCTTCTGCTATGTACTTGCAACCATTTGAGTCGAGTGCCCCCAAAGATATTAAGTTTTTCCTTAATTCTGGTACATTTCTCACATCTGCTAAGGTTCTTACTATCCCATCAAACATCTTGATTTTGATAGTACCTATTCCAATGGTCTTGCATACGGCATCATTCCCCATTAGGACAGACCCACCATTATATGGTTGATATGTATCAAACCAATCCTTATGTGGACACATGTGATATGAACATCCAGAATCTAAAATCCAAGAATCAGAAGGTTGATTCTTACCTGATGATATAGAGAGTACATCTCCATCATCTCCATTTGAACTGTTAGCCACGCTAGCTTTCTCAGATGTCTTATCTACACCTTTCTTCTTTAAGTCCGCCTTCATCTTCAAGCACTCTCTCTTCAGATGACCTTCCTTCTTGCAATAGTAACAAGAGACCTTTGTCTTTGCCCCTTTTGATTTCGATCGACTCTTCCCAGATCCCTTCTGATTTGATCTCCCTCTTTCCTGCTCCTTGTCACTCCCAAAAAACCTTCTCCTTGAGATTTTGTACTATTGACCTTCTTACTTGTATCGTTAGACATGACGGCAGCTACGACTTTATCCATCTCAAGGGTCTCCTTCCCATACAAGAGAGTCGTTACTAGGTGATCATATGATTCTGGGAGCGATGACAGCAATAATAACGCCTTATCTTCATCCTCGATCTTAATCTCCAGATATACAAGTTTAGTTACGATCTGATTGAACATGTTAAGATGCTCTAATATATCCGTATCTTCCTCCATTTGTAAAGAATACAAGTTGTTCGTGACAATTTCTTCTTCACGAACAACTTGTTCGTTAAGGACTTCGTCATGTAGATGCTTTCAAGTTTTGTCCATAACTGCGGTGCAGATTCGATACCCATAACATATTGTAGGGCATCATCAGAAAGATTTAATCGAATAGCACTTACCGCCTTTTCCTTCATCTCTTCTCAATCTTCGTCAGTAATTTTTGCAGGTTTCTTCGACTTTTCCAACAACGTTTTCGCCAAACCCTGCTGTATCAGAATATCCTTCATCCTTTGACGCCAGAGGATAAAATTGTTCTTCCCATTAAACCTCTTGATATCATACTTGACATTCGATCCCTTCCCTGCCATCGTGATAGTGAACCCTAGAAAACGAAAACCTAGAGCTCTGATACCAATTTGTAGAAACGCAACCCTAAAACGATGCAGAAGATAATGGAAAAACAAAACAAACAATGCACACGGATTTTACGAGGTTCGACAAGGTTGTCTACGTCCCCGGTGAGATGAGATCCTGCTTCACTATCAATGGAGAATAGGGTTACAGCACTCGTCCTCACATCTCTCAGTATTGCTTGCATTACAGAGAAAGAAACCCTCGCTACAAATATATAGCGAAAAAACCCTAATCCGAAAAGTACACAATTGCCCTCAAATAAAAAATTCGAGCTGGGCTGTGCCCCCCTACACTCCCTGCTATGTAGGGGGGCCTCCTGCCCCCCTTGCAACCCCCACGGCCCGCTAACCGGCTAGCGGGACCACCATCTTGCCTGTTTAGGTGCTGCATCAGTACTCTCTGGATTAAACTGCGACGAAATACAAGACATCATACACCAACATGGCTAGACATAAAATTTGTGTATTAAGAACTGCAAATATCACCCTACTGAATAATATTACAGCTATAATCATTTTCGGAATTTGTATCTCATCTCTGTTTATAAGTATAGTTGATCATCACATCCGTACCCACTTGATGATTAACTCAAACATACCAATAGTCTAAGCAGATAAAATGTAGCCAACAACATGAATCACATAGGAGATTTAGTGTTATTTTAATTGAAGAACACATTCTATTAAGAAAAACATTCCCAAAATAGTACGACAAACTTCCATTACAGGGAGTATAGGACAACACATAAAACTTAAAATAAGCCAACTCCAAATTACTTAAGGTTTGAATTCACAAATTTGCATTCTTAAAAACAATGGCGATAAACTTCCATTACAAAGGAGTATAGGCCAATACCTAAAACTCAAAATAAGCCTCCTCCAACTTACTTCAGGTTTGGTTTCACAAATTCTCTTCCATTAAAAAGGAGTATATAAGACAGCACACAAAATTCTAAACTAGTTTAGGTTTGGCTTCACAAATTCTCTTCATGCAATCCACTCTAATTAGGGAAAAATCTTCAATTAACCAATAAGATGGTAGGCCTTCCTATCTCTCCCCACAACATAATGCCAAAACAGCATATCATAATAAACAGATATCACTATATGCACCAAGGAGTTCCTATAAGTGCAGCTTCTTCCCTCTAATGTGTCATCTAACAAGGAAAATAAGCATTGTTTCTGAAATCCCTACAACAACCTAATTAAATGGAAAAGAATGTATTTAAAAGCATGGCTCACTCATGGAAGTAACTTAAATTTGATTTACACGGAAAGATCTCAAGTAATTACAACTGATGAGTAAATTCCATACCTCTTTCACATTATCCAAGAGCATTAGTATTTAGCGCTAATGAAGGAAAGGTGATGAAGTTTTTGCAAGAGACTGGCATTTTGCAATAAACATACAAGGGCCAATTCATTCTTCACCCTCCTTCAATTTAAATGCATACAGTTTGAAACTTTGATGGATTGCATTACAAATTCAGACAGTTGCAAGAAGAAGAATCATCCATGGGAATATAGACATGGTATCTTGAAGTCTAAATTTGCTCTACTAATTACCATGTCGCTAAATGATGTAACACTATTACCTTGTTTTGTTCCTTGTGTAGTTTCATCTTTTTCATTGAGAGGAACGAGACTCCCAAAGCAGGTTGTTGTTTCCCACGTATAAGCAACACCAGGAATCCTAATATTCCTGACCCTTCCTATACGGGGATCATACAGAAACAGGAACATCTCTCCTGATGCTTTCTTGAATAAAACTTCATCATTCTTTGAATAGCATATGGGTCCGATATAGTAAAAAGCCCTATCAGCGATTGCCCAATCGAGAACTGTTTCGCCCAAGAGTCCCTCACACTGTAATCCTTCATCACCCACAACTCAACACAGTCCGGGAATAAGTCACAGAACATGCAGAGTTGTCCCCGAAGAACTCCAATGATCAGGTAAAACCTATCGTCCACAAAGTCGGGCGGTGGAACCTCTCGATACTTCTCATCTTTAAGTTCAAAGGAAACGATCACACTGGGAGCGGTGTCGAGTCCAGTGATTCCCCTGATTCCTGTATTGCGCTTTGCAACCCAATGTACAGTAGAATTTGTAAGAACCCCACATTGGTGTCGAGGTCCGATGGGGAGGAAAGGCATGTACCCGATCCTTCTCCATGAGTTGGTGCTAAGTGAGTAGAGCTTCGCCTCCGAAAGCCAAGAGTCGTCATCTTTACTGTACGACAACAAAACCCTTAACCAGCTTGTAATCATCGGTGGTGGGATCGTAACCGAATCCGTAATAGGCAATGTAGAATGCGTTGAGAATGCCTCTAGGTGTAATGGGTAGCTTCTGATGCCTTCTGGTTGAAGAATTCCAAAGGAAGATGTTATCCTCAGTACTGTGTAAACAGAAGAGGCCGTTGCAAGAACCCAATACTTTTCCGATTATGTACAGTGGAGACTCGAGCTGAGGATTGAGTTCTACCGCGTCTTGTTGTTCACAAGCATCTTCTACGTCAATAGAGTAGAGATAGTAAGACCTATGAGGTTGAGGTTTGTATTGGTTGCAAGGGATTGGCTGAGGTGCATTTTGACGAACACAGGATCGGTTATAAGAGCACAACAAGGTTTGCATACGCACCTAAACCTTAAGAGACTTGATCGGAAGCCTTGAAAGTATGTCCCGGATGACGTCCTCAGGAGGTTCTTGGTTGGTATCGCCGCCATTCCGTTAATCTTCTTGTTGTCCTCCGCCATGGACAGGGAGGTTTTTCTTCGGACAGAAATGAAAGACGGAAGACGGGGTCGATCCGGATCCCTTTGCTTTATGCGTGGACAAACCCTGCTTATTCTACTTGTCTTTTTCTTTATTTTTTCTTAGATTATCCAATAATGGGTTTGAATAAGGGTGTCAATGGACCGGGTTGGGCTAGGGTTTTTGGACTGGGTTTTAAAACCCTAACCCAAGCTTAAGGTTTCTTAACTCAATCCTTGCCAAGCCAAGACATAGGTCGGGCTGATATATCTCAGTCCAAGCCCAAGCCCAAGCCCAAGCCCAACCCTGTCGGGCTTACCTCAATATAACCCAGCCCAGCCTAATGGACCTTGATTGGGCGGGGCTTAGCCTAACCAGCCCTTCGCAGCCCAATAATATTGGTTACTTATTATTATTATTATTATTATTATTATTATTATTATTATTATTATTATTATTATTATTATTATTATTATATATATTTTTGGTGTGAGTACTATTGGTTATATGTGGTTGTGTGATCTTGATACATTGCAAAGGCCAGAGACCAATATATATATATATATATATATATAGATTGTAGAAAATGAAAGATTTTTTGCAAACATTTTTCTATGAGTATTTATTTATAATTATTAACATATTTATATTATTATATACTTAATATACAGGGTAGGGTTGGGTCGGGTTGGGCCTGATTGAGTTGCATGAGACAACCCAGGTCCAACCCAATCCGGCCTCGGGCATGAAATTCTCAACCCTAAACCATATGAGCTGAAATCTCAGGCCAGGCCCTGTTTGGGCTTAGTGCTGGTTCGGGCTGGGCCTTTTTTTACACCCAAATTGAAATTTACAAAACTAGCCTATCATATGCACTTTTAGAGTTGAGATAGGATGGTTCGAAATTTGAGATCAATAAGAGCATTCAAAAATCTCATAAGATAAATGAATGCAGCTAATCATTATTCATCATTTATCACAAACCCCCAGGGATCTGGCATTCTGGTATAGTTGGTGAGGGGCACTTCCCTGTCCCAGTTCCCACTGGATCTGGCTCCTCTCTAGCAGTGATTGCTTAAGTCTTATCCATCTCTACCTGGGCGATTGACACGTGTCCAAACGGTGATCCAACGGCTGAAGCGTTTTTTTCTTCTCTTGAACCTTGAATCCCTTAAGGAGGAATACAACGCTTCAACAGTTGGATCATTGCTTGGACACGTGTCGATCGCCCATGTAACTATGAGCAAGACTTGGGCGATCACCACTAAGGAGAGGAGTCGGTTCTGTTCTCACTTCCTGAAATGAATTGGATTGGATAAATCCCCTTATCCCCTAGTCCCTGAAAGTCCATATGAGTTTGGACCAGGGTCCTTGATCCACACACATGGAATCCAGATGTACGAGAATGATTCTCGAGAACTTTATCCGCACTCACTCCATATAGGAACAAAACGGAAAGATTGGAATGGAAATGACTTTAGTTATCATGTTACGATTTCATATCAGTCATATGGAGGATTGATCTCACATTAGTTTAATAATTGATTTATGAAGTTCTCCCAAGGTTTATATCGTGTTGCGATCATTAACAATAATTGAATTATACAGTGCTAGAATACATGAAGGTGCCAACTAGTGCAACTGGTAAGTACCGTGACCTACTTTGTCACATGTCCTAGAATTGGGGAAGGGGATTGAAATCCTCTGTAGCGCACATCAGCTAGTTGCACATCATCCAACAACTAAGAACACTCAGATACGTAGCCCAATGCCAAAGCACAGTCCAAGACATTTCTGGATGTTGAATTTGCACTACATGCCGATGTGCGCTACAGAGGGATCTCAATCCGGAGGGAAAGGCAAATCTAAGGGATAACAATCATGCAATTGGTACCAAACCCATGTCTGGTGTAGGGGGCACTGTTTGCATCATTTTTTCTCCCATGTAAAAAAGAGTCTAAATTGACCACATGCCAAATTTTAATCTCAAATAAAAAACATTGATGTCCATAGTTCATACACCCCTTTTTGCCAAAAAAAAAACCCAAGGATTCAACCACTAACAATGCAACAATATGAATGCATGAATTTGCCAAGATTAGACATAAGAACACATTTCCATCAAAGCTTCCCTACCTAGCCACTTTAACAAATTTTTCTCATACTCCTATTAGGAAACCCAACATTACAACAATGAAACTCCACAAAATGACCATGTGGACATCACATCTATCAGCCAGATCCATGCTTTGAAACCCTTCCCAACCCCTCGACCCATTTTGGTGTCTCAGCGGCTATTTGTTTGAGATTTTTTTTAATGAAAATTTATTCAGATGGAGGTAAGTACACACATGGGTATCTTCATTGAGCAAAACATCATTAAGCCAGGAGGTAAGAGCATGGAAGTTCCTTTTACAGTAAAGAAGATGAAACCCTGATAGCAAGGAGGTTAACAAACATTGTTTATATGTCCTGGACAGAAGCTAAGTTGCACTCCACATGGTAACTTGAGAAATGTATTATAACATCAACAATTGAGCTGATTTTAGCATTGAAGTTTTGGTAGTAACTATATAAATCAGTTGTTGAGAATCAAATCCAAACATGACATCTTTATCCTTGAAATAGCTCTTAAGCATTCCAGCTCGAATGGCAAGAGATTTCACAATCAAAGGGGAAGTAAAGCATATAGACTATGAAACTGCAAATAAGGCATGGACTTATATGTTAGGATTTTTATGTGGGTTTTACTGATACCGATTGATCCATTGGGCCCAAACAATTATAGACCTACTTTGATTAGGAAACTCCTACCTCTTTCAATTGTGAAAGTGGAATAGGGTTTTAGGGATTCTATTATAAATAGAATACTGGCGGTCCCTGCAGTCATTACTTAATGCCTTATTAGTTTTGGGAGCACGAATTTCTCACAAGAGCAAGTGCACAGAAAGAGAAGAAACCCTAGAGTAAGAGGCTGCAGAAGATCTTAGTATAAGGACTCCACTTGCGTAGTTCATCATTGTCATATTCATGGGAGTAATGTTTAACCACATGGGAGAGACGTTTAACCACATGTGACAGACGCTCATGAGCTATGCTCATGGGGCCTCTAAACTACACAGGTATTTCTTTATTCCCATTTATGGTTCATATCATGGATGTTCCATTGATTATTATAGATATGGTAAATCTATAAGGTTATGTATTTTAAGATCTATGAAGAGAGTACTTTATTGATCTTGGTTTATGGACTATACTCATTGTTAAATATTTTATGATTGGTTTATGATTCTTGTATTCTAACATTAATGGGATTATTCATATGATTTTATGATAAAAAAATACCCAACAACTGGTATCAGAGCCAAGCCTTATAGTGTTAAAATCAAGAAAAAAAAATTTATATAAGGTTTAGGTACCAAATCATGAAAATTATAATTATACCATCACTTAAAGGTCCCGGATCGAAAAACTTTCTTCACGAAAGTTGTAGAAGACGAGAAGACAATTGTGGTGATATGCCTCACGACACCGAAAACCTCTAAATGCACTGACATGCGCTGCCAAAAACCGATTGCCAGAGGAGAGAGAAAAAAAAAAAAAACTGAGGAGGCCGATTCATCGTCGGGTCAACTCGGTAGGATTTTCAAGTTAAGTCGGAGGTGCAATGGGTCAACCCTTGGCCAACCCTGTTTGACTCGGTCAAAGGTTGACCGGGTCATTGACCACCCGACCCAAAGACCCTAGGTTTGACCCGGATTCTCAACCCGAAGACCCAAATTTTGACCCGGAACTAATATGTTCTAACCGGCTTAGACCACTTAGCCAAACTGGTTGGTTTGGGCAAACTAGATTGATTTTGATTTATTTTTTTTACAACTTCAAATGGCTCGTACAGGAAAATGATGAAGAATTTTTCATTCTAATTTTTTGCGTTGAGTCCAGTTTTTCGTGCTCTTCGTTTTAATATATTATGCGTCTAGTTTTGGTCAACTTTTTAGTATGAATTGTATAAGTTACAAGTATGGGTGTTTTATAATTCTTTATGATTTTCCTATTAATTGGAAGAAATAAAAGAAAATCAACTCATACATCACTTGCATATCCGAATATGAACTTGTTTATTATTGGTAATAATAGTTCATACTTTTGTTTATGAATATATTTTTTATTCATGCTTAAACAATCCCACTTTTAGCTATCGGAATGAATTTGTAGATATTGCAATAAGATTTGATAGAATCCACAAAAGTGGTAAAGTTCAACCTTATTGTAATATAACACAAATCAAAGGTCTTCTTTGTTTGAAAAGACAGAGAATAATGTTTGGTAGCAAGGTTGCTGATGTTCACCCAAATGTGACATTATTAAAGAAAAGTTAAAGTTAAAACAAGTAAAAAACAGAATAGGGATTTCTCAACCTAGAAGATGATTTCTATCCAAATATGGCGATATTTTTTCGAAAGTTAGAAGAAATCTCGCAGTAATAACGAAAACTTGAGTGGACTAGTATGTTTCAGACCCAAAGGTCATGAATGTAGTTCTGATTGACACTCTTAAAGTAATTGATGATTGAGCATTGTAATGTTTATTTTGTTAATAGTTAAATATATATATTTTTTTTATACATAAATTGATATTTAGTTCATATTTAAATAACATACAAATTTAAGCTGTCAAATGTAATTGCAAGTTATTACAGTGGAATGGATGAAACCCACAAAAATGGTAAAATCTAAGATCAGTGCAATAGATTTGCAACTCAAAAGTTTTGTCTTATTTTTAAAGGCATAGAAAATTGTTGGCAGGAATTAAGTAATGCTTGCTCAAAGGCGACATTATCAGAGATAAGCATAAATGCAAGTATTCTCTAGGCAGACCTTAACCTAGAAGTTGCTATTCATCCAAAAGTGGTAATAATTTTTGAAGTTGAAGAGCTTCTATGATCATTGTAGTTTTTGAGTGGACCAGTGCATTCCAGACCTAAAGGTTGAGAATGTAATTCGGTTGACAATCTGGTTATGTTTAATGGTTAGTGATGTAATATTGATTTTAATTTTATTGATGTTACATGCATTAATTAAATATTCAATAGATTATTCTTCCTTGAGTTGAACCATTAAACTGGATGTCTTTAAAAGTGGCTTGCGAATATGGAGGTCTATATATGCCTCAAAGACATTGTTTTTTTTTTATACTAGGAAAACTAAATCAATAGTTTGGTATTATACTTTTAAATCACAGATTTTTATCCTAAAAGGTATTGGACAGTTGATCAATGACAATAGGGTGGATGAGTGTTTCATGACTATGACCATTGGTTATTGATTTATTTAATGTGTTATTTTTGTATTCCAATTGGATCAATTCAGATTGGTTGGGTTGGATTAGTATCAATTTTGATCAATCAATACCAAGTTCTCAAACATTGTCATTGTTCTTTGAAAATCTATTTATGAATATTAATTGATAAATGTTTGGTTTTCTTTTACTTTTGGACTTATGTGAACAAATTTATATGTATATCACATTTAACGAATTGTGTTCTCCAATAAATGGATTAATTTATGGCTGGTCGAACCAAGTGGGAGGATAGAAGTATGGGTCTTTAGCTATTTTATGTGGCTCGACCAGTGGGAGAAAAAATTTGGCGTACTAGGTTGCTAGTTGGAAGATGTTACTAGTAGAATATTAGTATACTAGGTTGCTAGTGGGAGAATAAATTCAGTGTACTATATTGTTTTTCATGCAAAAGAACTACTTTGAGTTTTGCATTGATTTATTATTATCATGATATTGAAAAATTATTTATGACTGAAATATATAGTAAATTCATATTCATGTCATTTTATACTTGTATGTTTTGTTTGAAACATCCTATGATGGACAAATATGTTAGAATTAAACTGGGTTTGAGCTTTCGTACATTTTATGCTGCACAGTATATTTGTAGGAAGTTATGAAAGGATTGGGTGGAATCCACCAAAGTGGCACATCATATTTTTCATAGTTTTTTCAAACGCAGAAAAGTTGGTGACATTTGCCCAAAAGTGATGTCACTCAAGTTAAAAAAAATACATGTATGAAAAGGACTATAACTTAGATGTTTCTAAGCTCATATGTGATAAAAGTAATTGTATTTTCATAGTGAATTTGAATTTACAAGATGACCAATGCATTCTTAGCCCAAAGGATAGGAATATAGTTACGATTGTGACTCTTATGTGTTTTATTTGCTAGATGAATATATATTGTGTAATTTATCTGTTAAATGTATATATTAAATTTTCTAGCCTGGTTATTTGATGTGTATATTTCATATTTATTGTGTAGTTTATATGAATACCATGAATCGTCCCGATTGACATCCTTCCCCTTGTCTATTAAGGTTGTAAGTTTTGCCATGATAGCCCAAATCCACCCTGGCCCACACAGAGTCCGAACAAGATCTGGGCCAAGATTTTGTTTCCCTCACTTAGTATATTAAGTCTTTTTAAAACTCTAACCAAGGGTTTGGTTGGACCTATGTCAAGTTTTAGGGACCTAGGATTGGGTTGAGGCTTCAAAAAACGAAATTGTGGATTAATATTTAAGTGGGGTTGTAAGGAAAAGAATGGGTGGAGAAACAAAGAAGATGAAGAAGAAAATAACAGAAAACAAAGCCTATGTTCTGATCGCAAAGGATATTTAAGGGGAAGAGAAGTAAAATTTTTATATTTAAAAAATAAAGTTTTATAATCATTACTCCATGTGATCCCATATGATTATATAAACTACTTAATTTTTGAACGACACATTTAACATGTAATTTTTACTTTACATATGATAGCAAAGAGTTTTATATGCAAAGTAAAGTGAAATTTAGTAACCAAATATAGAATAATTTGAAGTTAATGATATAGTCACATATGCTTACAAACATTTATTTTTTAAGTATAAAAATTTTGCTTCTCTTCCTTTTAATTCCCCCTTGCAAAAATAAAACTTGAAGCATGCTTTTTAATTGACAATTTGATCCACAATATTTGAGATCAAAACCGATTGAGCATTATCAATTTCTAAGATGATTCTAGCTGATTCCAAGCTATTGATTGGTTCTTGAACCGTGTAGATAAATACATCAATTTTTCTAGTTTATTTACTTTTACTTTGCTTGGTTTAAGGCATAAGTAAAATATTGAGAATTTTTTTTTTCTTATAATGGAAATAAAATAATCAAGGGAAATTTACCGTGCCAACCCCTGGATAATGCCACAATTATAAGACCACCCCTTCTATTTCACCAAATTATACTCAGACCCCTACCGTCAGTCACTATTAAGTGTCGAGTTAAAATGACCGTTATACCCTTACCATTAAAAAACTCATGTTTTAACCATTATACCCTTGCTATTAAAAAACCTATCAATTTTTAACCGCATACTAGAAGAGCATATCTAGTATCGAAGCTATAATGGTTCCAGTCCATGCACCAGTTCCAGGGAATGGCAATGCCACAAACAACATCAGACTGATCCATTGGAACTCTTCTATCAAGCCGGCTTTCTCTCTGGCCCTCTCGAACAATAGGTCAAGGAACTGTGAAGCCGACGGCTCTTCCGAGGGAGGAAAGATGCAAAACTTTTCAAGTAGAGTACAATATAAGGAACAGGGACCATGTTCCTATAGTTCACATCACAAAGGAGCGAAGAACGAATCAAACGAATAATTCCTGTAAACTACAGTCCTAAAAGAACACCCAAATGGGTTGAATCCTCGAATTCAAATCCAACGAAAATAAAATCTTGCAAATGGGAAACAGATTGAAAAGAGAAGAGGGGACTGACCCAAGAATAGATAAGAGGGTTAGGCTAATGGGCTTGAGCTGCATCCAATAACCAACAAGGATAGCTCTGTGAAGCTCAAGTAAGGGAAGAGTCACGAGGACGAAGACAATGGCCTAGTCTGGAATGGGGAGAGAGAAGAAACACATGATTGACTATATCAGAGGGGTTTCGCCTAGTCGCCGTGATGTCTTGTTGGTCGCCACAAGGTCACCGTCCGTTTCTAATGCTACTGATATGAACGATCGCCGGTGGTCCAACAATGGCGATTTGGGAGAAAGGTAAATTAGGTCTTGGAATAGGGTCCAAAACCTATCGATTTGGGTAAAGAAACATTAACTTATTGTAAGGGTATTTTTGGTACTTCGTATTTAATAAGAGTAATTTAGTATTTAAAATAAAATATAGTTGCTGACAGCAGCAAATAAGGTTTATTTCTTAACAGTGACTGACGGTAGGGGGTTTGAGTATAATTTGGTGAAAAAGAGTGGGTAGTCTTATAATTGTGTCATTCTCTAGGAGGTGGCACGATAAATTTTTCAATAATCAATATTTCATAATAGAGAAATTACATCTAAATTCATATTAGTAAGGGAGATGGGAGAGTCGGTGGTCATAGAAAAATATTGAGCAATTTTGGTCCAACACAATTTTGACATGCTTCACTTCCTTTTTAGCAGATGACCAGGAATATCAGATGTAAATTGGCTGAACTCATTCTTGAGAATGAGGGTTAATTGGAGTTGAACCAATTCTAGCTTAATTTTTAAATTCATGCTCAATACTCAACTTATCATTATTTAATAATGACCTTGGCTACATCAATGGTCAAAATCTTATATTATACCTTGGGAGACATGGAGATAGGGAGCAAATATTAATACCTCAAAGAACTATAAAACTCAACCTATTTTTAAAATTTACAATAACCATAAAATTTGCTTCTTGTTACAAGATTTGGTCAAAAGGAAACTAAACCATCACCTTAGAGTGACATGGCATTTATATTCTTTAGGAAAATGGTTCTTTAAGCCACTAGCATACCTTGCAGGTAGGGCATGCCAATGAGGAGTCAAAAGGTTTCGTTAATAGGGGAGGAGAGAGAAAAATAGAAAAAGAAAACCAAAAAGAGTGAAAAAAATCCACCTTAGTTTCTTAATTTTTTCTACAAAAATTAAGCATAGATAGACACTTGATGGTACTCTTCGTGGTAATGGTAAGAAAATAAGAATGGCCACTGGTAACCAATCAACATACCAGCATAAGAACATGAAGATAATCTTTCTCTCATTCCACACGCTTTTTTTTTTTCGAAGGAACTACCTAATAAGACTTTAATCATGCACCCTAGAGGGACAGGGGGAATGAAAAGAAGAGTGTACACACTCATGTGAGTGGAAATCAATCCATTGACCTCCGCCTGTTCTTTATTCGACATATTTGTTGCTTGTTCAAAGATGAAAATAGAAAAGAAAATTGCATTGGAGATCTTCAAGGCATAATAGTGGTAACTGGTAACACATGTTATCCTCAAAACTAACCCAAGGGGTTAGTGTAGTTGGTGAGTAACAAACTTGGTATAAACTCGGATGTCCTAAGTTCGACTCCCACTAGGTAAACCTAGGGTCACTCACACGGGAGTGTTTAGTTCTTTTCACTGTTTTCAGTGAAAGTTGAATGATTCTCATTTAACCTTGTTATGACCCGATCCATGTGGTTGTGGGGTCAGCATGGGCTCACAGGACTAGTCAGACCAAATGCCGGAATACCCGTCGTTAGCAGATGTTATCCTCAAAAGTATAATATCCATTTGGTGGATTTCAATGACACAAGATGGGATAAATTTTAGATAAGATAATTGAAAACTTTCTTGTTATTGATAATGGTTAGAAAAATTCTCACTAAATTTACCCTCGAAGCTACAATCTCCATTTCTACCCGAAAAAAGAAAACCTATAATTTCCATGCTAGGCTTTGTGGCCTGTGCCAAGTCCTCTATTGTGTATAATAGTGATCCATGAGTAATGGTTAGGATTGTTTGCTTATGGTCTCACCATTTGGTGCAATTGATCTCTTTGATGGGGCTATCCAATGATCACTTACTCATATTACTATATAGCGCATGGTTCTAAGTATTGGTATTGGATTGGTTGTATCATTCGTATTGTATTGATATTCGTTGAGACCAATTCCAATATCTAAATGATCTAGATTAGGCATCAATATGAGTTTAGGGGTAAAATAGTAAAAAATTGTACCTTTTTATGAAAAACTAGGGTAAAAATGACCACCTAAAACATGAATCCACCGGTTGCACCCTCTCCAATTTCATTTACCACATTGCTACTCTCCTTCTATATACTCTCAAGATTATGAAAGTTTTGAGTTAAACCAATAAAAAAAAAAGTGCTCCATGGTAGTGATTATAACCCCAGACAAGACCCCCATATAGCAAGCAGTGGTTTCAAAGGACCAACAAGTACTAGTGGAACGTGCCAATTGGAATCCATAACAGCCGACCCGAGCAGTGATGGGCAACGATTTCCTTCCTTTAGGCTAACAACCCTGTTGGTGAGTTAAAACTTACTAGGAACAACAGTAGAGTTCCTATTTGGTGACCATGAAGGAAAGAGATATGACAATTCTTTAGCGGAGAATCTCTCTCTCAATCGACTGCCTAACCACATCAACACCCCCTATTTCTTCTCCCATATATAGTCTATTGATTTCTATTTTTACGCTACTTTATTTTCTACAACAAATCTAGAATTTCAGATTCTAAATCTTGATTTATTCTTCATTTAATCCTCAACAGAAGTGGAGTTCCTATATGGCTGTAATTAAGCTTCTCAACCCAGTTTCTCAAAATTCACCCTCTTCAATAATATATGGGTAAGAGAATGTTGTCCGCTAGCATACATACAATCAATACATGATCAATGAGAGGGTGCTTGCGCATCTGGGGCAGCACGGTCTTTCAGTGCTATTGTATGACCAGTCTATTGGACATTAGTAGGGTCAATGGCCACTTACTCTTACACACATGCATATGACAGGGTTTGATCCCACGGTTCGATCCCACAAGCCAAAATTACCACCATTAGACTAATCTACTGATCCATCACTATGTGCCTACCATACTTTTTCCTCCCACCATACTTTTTCCTCCCTTTCATGATTGGTAGGGTGGTGATTATCATTGCGCGCACGCTCTAAATCCTCACTCTAGTTGGACTGGATTAGGTAATAAAAATAAAAAATCCATACACTGTGGCACCCTCTCCAATTTGATTTACCACATTGCTACTCTCCATCTGTACTTCAAGAATAAAGGAGATGTCCTTCCATTATTGTAACGAAAATTAATTTTCAGAATGTCATAAAGCCACTCTTTTTCCAAATTTTAGTCCTATAAGGACAAAAGAAAGCTGTTATTTTTCAGAGCCTTATAGACTATGTTCAATAGTCAAGAGTAGAAAAAAAAAATGAAAAAAAAAAAAATTATGTCTGTTTGACTATCAATAGATTAAAAAAAAAAAAAATTAAACTTGGTAGCCATTTGTTACAAAAGAAAGCTGTTATTTTTTGAATTTTTTTTTTCTTGTGTTTTCTTGTGCTTTAGACTTGGTAACCATTTCTAAGGTGAATTTTGAAATTCGAAAAAAAAAATTCTCTTGATTCAAGACATACTAAACAGAATGAGAACTTCTCAAACTCAGAAAATAGTACAACTTTTATATTAATAATTTTCTTTTCTTTTCTTCTCTTGGCTACCAAATACAGCCTTGCCTTATTTATCAAGTAAATTTCAAGAACAAATAAAACATTCATATCTAGCTTGCTTATATGTGGATCTGGTTCTTGTCTCGCTTCTTGTATGATTTGATCCACATATGTGGAATCCACCAATCAACTTTTTTTGTGTGTGAATTCCATGTGTGTGTATCAATCCCGAACCAAAATGGTTCGAGAACCTGATCAGCTCTCTTATCTACTCTATATTAAGTATATGTGATATAAAAAGAGGAAATCTACCAAAACACAGATATAAAAGGAGGAAACAACTGTAAATAGGAAATGTAACTTGAATTGTAAATTCTATCAAATTTTTTATTTTTTGAATTGTATATCTACTCTACCAGCTACCATGTCAATAAATGGTATTAAACCTCTGTTTCCTTTCCTTTCTCTTCCTTTTTTTTGTCCCCCTATTTGGCATTGAGTGCAATAAGACTATCAGCACAGACCTCTGCTTCCAATAATTTTGAAACACCACTAATCCTACAATAGCTTACCCTTCCTGTATGGGGATCATACACAACCAGCGATTCAGAATAATTCTGGAGTAGAACTCCACCATGCTTTGAATAACATATAGGTTTCAAGAACCTAAAAGGCTCTCTCATTATTGATTCTTCAATCGAAAACAGTTTAGCCCAGGAGTCTCTCACGCCGTAATTCTTCAACATCCAAATCTCAACCCGGATACTGAAATCATAAAGCACACAGAGTTGTCCTCCAAGAACTCCCAAATTCATGCCAAACTTATCCTTCACAGTGCAAGCTGGCAGTGACACCTCTCTATACTCCTCATCTTTAAGATCAAAGGAAATCATAAAATTTTCCTTCCACCGCTTTACAATCCAATGAATAGTAGAATCTGCATAAACCCCATTTGGGTTTTCGAAAATTACGAAGGGCATGTCCCCAATCCCTCTCCATGAGTTGGTGATAAGTGAGTAGATATTCAAATTCAAACGAATAGAGTTGTCATCTATGTCATAGAACGATACAACCTTTACCAACTTGTAATCTTCAGTGATGGGTTCGTAACCAAATCCATAAGCAGCAAGATGGGGAGGGAGTCGATTGAAGGGAGTTTCAGTCGGTATATAGGGTAGCTTCTTATACCTTCTTGTAGAAGGATTCCAAAGGAATATGTTCCTATAACGGTAATTAGATATACAGAGTAAGCCATTACAAGAACCCACTAATTCGGTTCCATGGCGTGGAAATTTGAGTGGATGATTGAGTTCTAACGTTTCTTGTTTGCAATCTTCAAAGTCAAGAGAGTAGAGATAGAAATTGGAGGATTTTATTGAAATGAGGCTGAGGTTTGTATTGGTTGCAAGAGATCGGGTGAGGTGCATTTTGATGAAACCTGGATCTCTTATAAGAGCAAACCAGAGTTTGGATACACACCTGAATCTTAGAAGAGAATTGACTGGAAGCATTGTAAGTATATCCAGGATGAGGTCTTCAGGGAAGTTGTTGCTTGCCATTGCCTCTTCTTCTTCTTCTTCTTCTTCTTCTTCTTCCTCGCTTATCTTCTTCTTATCTTCCGCCATGGCTAGGGACAGACGGACCGACCAGTTTGATTCTCCACTCCTGATCGACTTCCTTGTTCTTATTCTTCTTTTCTTTCCCTTTTATCTCGGTTTCTCACTGGGATTCAATCTCTCCTTTGCCAGAATTCGTTTGTTATGGAATAGGAAACTAAAAAGAATTATGGTAGAACCTGGAAACTGAATTCCTTTGTTTGATTCTTCCACTCCTTTCAGATTTTCTTCTTCTTTTATTCTCATCGGGATCCAATCTCTCCCTTGCCAGAATTCGTTTGTTATGGAATAGGAAACTGAAAAGAGTTGTAGAAATTGGAAACCGAACTCCTTTGTTATGGAATATAGGAAACCGGATAAACCATGGAAAAGACTGCCGTGTCGCAAATTGAAAATTCCATTCAAAAATACAAATATCAGCTAACTTTAGGGGTGGGGTCGGGTTCAAAACATCAGGATTTGATTGCGTGACAATTTGGGATCAGAACTGGGAATTGTCTCAAATCATGGATTTAATTCTCGGTATCGGTAATGGTATCGGTCTCTGTCAATACCGATTTGGTCCAGATCGATATTGAAGAGGATTGGTGCATATTGATCATTTTTATTCATTGTTTTTCAGAAAAAAATATGTTTTTTTTACTGTTTTACCTCTGAAACAATACAGGTAACCTATCTGGAATTCTGGATCTGTGAGGGATCGGGATTAATCTCAACTGATACCAATATGATACGGATGATATGATCGATATGATACCGATATTTGAAACCATGCTCAGAATCAACCCACTAAAATCTGGTACCAGATCGTCCTATTAATATAAATGAGATGGCATTGGGATCTGTTTTCTAGGACACAACTCCCGACCGGACTAATATTGAAACACCGGTTATGGTTTGCTCCACCACTTATGATAAGAACACTAATATATTTGGATGGGCTAACCGTATTTTTTATCAAGTAAAATACATTTCATTTATGGCAAATCATGTGATGACTGAAAACTATATTGGAGCCAACACAAGGGGTAGGGGTGTTAATTCCAAGCTTGCACTGGTAGGCCCGATCGAGCCCAACACGTTTATGGCCTGACCTGAATCGACCAGATTAATAAATGTGTTAGGCCTAAACCCGGCCCATTTATAAATATATAGTACACGGTGCAAGGGTTAGCCTGATGGGCCTCCCGACTGGCCCGGCCCATTTACAAGCCCGATTTGGACCGACACTTTTAGCCTGACCATTTGTATAGGTATTTAAATTTTTTTTTTTTTTTTGGATAGAATAGGGTATATATTGATATTCTTTTCAAATTGTTGATGATTTGACAAAATAAATTAAAGTATCTTAAATCTAAGGAAGGTAAAGACCGTTTAAGGCCCATTTAAGGTTTGTTTAAGACTTTATTGATACATTACCCCGTATAAGGCCCAATTAAAGTCCGAAACCTGACTGAGTCCGACACGAGACCGACTCATTCCTTAAATAGGTAGGTCATGGTCCGAGGACATAGGCTCGCTAGGCCAGATTAGGCCCGATCGAGACCAGCCCGGCCTGACAGATTTGTACTAAAACTAGCTATAGAGAACGGATGGACAATTGATGAAGTATGGAGTGATGAAGAGGATCTTGAACAGTTTTTTTCTAAACTCTAGCACTACCTCGTGGCCTTTCAGCGTAATTCTTATTTTCTTGTATTTTTTTTTTTTT
>NC_056565.1:27837731-27841318 GCF_013358625.1 Macadamia integrifolia | reverse complement strand
GATCTATTTTTTTTTTTTTTGATACCCAGGGTGTCCGGATCTTTGACCCGACTAGTCCTCGAGTCACTGTGATACCGCTTACACAGGACCGGGTCAAACCTAGATGGAAACTCTCGTGCAGTGACCCCAAGAAGTTAGGTGTAATGACGAAGGTTTGATCATGGGACCTCGCTTCCTGAGGCGGATTACCTATTTTCTTGTATGTCTATGATGACTCCCTCTTTTCTTTATTTGCTCAGGCCTAACAACGTGATGGTGCTTTTTATTAAACATTTGGCTCTATAACTAGCCACTCCCCTATAAACCAAATTAATTTGGATGTAGATGCAGTGGTTCAGATTTAATCTATATATTTTCCTTTTTTCATAAAAAAAAAAAAAATTCATGATTAATAGTAAGGATTGTTTGCTTATGGTCCCACCATTTGGTGGGATTGATCTCTTTAATGGGGATATCCAATGATCGGTGGCACCCTCTCCAATTTCACTTACCACATTGCTAGTCTCCTCTCAAGATTCTGATTTTTTTTTTAAGTGCCCCATGATAGTTATCATAGTCCCGGCCAAAGCTCATATGACAAGCAATGATTGTGCAGGACCAATAAGTAATAATAGGACATGCCGATTCAAATCCATAACCAACCGATGATGGACAAAAACTTCCTTCACTAGCCTGCCAACCCTGTTGGCGAGTTAAAACTTACCAACAGATTTAATGGAATATATGTCCCTGTATAAAATGGACTCCCAGAGAAGGATTCGCATTACTGATTCAAAGCATGCAGTTAGGGCAAGGCTTTGTTGAGTTGAGTAGGGTAGACAATGTGTTAAGAGACAAGGGAAGTAATAGATCAACTCACCACAAATTCATGGAGATCTTAGGATAAGTTAGTCAGGCAACACCTATCAGTTGATGATCATGAAGCTCTAAAGATGGGAGAGACATGGGAGAACTAAAATGGCCCCACAAATGTTCATATGCAACATTATTGACATTCCTGCCTGAGAGGGTACATCTCTTGACTTCAACTGTAATTAAGCTGCTCAACCCAGTTTCTCAAAATTCACCCTCTTCAATAAAGCAAAGAACAGAATGTGAAATCATGGTGCAGACATGTAGCATCCAAGAAACTTGTCTCCACATAAACCTTCTACCTCACTTCAAAACAATTCAAGACATGCAATACAATTACATGGTCAGTTATTACCCAAATACCTACATATTTATAGTTTTAAGTTGGGAACCTTAGGGGGTGTTTGGTTCAGTAAATCTTTGGGATGACATTCTTTAGAATGATAATTCTTAATTTTTTGAGTTGTTTGGTTCCATTAGGATGACCCTCATAAGTGAGCATCCTACTTCCCATGAATGACCATATTACAAAGGATGTGTTTCAAATCTGAGTTTACCTCAACACTTAAAACTTAGATTTGAACAACCTTTTTACCACCAATAAAAGGAGAAAACGGAAAGACATTCTCTACGGAAGCCAATATCTCAACCCGCGAGAAACATGTACTAGCCTTAAGGCAACCAAACGATTTTTCAGAAAGCAACATAATTTAGAAGAATGTATATTAAAAGATTGACATTCATATCCGATACATACACCATTTGATTTACCGAACCAAACACCCCCTTAATCTCTTTATTCTACTTAACTTGTTCCATGAAACAGAGGGTGAAGTTCTTTCAGCTATATCCTGTGAAATGTAGCTTAAACAAAACATGCTTTTAACCCATGTTACATGAGATCGGTATGGGTATTCAAGAAGGTATATACCTAGGAGTCCATCATCATCTACTTGGTTCTATCGATATCCCAGCTAGGTACAGGCAATTGAGACATCATAGATAGCACTTACATCCAGTGACTAATAAAGATGTATCACATTGTCATTTATATCCACATTTGAAATCAGCTATCAATGACTTTCAATGTCTTTAAGAGTAAAGGCAGTCACAATTCAGTTTTTATCAGGTAATGAATTTTAACAATGTACTGATGGAGACAGAAAGCATTATAGTATGATATGATTAAAGATGATCTGATTCTTTGATTTATTAGGAAATTATTTCCATGACCATTTCCATTGTCTATCCACAATAAGGAGCATCGATACAGCCATTGATAAGCATATGATGATGCTGTTTCCATGATCACACATTGGTTTATACTGTATTTAAATTGTGAACACATGCCCTGTTCCCAAAAATCAATTATAATTGCTAAGGTAGCACCATATCGCAACCTCGACTCATAATCTAATGATCTTAGAATACAACTTGCTTTAGGAACTTGGGAGTTTTCTTTGGTGATGAGAGAGACAATGACAGAAGAAACAATTGAAGGAGATGCATGAAGAGAACACAAGAGCTTTTTATTTCAGTTTTGGGGTAAATACTACAGTTAAAATTGCGTTTAGGTGACGTCTTTAGAGGCTGTCGACAGGTACTTGGAATAGAAGTCATGTTTCAGTCGTTAAGTTCGAATATGAGTCTATGTTGGAGATTACATAGGTTGATGGTAGAGTAGGTCGAGTCCAAGATGGTATTTTTTTTTTTTTTTTTAAAGGAATCCATGGTTAATCCTTGCCTAATTCTCCATCTCAATTTCTCTCTCTATTGTTCCGGAGTTTTCTACTAACAAGCCATCATAGCATCTCAGGTTATATTTAATTTAAGGTTTTCTGCGTTGGGAGTTTGACTGAGTTTTAAAGAGTTCCATTACTTATATAGTCTTTGTTCACTACGCATCTACTCTTCCTCATATAGTCTTTGTTTGCTGCCCATATTCTTCCTATATAGTAAAATACTTCATCATTGGACTATGGAAAAAAATCGTCTGCAATTCTGATCTCGTACAATTCCGTGCAATACCACCTTCAGGGGGTGACACGCGTATTGATACCAATGCAATGGTCCAGATCTGATTTAAATGCTTCTTCACTGATTTAATGTTTTATTAGTTGTACCAGATCTGGACCATTGTATTGGTATCAATATACGTGTCACCCCCTGAAGGTGGTATTGCACGGAATTGTACGAGATCGGAATTGCAGACGATTTCAACCCTTGGACTATAGGCTGCGAAGTACATCAAGTATGATAACAACTTGGATGAGGAGGAGAGAAATGAGATGTTAGTTGGGCTCTGATGCTCGTATGCCTCTCATTTGCAGTGAAGTACGAAACACGACTTGATGGAACTGTGGTTTCAAAGTCTGATGAAACACGACTCTCCTTCCGTTTCTTACTCAATTTACCATCCATCTCTCTCTCTCTCTCTCTCTCTCTCTCTCTCTCTCTCTCTCTCTCTCTCTCGTCCAATCCACCGTCAATTAAAACGGGAATGGCAAAAAAGTAGAGACGTATGGTACAGGTTTTAAACATATAAAAACGATAAATGGTACGGTAAACAAAATGGTCAAAAAAACAGGGAACGACAAAAGGACAAAAAAAGAAACAGTACGAGTATTAATGTGTAGTTTTCAAAAAAACGAAAATAAAAAAACGGCAGTATACTCCTGCAATTTGAGACGTATGGTACGGGTTTTAAATAGATAAAAAAGATAAATGATACGGTA
>NC_056565.1:27798367-27837711 GCF_013358625.1 Macadamia integrifolia | reverse complement strand
CCTTGTAATAAGTTACTATTTCCTTCACCCAAATCGATAGATTTGGTCCCCATTTCAAGATGGCACTGTTGGACAACATTCCGTTTTTCCCCCATCTCATGATAGCACCGATTGACAATGTTTCATTTTTACCATTTCTGCGTTTTCTTGTTCCCATAAACGAAGATATAGCCTAAAAAGCATTTGATAAAGTTGTTATATTTCACCTGTTTCTAAAAACATAAATTAAAATTTATGCCTATTTACAATTCTAGAAATGACTTTGACAAACAAATCGGACTTGTTTCGTCGTTTCTAGAAATGAATTTGAGAGAAAAAAAAAAAAGGGTTGTTATGCCAGATAAATCTCTCAACTATTTAAACCTAAAAGAGGCAATCAAACCCTCTCTCCCTTTTGGGCATCTGAAGATACTATTGGGATTTTTAGTGACATTATGTCTGCAAAAACGTTTCGAGAAACAGATTTATCAAACACCAAAAATTTTTTATTTTTGAAAACGTGAAAAGCCGTTTCTGCTGTTTCTAGACACAGACACAGCAGAAACATTATGCCCTAATTTACCTTTCTCCCAAATCGGTAGGTTTGGACCACCGGCGATCATTTAGAGCAGCGGAGCGGCATCGGCGACGAATGGCAACGGACGACTACCCACAGGACCTCGCGACGACCAAGTGAAACCCCTCTAACCTGACCTGCGAATCATGTGTTTCTTCTCTCTCCAATTGATCAGGTTCTAGCTCAACGCTACTCTGGCGAATCCTTCCACCACGTCCCCTTGCAAGGAAGGATATATATCATCTCTGTTGAGACATGTTTTAAAATTGGAAACTAAATCTGCAAAATTTGTGAATCTAACAAGTTGAAAAAATTTCCAAAAGTAGGAACTCTGAAGGTCATGAAGAGGATATGACGTCCTCACAGATACGCAGCAATATTGCTAGATAAGTATCGTTCTGTTTTGTTCTTCATTCTTTCTCTGTAAAAGAATTTTGCATAAGATACTTTCAAAATGGAAACCATGGTAGCGGAATCTAATTGGCATGGCGTGGCTTTCCTTTCCTTTCCTTAATTAATTTCATGTTTTGGAGAGTCATGACTTAAGCTCCAAGACAACCTCAATCCTATCCTCCATATAAAGGTGGCAGTGGCTATTCCTTCCCGTTCATAAACCTGCAACAATCGATCTTCTTTAATTAACCAGCACCAATATTCAATTTCTTCTTATTCTTCTAATATTTTCTTCAATTTTGTTCAGTGTTAACACTAACCACTAATAATAGCGCTGAAAAACTCTCTTCCTCTCCTTAGTCGTCTTCTGTTTTTTGCCTCTCTCTCTCTCTCTCTCTCTCTCTCTCTCTCTCTTGATGTCTCGGTGAAGGTGAGAATAGGTGGCGGTGAAGAGGAATTAGATTAAAATGAGTTTTAGTGACAAGGTCTAATGGTCATTTTACTTCTTAACTTTATAGTGACTGACAGTAGGGGGCTTGGGTCTAATTTGGTGAAACAAGGGGTGTTCTTATAATTGTGGCATTCTCCAGAAGGTGACGCTATAAGTTTTCAATTTACAAAATTATCCATCCAAATTTTTAATTAACAAAAGGGAGGAGGTTAGGATGAAAGGGGCATAGAGGATTTTTCTATGAGGAAGGAGGGAGATAGAGACAGATCTAGTTATATACATACCTAACCTTTTCCCTTAACAAAAATACCCAAATCAAGTCTGGATTTATAAAATTATCTAAAATAGTGATTCTTCATCTTCCACGTATAATCAGATATTTCTTTTATAACAGAAATTTTGAATGGGTAATTTTGTAAAATTTTGGGTATATTGGTTAACTAAAACTTTAGGTGGGTGTAGTTTTGTAAAGGAAAACCTAATTTTGACTATTTTTATTAACTGAAACTTTTGATGGTTAATTTTGTAAAAGGAAAGAAAAGTGGGTAATCATGTAACTTTCCCAAAGAATAATAGCCACTAGGGGGGAAAGTTGGGCCTTGACAACCCCAACCCACCCTGGCCCGCCTTGAGCCCGAACAAGGTTTGGGGCAAGTTTTTTGACCCTGAGGGCAGGTTAGGGTTGAAAAACCCCAACCCTGCGTCAGGGTTGGATTGGGTTAGGGTTGAAGCCTCAACTCGGCTCTAAATTTAACCATGCATCTTTATAATAGAAATTAGGGCTCCAATAGGTATTTTATTTTTCTATAACTTTTTAATATATGAGACATGAATGGAAAAAACATGTCAATCAAGGTTAATCCAAACATTATAGAAGCCAAGGTCAACCCAACCTAAGCCAACCCGACCCAACCTGGCCCTCATAGGGTCAATTAGGGCTGGGTTGGGTTAGTATGAACCCAGTAGGGTTAGGCCCGAACATGAACCTGACAATGTTGTGTTGGGCCTATGTTGAATTTTGAGGACTTAAGATTGAGTTAGGGATTTAAGAAATCCAGCCCAACCTGACTTGTTTCATCTCCTAATAGCCACAGTTTTTTAGGCAAGAGTATTACTCTCACAAATGTATCATATGCTAGTCAAAAGGGCTGCAGCTAGGCCAGTTTAGTTTCCGAATAAAATTCCAACCCAATCCTAAATCCTTATAACTAAGCCTAATTCTTCCTAAACCTTGAATTAGGGCCTAAAATCCTCAGCCTAGTTCCAACCTTGACGGGCTCCGCCCAGTCTAGGCGTGTCCTGATTTGTCAGGGTCGGGCAGTGGCCTGACTCTGATTTGCTATCCAAGGCGAGATATACCTGTAATCTGGTATCAGAGCCAAGGTGGTGGTGGAATTCGGTTTAATTTCTTTGCAGATTTCTTTTCTTTTGAGTAATTATTCTCTTTTAAGTTTTTCGACGCGGTATGTGCCTTTGGATTCTTGGGAGGAGTGGCAGAAGAGTGTAAGACCACGATTGTGCCCAAGTCATGTTGGAAATACCATCTTAAAACTTAGATCTAGGTAATTACCCCAAGATTAAGAATTCTCAAATTATGAATCGTTTACCCCGCTCCATGTCGATGAGATCGGCAGGTGAGGCAAACACAAGTTCTAATGTGCTTGATTATGATGAACAAACCTCAAGAATTAACCGACGACTTAGAAGTTGGGATATGCCAAAGATTTCTAGAAATGATCTCTATGATCGAGACTGGTTCGGACTCGAAACAGTCAAGACCGTAGAACAAACTATAAATTTTACCCCTCAAACTCAAGAAATCCAACTTTTTGATCCACTTACCCTACAAGATTTATACAAAGACCGCAAATATAATTATGTCCATATTGGCTTAGTCCAAGTGGCCATCAAACCCCTGCACCGTGAAGGACTCAACACCTCTATGTTGTTAGCCCTTCGTGACCAAAGGTTCCTTGAGTTCAATGATTCCCTTCTGGGAGCCATTGAAACAAGTCTGTGTTATGGACCTGTCCATTTTAACGTCTATCCTGACATGTCCATAGCCTTAGAAGACCCAAATATTTTACATTCACTCAAACTTAACCTTAAAACTCATGGTTACAAATTAATGCATGGAACCATCCCAATTTCTATTATCCATCGCATTAAATACAAAGCCATGAAATCTGTCCAACCTCGTGCCAAAAGAACATCTTCAAAAGGCCAAACCCTTTACCTTGAAACTGATTGTATTCAGGGTCAAATTGTTTACCCCAAACTTTGCCGTTGGGAAGATATTTCTTTCCCTGAAGAATGGCAGCTGCAAACGACTGCTATTCCCCCTCAAGTTTCAAACACAAGTATCCGCTCTATTTCCCAAGATTCAGACGGATTAGTTGCCATTAGATTTAACAGACAAACTACCCCTCCTGTTTACCAAAGCTCCAGAAGATCATGCTCTGAAGCATCGACTTCTTCTGACCTAAACCAGTGGGTTTCTCAAAACAGAACTACTCCATCTTTTCCTAATCTTGTTGGAGTTCAAAATAATCAAAATATTGTCCATGGAACATATGAAGCCACTTCTACTGTTCCTGAATCAACCCCTTCTGAAGCCAATGAGCAAAGGTCTCCCACTCAATCTGAGGTTGAACCACCTCCTCCTGCTAAAAATCCCAAAACTGGTGGAGTTTACATGATTCAAGAAGAAACAAATTATCAAATTAACAAACCTTTACTTAGAACTGATTTTGAGTCTCAAAAAAACAAAGAAAAACGTGAATGGTTTTTAAAAACCTTTAATCTTGAACAACAAGCTCAAATCAGAACAAATTGGTATAATTTTATGACAAATCTTAAAACAAATGTTTTCTTTTTTACATATTTTGATATCTATGCCCAGGATAATAATATTTACTATCCCTGGCATAATCAAGTATGTACTCAAACCTCCTCTCATAAAGCTTGGACCCTTTATGAAGGACAAACTACCAATGCTCTCCATCCTCCTATGGAAAGTATCAAACATAACTACAAAAATAATGAAATAATTGCTTCTCCATTCAAAATTGCTGAACAAGATGACCCAAATCGAAGACCTATTGAACAATTAAATTTTACCAATTTAAGTCTTCAAACCATAGGTAATCAGCTTTCTAGAGTTGAAAATCTTGTCCAACCAAAACCTTTGGCCTCGTCATCTATGACACCGGCTCCAGTTCCAAATTCTATTTCTCTATTCAAACCATATAATATTCCTCAAAAACAACAACTTGCTCTTAACAAATCTTTTGTTTTAGATCAAATTAACCAACGACTAACTATCTTAAATGCTGCTGAAGAACATTTAAGTGATCCCCAAACACCAATCCAAAGTCAATCTAATGAACCTTCAGCTGAATCAAATAATAGAGGAATCCGTAATATTATGGGATGCTCTTCAGACACTTCTTCAAGTTCTGAAGAAGAAAATTTTCCCAAAATTAATCAAATTGGCCAAAATTCAAACCAACACCCGGTCTTCCCAGACCTACAAATTGAAGCAAGAGGAACTGCTCCTCAGGCTTCCTACCAAAGTGGAATCATTTATGAGTGGAACATAGATGGCCTATCTGAACATAATCTCATGAACAAACTCCAAGAAATGACCATGGTTAGCAACGCACATCGGATTAAAAATACTCCTGATAGTGCTGTGGCTACCTTGCTTGTTTCTGGCTTCACTGGCCAACTCAAAGGTTGGTGGGATTATGTCCTGACTGATGTCCAAAAAACAGAAATTTTAATGGCTGTTCAAATTACATCTGAAGGAGTTCCCCTTCTTGATGGTGAAGGTATTCCTATTGAGGATGCTGTTAATACTCTCATTTTCAGCATTGCAAATTACTTTTTAGGAAATCCTTCTCGTCTCAAAGATAGGACAGCTGAACAATTATCAAATCTTAGATGTAAAAAATTACATGATTTCAAATGGTACAAAGATACATTTTTAACCAAAGTCTTAACCAGACCTGATGCAAACCTTCCCTGTTGGAAAGAAAAATTCCTTACAGGATTACCAACATTGTTTTCTGAAAAAATCAAACAACGCCTTAGGAAGGAAAATGATGGGATTATTCCCTATGAACAAATGTCCTATGGCCAAATTATTAGTCTAATTCATGAAGAGGGTCTTGCTCTCTGTACTGATATTAGACTTAAAAAACAAATTCATAAAGAAAACAAATTTTATAAACGTGAGCTTGGTGGATTCTGTGAACAATTCGGATTTTCACCTCTCAAACCTTCATCTAAACACAAACACAAATCCTCTCACAAATATTATAAAAATTTTCACAAATCCAAAAAATATGTGTCACACAGACCATTTACAACCCCTGAGTTTTATCATAAAACTCCTTCGAAGCCAAAATATAACAAATATAGAAAACCTTTTAAGGCACCTAAAAAATTTAAGAATCAAAATCCAGATAAAACCACACAAGGATGTTTTAAATGTGGTAAACCTGGTCATATCGCAAAATTTTGTAGAGTCTCAAATAAAATCAATTCTTTACAAATCTCTGAGCAAGATAAAACCCAAATCCTTGCTCTATTTCAAGAAACTTCTTCATCTTCTTCTGAGGATGAAAACCACAAGCTTAACCAAATTCAAGCCTCTGAACATAATTCTTCCAGTTCTTCCAATAATGAGAATTTTCAAGCATGTAACTGCGATTCTTGTATTATTGGTCTTAGCTGTGAAGACTGTGTTCCCAAATCTATCCGTATGCTTCGTACATCACCCAATTCAAACATTTTTGATTATATTGACAGCTTAGCAGACCCAGAACACAAAAATGCCTGCCTTGAGCATCTCAGAAACAATGTTTCTACCCAAAATTCTCCTCAACCTTACAATCTTCATCAAATAATGCAAAAGTTCGATAAAATATCAAAACCCATCATTCCTGATCATTCTGGTCGGATCAAATCCCTTGAAACCACTACTGCATCTTTGCAGTATGAAATAAAACAAATTAAACAACAGATAGCCCTGTTAAACAGACATCAAAATCAACAAGCTTCAACCTCAAACAATGAACCATTAATAAATCCTTTTGCAAATCAAGAACTTGTTGAACCAAACCCAACTGATCCTGGCTTTGTGGCTACCATAACTTGTTAAAATTGGTATGTTCACATAACCTTAGTTATTAATGCCTCGTTCAAATTTTCTGCCATTGCCTTAGTTGATTCTGGTGCTAACGCCAACTGTATCAACGAAGGTGCCATTCCAACTCAGTTCTATGAAAGAATTACCCAACGGCTTAATACGGCTAATGGATCTGGGTTGAATGTCCAATACAAACTTTCAAACACCCATGTCTGTAACCAAGGCCTTTGCCTTCCCCAAACTTTCATCCTTACCAAAGATCTTGACCAAACCATAATCCTTGGTCAACCATTTTTAGAAAAAATCAAACCTTTTAAAATAACCCAAGATGGGATTTCTACAAAATTTCAAGGACAAAAAATTATTTTCCCATTCTTACAAGCCCAAAATTCTAATGACCAAAGTATTAGGAAAATAAGACAATTAAATTTTCTCAAAACAGAGCTTCTCCATGAAAGAATTTCTGATCATCTTAAAAATCCCAAAACCATCCAACAAATTAATCAAATTAAATCAAAATTTGAATATAATCTTTGTTCTGATGTTCCTGATGCCTTTTGGCACCGTTGGCAGCATATGGTTTCCCTACCTTATGTTACTGGGTTCTCAGATCATCAAATACCCACTAAAGCTCGACCAGCTCAAATGAATCAAACCCTTCTTGAGACTTGCAAAAAAGAGATCAATGATCTCTTAGCCAAAAAACTTATCCGACCCAGTACCTCACCTTGGAGTTGCACAGCCTTCTATGTCAATAAGGCTGCTGAAATTGAAAGAGGTACTCCCCGGCTTGTTGTAAATTACAAACCTTTAAATGATGCCCTCCAATGGGTCAGATATCCTATCCCAAATCAAAAAGACCTTTTACAAAGAATTTATCAAGCAAAAATCTTTTCAAAGTTTGATATGAAGTCTGGTTTCTGGCAGATCCAAATCCAAGAAAAGGATCGTTATAAAACCGCCTTCACAACCCCCTTTGGCTTATATGAATGGAACGTTATGCCATTCGGCCTCAAAAACGCCCCAAGTGAATTTCAGAAAATCATGAATGACATATTCAATCCTTATGGACAATTCACTATTGTCTATATTGATGATGTCCTGGTTTTCTCAAATTCTGTTGAACAACACTTCAAACACCTAAGAACGTTTTATCAAATTATTAAATCAAATGGCCTTGTTTTATCAAAGAGAAAAATGGAATTCTTCCTTACCAAAGTTAGGTTTCTTGGCCACTTGATCGAAAAAGGTACCCTTACCCCTATCGATCGTGCCATTACCTTTGGTGAAAAATTCCCTGATCAAATCCTTGATAAAACCCAATTACAAAGATTCTTAGGAAGTTTAAATTACGTTCGTGATTTTCTTCCCCAAATCAGTAAGATTGCCGAACCTCTTTATCTTCGGCTTAAAAAGAAACCAACTCCCTGGTCTCAAACCCAAACAATTGCCGTTCAAACAATCAAAAAGCTTGTTAAAGAAATTCCTTGTTTATTTATTCCAAACCCTAAGGCATTTAAGATTGTTGAAACTGATGCCTCTGATATTGGATATGGAGGAATTCTCAAACAAAGACTCCCTGATAATAACAAAGAACAATTAGTCCAATTTACTTCCGGTATCTGGAATTCTGCTCAAAAGAATTACAGTACTATCAAAAAAGAAATTTTATCGATTGTCCTCTGCATTCAGAAATTTCAAAATACATTATTAAATAAACCATTTTTAGTTCGTGTTGATTGTAGCGCAGCTAAATATGTTTTACAAAATGATGTTTCAAATCTTGCATCAAAACAAATTTTTGCCAGATGGCAAGCTTTATTATCAATTTTTGAATTTCAAATAGAATATATTAAAGGAGAATCCAATTCTGTCCCTGACTTTCTCACCCGTGAATTTTTACAGGGCCAGACTCCTCAAATTAACCTTATCAGAATGGCTCCCCCCAAGGAGTCCACTTCTTCAAATTCTATTGTCAAAACCAAATCTAGCTATGGTGCCTCTGCAGTTTCTGCTGCACCATCAAACCAAATTGTCACCCGTAGCCAGTCCCAAATGGCTACTACCAAAACCCCTTATTCCCATGCCGTGGTAGTTGGCTCTACCACAGGACCCGTCCAACCTACAAATAAGGCTAGTACTAGCCTCCAAACTATACAAGCCAAACCTCTCCAAACAGCACAAGGTTCCAAACTCAAAAGCCAATATCATGAAAAACCATGCAAAGAAGACCTCTTCACTATTGAAGAGACCTTATACAAATATCTTGATTCGCCAATCATGATGGCACAAGCAGTATTCTACAAAGGATGGAATCACTATTCCAACTCCCAAGCTAAACATCAAGAATTCTACGAGTACATTCTCGTAGAAACTGATTCTGTCAGATTCAAACTTAACTATGACAGAACTGACTAAACTCTGGTTACACATACAACTGTAACCATCTGCAAAATCTTATCTCTCCAAGACTGGGGGACCCATCCCCTTAATCTAAGAAGCTTTTCAAATACCTTTTCCCCGCCAAATTATACCTATATGGATTACCAGGAGGCCTGGTTCAAAGCTTTCACTTTTCAAAATAGAACCAACCGCCACTCTTGGTTCTTCTGTTTTGAATAAAAATTTAACAACCAAACTCCTAATTGGTTTCCCAAATGGTGGGACCAATATGGCCCTATGGAGGAAATTTTACCCCCACAAATCCAAGATTCCTTCCAAACATTCTGTCAAAACTCAACACCACAACCCCATCAACCAGATCTTCTCAGATTTTTTCTCCACTGTCGTTTAGCATGGATATTATTCTGGGAATACCAAATTTATGACTACCAGATAAATGACTGGATTGCCCTAGTCCTCTGCCGGTCTTTCAATATCAAATGGTGGGACAGCTGTGATGTCTCCAAATGCGAAAAAAACTGCATTAATCAAAAGCCTCACAGGTCTCCAACCTGTCCCCACAATACAAAGCTCCCCAAAATCAAGTGTCAAAAGTGAGAAGGAAGCCCTTCGTGCTCGTCTAGCCGAACTCGGTTCCGACTCAGACAATGAAGACAATGAAGGCTCCAGTGATGGTGCCTACAGTCTCAAATCTATGCAAAGATCTGTTCCTGCCCATGAACTCTGCTATGGGCAAGACCCATATGAGGTTGACCCTGATTTTGTTCCTGACAGTCTCACGGCGTCCTCCTCCAGCAAATTCAAAGAAGTTACCTCCCGACGATCTCGACGGGCTGCCCATACAAAGTCTTCATCGACCAAATAAGTTTGGGCTAAAACGTCTGCTAAGACGGTTATAAACTAGCCGATGAGGTGCAGTCGTTAAAATACACCTAGTCAAATAACCCCGGACAACCTTGTAAGGAAAGGGGGTACTGTTACTGTCCCAGGTCATAGGACAGTCCGGCCAATATCCGGCTCAAACAAATAGGATACAAACCCCTTGATCAAACCAATACGGAGAACAGTGTCTCTGACACGTGGAATGCCGTGGTAAGATCATTGAAGATTCCAAATCCACTATCGGCAGTAAACCCTTCAAAGATGCCAAATCATTTGTCGATAGCAACTCCAACTTTCGGCGCCAACAGTTCCACAATTGTCGGCATCAACTGTTCACTCCAAATGCAAATTTAAGTGTACAGTTCCAAATAGTGACAAATGGAATGTCAAATAGTACCTAATTTGGTACAGTACCAAATGAAACACAAATACAATCCAAACCCACATGTAATTCAAATGAGCCTCATTATGTTATAAAAGGAGCATCACCCCTTCACACAAATCACTTGAAGTTTTAGACTTGAACAAATTAGACTTGTAAGACCTAGAGAGAAAAGCTCCGAAGCAAGCTGATCCTCCACAAGTTCTTCCAAGATCTCCCCGAGCACCTCACCGGACTGCAACAACAAATTTTCCGATCATCTCAAGTCTGATCGTCCATCAAAGGTTAGCTACCTACAGCTCTAAGCCAACCCAACCTTCTTCTTCTCAAATCCTCTAACCCAAACCGTCCTAAGCCCATCTAGAGATTCGAGAACTCTAGATCAAAATCTCCAATATCTCCAAATATTGTAATTTTACTTTCAAAGTATATATTTCAAAGTCATTTTCTTTGATTGCATTATTAGCTTCTTTTTTGCATCTGCATATTGCAGCTTCTTGTTCTATCCTTGGATCGAAGCCTACAGTCGAGCCTCTCGATTCCAAGATATAGATCTGGTTAAGCAGCTTTTACTTTTCTAATTTTATTTTGTGCAATTTCATATCCTTCATCTTTGAGTTTATGATCTTAGTTCTTTACTTGTTTATTTTATTCAAGCAAATTTTGTTCTGAGTAAGGTATTGCACCCATCTCAGTGTTAGTCTCCTTGCTGGATCGGAGTAAGGTATTGCACCTATCTCATTCTGATTGCTATACGGAACCAGGAGATCACCATTTCCCTGGATTTTAGCATAAGGTATTGCACCTATCTCATTCTGATTGCTATACGAAACCAGGAGATCACCATTTCCCTGGATTTTAGCATATCTTGATCCTGTAATCTGGGGAAATGGTGATCTCCTGGTTCCGTATAGCAATCAGAATGAGATAGGTGCAATACCTTACTCCGATCCAGCAAGGAGACTAACACTGAGATGGGTGCAATACCTTACTCAGAACAAAATTTGCTTGAATAAAATAAACAAGTAAAGAACTAAGATCATAAACTCAAAGATGAAGGATATGAAATTGCACAAAATAAAATTAGAAAAGTAAAAGCTGCTTAACCAGATCTATATCTTGGAATCGAGAGGCTCGACTGTAGGCTTCGATCCAAGATATAGATCTGGTTAAGCAGCTTTTACTTTTCTAATTTTATTTTGTGCAATTTCATATCCTTCATCTTTGAGTTTATGATCTTAGTTCTTTACTTGTTTATTTTATTCAAGCAAATTTTGTTCTGAGTAAGGTATTGCACCCATCTCAGTGTTAGTCTCCTTGCTGGATCGGAGTAAGGTATTGCACCTATCTCATTCTGATTGCTATACGGAACCAGGAGATCACCATTTCCCTGGATTTTAGCATATCTCGATCCTGTAATCTTGGAGGAGGACGCCGTGAGACTGTCAGGAACAAAATCAGGGTCAACCTCATATGGGTCTTGCCCATAACAGAGTTCATGGGCAGGAACAGATCTTTGCATAGATTTGAGACTGTAGGCACCATCACTGGAGCCTTCATTGTCTTCATTGTCTGAGTCGGAACCGAGTTCGGCTAGACGAGCACGAAGGGCTTCCTTCTCACTTTTGACACTTGATTTTGAGGAGCTTTGTATTGTGGGGACAGGTTGGAGACCTGTGAGGCTTTTGATTAATGCAGTTTTTTCGCATTTGGAGACATCACAGCTGTCCCACCATTTGATATTGAAAGACCGGCAGAGGACTGGGGCAATCCAGTCATTTATCTGGTAGTCATAAATTTGGTATTCCCAGAATAATATCCATGCTAAACGGCAGTGGAGAAAAAATCTGAGAAGATCTGGTTGATGGGGTTGTGGTGTTGAGTTTTGACAGAATGTTTGGAAGGAATCTTGGATTTGTGGGGGTAAAATTTCCTCCATAGGGCCATATTGGTCCCACCATTTGGGAAACCAATTAGGAGTTTGGTTGTTAAATTTGTATTCAAAACAGAAGAACCAAGAGTGGCGGTTGGTTCTATTTTGAAAAGTGAAAGCTTTGAACTAGGCCTCCTGGTAATCCATATAGGTATAATTTGGCGGGGAAAAGGTATTTGAAAAGCTTCTTGGATTAAGGGGATGGGTCCCCCAGTCTTGGAGAGATAAGATTTTGCAGATGGTTACAGTTGTATGTGTAACCAGAGTTCGGTCAGTTCTGTCATAGTTAAGTTTGAATCTGACAGAATCAGTTTCTACGAGAATGTACTCGTAGAATTCTTGATGTTTAGCTTGGGAGTTGGAATAGTGATTCCATCCTTTGTAGAATACTGCTTGTGCCATCATGATTGGCGAATCAAGATATTTGTATAAGGGCTCTTCAATAGTGAAGAGGTCTTCTTTGCATGGTTTTTCATGATATTGGCTTTTGAGTTTGGAACCTTGTGCTGTTTGGAGAGGTTTGGCTTGTGTAGTTTGGAGGCTAGTACTAGCCTTATTTGTAGGTTGGACGGGTCCTGTGGTAGAGCCAACTACTACGGCATGGGAATAAGGGGTTTTGGTAGTAGCCATTTGGGACTGGCTACGGGTGACAATTTGGTTTGATGGTGCAGCAGAAACTGCAGAGGCACCATAGCTAGATTTGGTTTTGACAATAGAATTTGAAGAAGTGGACTCCTTGGGGGGAGCCATTCTGATAAGGTTAATTTGAGGAGTCTGGCCCTGTAAAAATTCACGGGTGAGAAAGTCAGGGACAGAATTGGATTCTCCTTTAATATATTCTATTTGAAATTCAAAAATTGATAATAAAGCTTGCCATCTGGCAAAAATTTGTTTTGATGCAAGATTTGAAACATCATTTTGTAAAACATATTTAGCTGCGCTACAATCAACACGAACTAAAAATGGTTTATTTAATAATGTATTTTGAAATTTCTGAATGCAGAGGACAATCGATAAAATTTCTTTTTTGATAGTACTGTAATTCTTTTGAGCAGAATTCCAGATACCGAAAGTAAATTGGACTAATTGTTCTTTGTTATTATCAGGGAGTCTTTGTTTGAGAATTCCTCCATATCCAATATCAGAGGCATCAGTTTCAACAATCTTAAATGCCTCAGGGTTTGGAATAAATAAACAAGGAATTTCTTTAACAAGCTTTTTGATTGTTTGAACGGCAATTGTTTGGGTTTGAGACCAGGGAGTTGGTTTCTTTTTAAGCCGAAGATAAAGAGGTTCGGCAATCTTACTGATTTGGGGAAGAAAATCACGAACGTAATTTAAACTTCCTAAGAATCTTTGTAATTGGGTTTTATCAAGGATTTGATCAGGGAATTTTTCACCAAAGGTAATGGCACGATCGATAGGGGTAAGGGTACCTTTTTCGATCAAGTGGCCAAGAAACCTAACTTTGGTAAGGAAGAATTCCATTTTTCTCTTTGATAAAACAAGGCCATTTGATTTAATAATTTGATAAAACGTTCTTAGGTGTTTGAAGTGTTGTTCAACAGAATTTGAGAAAACCAGGACATCATCAATATAGACAATAGTGAATTGTCCATAAGGATTGAATATGTCATTCATGATTTTCTGAAATTCACTTGGGGCGTTTTTGAGGCCGAATGGCATAACGTTCCATTCATATAAGCCAAAGGGGGTTGTGAAGGCGGTTTTATAACGATCCTTTTCTTGGATTTGGATCTGCCAGAAACCAGACTTCATATCAAACTTTGAAAAGATTTTTGCTTGATAAATTCTTTGTAAAAGGTCTTTTTGATTTGGGATAGGATATCTGACCCATTGGAGGGCATCATTTAAAGGTTTGTAATTTACAACAAGCCGGGGAGTACCTCTTTCAATTTCAGCAGCCTTATTGACATAGAAGGCTGTGCAACTCCAAGGTGAGGTACTGGGTCGGATAAGTTTTTTGGCTAAGAGATCATTGATCTCTTTTTTGCAAGTCTCAAGAAGGGTTTGATTCATTTGAGCTGGTCGAGCTTTAGTGGGTATTTGATGATCTGAGAACCCAGTAACATAAGGTAGGGAAACCATATGCTGCCAACGGTGCCAAAAGGCATCAGGAACATCAGAACAAAGATTATATTCAAATTTTGATTTAATTTGATTAATTTGTTGGATGGTTTTGGGATTTTTAAGATGATCAGAAATTCTTTCATGGAGAAGCTCTGTTTTGAGAAAATTTAATTGTCTTATTTTCCTAATACTTTGGTCATTAGAATTTTGGGCTTGTAAGAATGGGAAAATAATTTTTTGTCCTTGAAATTTTGTAGAAATCCCATCTTGGGTTATTTTAAAAGGTTTGATTTTTTCTAAAAATGGTTGACCAAGGATTATTGATGCGGATCCGGGTTCCAAGAACAGGAATCGGATCGCTTAGGGCCCACAATAAAGTAGTAAATTCAAAATTTAAAGAATAATGGCAGTTCTGTAAATAAACTGAAGTTTAAGGGAATGGCAATTAAGTAATTACCAGAAACTTAGAAAAGAGTGGCAGACTTGTAAATAAAAGGAATTTCAAAAGGAGGAAAGGAGGTTAAAGTAACTGATAGGATATGAAGGGGATTAGAATTATAGGCCAGGGGTAGTTTTGGAAGCAATTATTGGGCATGGGTAAGTAGTAAATAAAGGTGGAATGGAAGGGGTATTAATATGGAGGTAAAACAAAAGAGGGACTTTTACATAAAAGAACAAATACTAAAGGACACAAATCAAGGGGTTTGAGGGGTATAATGGGAAAAAACAAAATTAAAGGGTTTTAAACCACTCACGAGTCTTTCTTCTTCTACCTTCAGCCAACGTAAGAGGTGGAAAACCAGGGAGGCTTTGGATCAAGAGAACTCCTTCAATCGGCCTTTGTTTGGCCTGGAATTTCTGGTGAATATCCTCAAGAAGAGGCTCTATCAAACCCATAAAATTGATGCTTGGAACTGCAGGCTGGAAGGACACAGGAAGAACCTGAATTAGAGCCTGGCGGTAGATTAGAGATCAGACCTGAAATCTGTCTTGTAACTCACAGCAGAGGTCACATTCAGGTATGAATTTCTAATGTTTAAACCACCTCAGAGTGAAGATCAAACGCCCAGAATTTGGAGGGAAAAGAAGAGGAGAGGAAAGAGAGCAATCCTCAGTTGTGAGGGTCTGTTCCTTCGCCAGAACAGGGGAGGAGGAAAAAGAAAAAATAACATGAGAGAGTCACAGCAGCCAAAGCTTCAGCCAAGTAAACATCCAATTTCAAATCAAAATTTCAAAAATCTCTAAACTGAGTTCTCCATTACAGGGCTATTTAAAGAAAAATAATGACATAATTTTGGAAGCTAATTAAAAATGGAAACTAAACCTAGATAGCAACTAAATAAAATCAAATATAAATAAAAGACTGTTAATCTAATCTCTAACCAATAAAGGAAGTAAATAAAAATCAAATCTAAAGATAGCAACTAAGTCCATCGTGCAACTGCATCAATTATGGTTTGGTCAAGATCTTTGGCAAGGATGAAAGTTTGGGGAAGGCAAAGGCCTTGGTTACAGACATGGGTGTTTGAAAGTTTGTATTGGACATTCAACCCAGATCCATTAGCCGTATTAAGGCGTTGGGTAGTTCTTTCATAGAACTGAGTTGGAATGGCACCTTCGTTGATACAGTTGGCGTTAGCACCAGAATCAACTAAGGCAATGGCAGAAAATTTGAACGAGGCATTAATAACTAAGGTTATGCGAACATACCAATTTTGACAAGTTATGGTAGCCACAAAGCCAGGATCAGTTGGGTTTGGTTCAACAAGTTCTTGATTTGCAAAAGGATTTATTAATGGTTCATTGTTTGAGGTTGAAGCTTGTTGATTTTGATGTCTGTTTAACAGGGCTATCTGTTGTTTAATTTGTTTTATTTCATACTGCAAAGATGCAATAGTGGTTTCAAGAGATTTGATCCGACCAGAATGATCAGGAATGATGGGTTTTGATATTTTATCGAACTTTTGCATTATTTGATGAAGATTGTAAGATTGAGGAGAATTTTGGGTAGAAACATTGTTTCTGAGATGCTCAAGGCAGGCCTTTTTGTGTTCTGGGTCTGCTAAGCTGTCAATATAATCAAAAATGTTTGAATTGGGTGATGTACGAAGCATACGGATAGATTTGGGAACACAGTCTTCACAGCTAAGACCAATAATACAAGAATCGCAGTTACATGCTTGAAAATTCTCATTATTGGAAGAACTGGAAGAATTATGTTCAGAGGCTAGAATTTGGTTAAGCTTGTGGTTTTCATCCTCAGAAGAAGATGAAGAAGTTTCTTGAAATAGAGCAAGGATTTGGGTTTTATCTTGCTCAGAGATTTGTAAAGAATTGATTTTATTTGAGACTCTACAAAATTTTGCGATATGACCAGGTTTACCACATTTAAAACATCCTTGTGTGGTTTTATCTGGATTTTGATTCTTAAATTTTTTAGGTGCCTTAAAAGGTTTTCTATATTTGTTATATTTTGGCTTCGAAGGAGTTTTATGATAAAACTCAGGGGTTGTAAATGGTCTGTGTGACACATATTTTTTGGATTTGTGAAAATTTTTATAATATTTGTGAGAGGATTTGTGTTTGTGTTTAGATGGAGGTTTGAGAGGTGGAAATCTGAATTGTTCACAGAATCCACCAAGCTCACGTTTATAAAATTTGTTTTCTTTATGAATTTGTTTTTTAAGTCTAATATCAGTACAGAGAGCAAGACCCTCTTCATGAATTAGACTAATAATTTGGCCATAGGACATTTGTTCATAGGGAATAATCCCATCATTTTCCTTCCTAAGGCGTTGTTTGATTTTTTCAGAAAACAATGTTGGTAATCCTGTAAGGAATTTTTCTTTCCAACAGGGAAGGTTTGCATCAGGTCTGGTTAAGACTTTGGTTAAAAATGTATCTTTGTACCATTTGAAATCATGTAATTTTTTACATCTAAGATTTGATAATTGTTCAGCTGTCCTATCTTTGAGACGAGAAGGATTTCCTAAAAAGTAATTTGCAATGCTGAAAATGAGAGTATTAACAGCATCCTCAATAGGAATACCTTCACCATCAAGAAGGGGAACTCCTTCAGATGTAATTTGAACAGCCATTAAAATTTCTGTTTTTTGGACATCAGTCAGGACATAATCCCACCAACCTTTGAGTTGGCCAGTGAAGCCAGAAACAAGCAAGGTAGCCACAGCACTATCAGGAGTATTTTTAATCCGATGTGCGTTGCTAACCATGGTCATTTCTTGGAGTTTGTTCATGAGATTATGTTCAGATAGGCCATCTATGTTCCACTCATAAATGATTCCACTTTGGTAGGAAGCCTGAGGAGCAGTTCCTCTTGCTTCAATTTGTAGGTCTGGGAAGACCGGGTGTTGGTTTGAATTTTGGCCAATTTGATTAATTTTGGGAAAATTTTCTTCTTCAGAACTTGAAGAAGTGTCTGAAGAGCATCCCATAATATTACGGATTCCTCTATTATTTGATTCAGCTGAAGGTTCATTAGATTGACTTTGGATTGGTGTTTGGGGATCACTTAAATGTTCTTCAGCAGCATTTAAGATAGTTAGTCGTTGGTTAATTTGATCTAAAACAAAAGATTTGTTAAGAGCAAGTTGTTGTTTTTGAGGAATATTATATGGTTTGAATAGAGAAATAGAATTTGGAACTGGAGCCGGTGTCATAGATGACGAGGCCAAAGGTTTTGGTTGGACAAGATTTTCAACTCTAGAAAGCTGATTACCTATGGTTTGAAGACTTAAATTGGTAAAATTTAATTGTTCAATAGGTCTTCGATTTGGGTCATCTTGTTCAGCAATTTTGAATGGAGAAGCAATTATTTCATTATTTTTGTAGTTATGTTTGATACTTTCCATAGGAGGATGGAGAGCATTGGTAGTTTGTCCTTCATAAAGGGTCCAAGCTTTATGAGAGGAGGTTTGAGTACATACTTGATTATGCCAGGGATAGTAAATATTATTATCCTGGGCATAGATATCAAAATATGTAAAAAAGAAAACATTTGTTTTAAGATTTGTCATAAAATTATACCAATTTGTTCTGATTTGAGCTTGTTGTTCAAGATTAAAGGTTTTTAAAAACCATTCACGTTTTTCTTTGTTTTTTTGAGACTCACAATCAGTTCTAAGTAAAGGTTTGTTAATTTGATAATTTGTTTCTTCTTGAATCATGTAAACTCCACCAGTTTTGGGATTTTTAGCAGGAGGAGGTGGTTCAACCTCAGATTGAGTGGGAGACCTTTGCTCATTGGCTTCAGAAGGGGTTGATTCAGGAACAGTAGAAGTGGCTTCATATGTTCCATGGACAATATTTTGATTATTTTGAACTCCAACAAGATTAGGAAAAAATGGAGTAGTTCTGTTTTGAGAAACCCACTGGTTTAGGTCAGAAGAAGTCAATGCTTCAGAGCATGATCTTCTGGAGCTTTGGTAAACAGGAGGGGTAGTTTGTCTGTTAAATCTAATGGCAACTAATCCGTCTGAATCTTGGAAAATAGAGCGGATACTTGTGTTTGAAACTTGAGGGGGAATAGCAGTCGTTTGCAGCTGCCATTCTTCAGGGAAAGAAATATCTTCCCAACGGCAAAGTTTGGGGTAAACAATTTGACCCTGAATACAATCAGTTTCAAGGTAAAGGGTTTGGCCTTTTGAAGATGTTCTTTTGGCACGAGGTTGGACAGATTTCATGGCTTTGTATTTAATGCGATGGATAATAGAAATTGGGATGGTTCCATGCATTAATTTGTAACCATGAGTTTTAAGGTTAAGTTTGAGTGAATGTAAAATATTTGGGTCTTCTAAGGCTATGGACATGTCAGGATAGACGTTAAAATGGACAGGTCCATAACACAGACTTGTTTCAATGGCTCCCAGAAGGGAATCATTGAACTCAAGGAACCTTTGGTCACGAAGGGCTAACAACATAGAGGTGTTGAGTCCTTCACGGTGCAGGGGTTTGATGGCCACTTGGACTAAGCCAATATGGACATAATTATATTTGCGGTCTTTGTATAAATCTTGTAGGGTAAGTGGATCAAAAAGTTGGATTTCTTGAGTTTGAGGGGTAAAATTTATAGTTTGTTCTACGGTCTTGACTGTTTCGAGTCCGAACCAGTCTCGATCATAGAGATCATTTCTAGAAATCTTTGGCATATCCCAACTTCTAAGTCGTCGGTTAATTCTTGAGGTTTGTTCATCATAATCAAGCACATTAGAACTTGTGCTTGCCTCACCTGCCGATCTCATCGACATGGAGCGGGGTAAACGATTCATAATTTGAGAATTCTTAATCTTGGGGTAATCACCTAGATCTAAGTTTTAAGATGGTATTTCCAACATGACTTGGGCACAATCGTGGTCTTACACTCTTCTGCCACTCCTCCCAAGAATCCAAAGGCATATACCGCGTCGAAAAACTTAAAAGAGAATAATTACTCAAAAGAAAAGAAATCTGCAAAGAAATTAAACCGAATTCCACCACCACCTTGGCTCTATATATATATATATATATATAGATATATATACTTCAATCTTCGCTTCACCAGAAGTAAAAAATGTGATAAAGTTTTCCACAACTCGTCAACTCCACAATGTTTAATCTAAAATAGTGTACAATAAATGAGGAAAAAAATTTTTTTATCTTATTACTGTTAGACCAGTAGGTTCTCCTCAGACGATGCTAATTTGAGAACGTGGCCACTATTAACATGCATTCTTCCAGCAAATGGGTTTAGCTATTTAGTTCCAACGCTGTTGTAAGCTCACCTCAACCTGGACCCAATAAGTCAATTCAAGTTGTGTGCCTATTATGCTTCTGCCCTCTTCCTGAATAGTGGAGTGGTGGTTATCGTTGCATGAACACTTTGGAATGTTTTTTTAACATCTCAATGTAAAAAAGGACGAATCTATTACATAAGGCTTCTACATATGTGAGGTCCAAAAGGTGAGAACTATGCAATCTTATCTCAAGAATGTCGAAAAGTTGGTTCAACTACTTCACCAACAGATTGCAACATTCATACCTTACTGTTGAATCAAGCGAACCCCTTCAGCATCTCAATATCCCTTCTTAAATTATAAATGTAGGTTGTTTGGAGTTACACTGGTAAATCATATATGAAACTCATGGTCCTTTTCTTGGCTGAGGTCGAGCTATCTTGATGTTCTTTTGCCAGCTTGATGCCATTACTGGAATTTCATTTTTTGAGGGGTTTTTCACCTCATCAAAATCTACACCATCAATAACAAAAGCCCATTGGTGCCAGTCTGAACAATCATAAACTGGAACTCAAATCCTCTGCGGTGAGTGGTAGTGAAGATCCAACAGCTGGGAAGGCCCCAACATACATCCGGCCATTGGATCCTCATTGCCTCCCAGCAAACGATTTTTGTGCCATAAACTTTGCAGCACTTATCAGACCTACTAACCCCATTGGAGTAGTCATTAATATTTACAGCATTCCAAACCAAACCAAAGCTGGTTTAGAGCTCTACAAGTACCTAAATTTTGAAGGTACATCGAGTGAACTGTTCAAAACAGAGGAACTTACAATATACAGTAAAGCTAGGAATCAGCATGTAGATTTATTTTCCTATTCATTTAAAATGTTCTTAAGAGTAACTAAATCAAAACAGACTTTCTTAGAAAAATAAACACAGAAATGAAGGGGCTGGAGGAGAGGCAAACAGAATATAAGGTTCATCTCATCTCACAAAACTCTGTAGGAGAACGTGTAAAAATTGTCTGCAGCCGCTGCACTGGTGCAGTGAGCACCTGGTGGCTCGGAGCCCCTTGGGGTTCGTGCTCAAATGCTCTCAACCGTCCGATACTCACTACACCTCACTGCTCGCTGCAGAGGATGTGGACTAACACCTAAATGCATTAGCATGCATTACATAATACCGCAATCAGAAACGACTAAACAAAGTGGCAGTTGGGTTAAATTGAGTTGGATTTGTCAGTCCTAGTTGCAACAGGATTGCATATTACTTTCACACACCCTGTGACTGGGTATATCAAGATATAAATGTAGAAACGCAACCCTAAAACGATGCAGAAGATAATGGAAAAACAAAACAAACAATGCACACGGATTTTACGAGGTTCGGCAAGGTTGCCTACGTCCCCGGTGAGATGAAATCCTGCTTCATTATCAATGGAGAATAGGGTTACAGCGCTCGTCCTCACACCTCTCAGTATTGCTTGCATTACAGAGAAAGACACCCTCGCTACAAATATATAGCGAAAAAACCCTAATCCGGATTAAACTATAATTGCCACCCTAATCCGGATTAAACTACAATTGCCCTCAAATAAAAAATTCGAGCGGGGGCTGCGCCCCCTTACACCCCCTGCTATGCAGGGGGGCCTCCTGCCCCCCTTGCAACCCCCATGGCCCGCTAACCGACTAGCGGGACTGCCGTTCTGCCTGTCTAGGTGCTGCACCAGTACTTCTTGGATTAAACTGCGACGGAATACAAGACATCATACACCAACAATAAAACAGTTCAATCTCACTTCTGATTCTAACCTAAGTGGGCGGTCTTCTTTCCATGTCCAATGCGTCCAAGAACAGCTATGGACTGAAACACATTAACCATAAAATACAATTATGTAGAATCAATTAGAGGTATCAGACTAGACAGAATTAAATATTTACTACAATATAGATAGGACTAGAACAAGAACACATTTTCATCAATAGAAGATTCCCCACTTGGCCAGTTGAACCACATATCCTACCTCATCCTTCTATTAGGAAACCCAACATTTCACAAAATGAACACAGAAACATCACATCATTCAACCAAATCCATGCTTTGAAACCCCTCCCAGCCCGTCAACACATTTTGGTGACTCGACCATTAGTTTGACAGGTTCACAAGCCAGTCAAAATTCAACACTTCAACCAAACAGCTTGATAAAATCTTTCTAGGGAGGGGGGGTGTTCGAACCAATCATCACAAGGACTGGGTTCCTGGGTGGACCATGTGGCTTGAACTTTGAATGGCTCAAAACAATGATCCAGAATATTTTGATATTATGAATGAACACTTCAACCAGGCCTTTTGTGAAATATTTAGCAATGATGCATGTAATGGTAATATTAAAAGGGGGAAAAAACTATAAAAAATTAAAAAAAAAAAAAAAAAAAAAAAAAAAAAAAAAAAAAAAAAAAAAAAACACAAAAGGAAAATAAGAACAGATAGACATAAAAGATAGGTCCCTGACTACTGTAGTACTGTATTGACATTTTTTAGATGTTTTGAACAAAAGACTATTCAGTGAATTGAATATGTTCCAAAACATAAAGGGCACCATTAACAGAAATATTCAAGTACAATGATTATGTACTACGGAAGAAGAGATACATAGGATATACTTTGTAAGCTCATGCTTTGTCATTTGTTTTCCAAATCTCAATTAGCTCATCCCTAATCTTCCACTTACAACGTCAGCGCTGCGAGAACAAGGTTCCACAAATGAGATACATTATAACATCAAGGTAAATAGAGAAGGATACCGATATTCACAGTTTAACCATATTAAGAAGAGATGAAAACAACACATAATCCTATCACTGTTTATATATTTAGGTCTAAGGAAACAATGAAACTCAAAGCATGAAATCAATCATTTCACACTAAGAAGGAACAAGAAGAAATAGTAAAATTTGTATAAGATAACTAAGAAGTCCAAATATCACCAAATTGAATAATATGACAGCATGGCGCCAAAAAGACAGAACAATAATAAGACAGCAAGAGTCACTTTTTCAGTATTTTTATCTCATCCCCGTTTATAAGTGTGGTAGATCAATAAATCTGTAGCCACCAGTGGTTAATTCAAACATACCAATATACTAAAAATATACAATGTAGCCAACAAGATGAAGCACATAGGAGATTTAATGCTATTTCAGTTTAAGAAAATATTTTGTCAAGAAAAGCATTCCCAAAAATAGTCACAATAAGCTTCCCTAAAAAAAGAATATAAGACACAACACACAAAACTAATAACAACTAACAAGTAAACTAACTTTGATTCACATGGAAAGATCTCAATCAATAACAACTAACAAGTAAATTACATTCCTCTTTCACATCACTCAGGTGCATTAGTACCACAATTGTCACGGCGTCTAGGCTACCCAAGGCATTGGAAAAGGCTTGGACACAAGACGACAACATCAAAGCAACCTAGGAAATATCTTGATAACTATGATTTAATGCTAACAAAGGAAAGACCACGAAGTTTTTGTAAGGGACTATAATTTTGCCATAAACAAGCAATGGCCAATTCATGTTTTCACCCTTCTTTTCCTTCAATTTGAAAGCAAAGTGCTCAAAACTTTGATTGATTGCATTACGACCTCAACAGTTGCAAGAACGGAAAACTCATCCGTGGGAACCTTCGTGATGAAACTATGATTGGTCAGAGCACGTGTGCAATTCACAAACAAGGAGGAATCAATTTTAAATATAGGAATAGTATCTTGAAGTGTAAATCTGCTCTACAAATTAATAAGAAAATAAATGATTATATATCATTACCTCTGCTTCTTTTTCTTCGTCTTTTTCTTCTTTTTCTTGTTCCATTCGTCGAAAGAGTCGGAGAGACCAGGGAGGTTCTTTTTGGAGAGAAACGAAAGATAAGAGGATCCTTAAGGACAAAATTTTGCTGCTGCCCAATCCGTACGTGGCAGCACATTAATAGATATTTATAGATCCAGGTATATTTGAGTTTTTAGTATTTTTTTATCCAATTTCACAGCAAGTTAAAATTTTGACTCCGCCGTCAATCAAGTATAGATTTCCTACATTACCCTTTTGCTTTGAGAAAAATAAAAAATAAAGCAAACTTTGGGAACAAATTTCTTCTTCTTCTTCGTGCAATCCCCTCACTCCCCTACACTGCTACCCCCACCCCTACATAAAGAAGCCCATCCCATAGCGTTGGTCATCCTTGTCAATGGTGGGGCTCATCTAGAATGAGTTGGTGGTTCATTGGAAAGGATTACATGCTAATGTTTATTTTCTAAGAGTATACATGTTTTGTTTTTTTTTTTTTTTTCTTTTTTTTTTGGAAAACATGTCAAACAAATGTATGATCTTTTTTAATTGAAATTTTAAGATAAACTTATCACAATTTTTTCTTAGTGCTTAGTAATTGGAGTGCAAACGATTTGCGTTATACTGAAAAGAGTAATACATATTGTGACGCATAAAGTGACACATATCAACCGTACAATCTATACTTTAACCCTAATAATGATCTTCATCCTTAAAAACTTCTTATCTCAGCCTTGAGAGATTTTTCACTAATACCCTCTTAGGTTTACTATTTGTCAAAATACCCTTTAACCATTTCTTTGGCTGCACATGGGTTGTAGATACTTTGCTACAACTCGGGCAATAACAAAATTTCATTCGTTGATATGTGGTGGGGTGATGCAGGGCAAGGCGAGGCTAGGAAAAACCTGAACTAAAATGAATTTAGTTTGGTTCTATTGATCAACCATATACCTAGACTCTCTCCCTCCTTCTTTGTGTTGTGGGGGCGCTATTCCTACAAAAAAAAAAAAAAGTGGGGGCGCTATGGTTCTAAAACTCGGATCAGATTGGTCACTATCGCCTTTGACCAATCCCCGAGCTTAATGACCCGACCATGATACACAAGTAAGACACAAGGTCAAAATATAATAATTTTGTTAATTAAAAAATAAGGATAAATCTATCTTGTACGATTTGATAAATATAAATATTGGCCTTAATTAATCCCAAAGTCCATATTGAGTTTTAGATGGGTGGTGGAAGCAAAGTAGCACGTGGACAGAATGGTGTGCTGCATAGGTTAGACGAGGAAGAGGAGCAAGAAAGAGAAGTGAATGGGAGAAGGACGGTAAATTTATTTTCCAAAGTTTGTTTTATTTTTTTATTTTTTTTCTCAAAGCAAAAAAGTAATATAGGAAGTCTTTACTATATTGACGGTGCACAAAGAATTCTAGCGTCCTATTAAATTAGATTAAAAAAATACCAAAAACTCAGATAATGTGATATATTGAGGTGCTGCGACATATGGGTTGCTGCCCCGATGTGCTGCAATCGTGCTTTATTGCTTTATGTATGTCCGTATGAGGAGGTGAGAGCATATTAATCAGTCATCAAGGGGGTAGTGCAGTCTTTTCACACCCCTCATAGCCGATTTCTTTCATTGAACTGACAAAATTCTTTTTCCCTCACATTGGTGGCATGAGGATGCTTCCCACCACTTTTTCACATTTAAGTGTGGACCCCACATTGTCAATCTCTCAAATTGAGGAAAGGGTGAGAAGCCCTTACCCTAAAATTAAATATGTATCGTCTTGATTTGTAAATGAAAATGAGTGTTTAATTGTGAATATCTTCTTGCTAATCGCCATTAAAATTCTGATTATGAACATGGTTCAAGAGGAAAGGGAAAAAAAAAGACAACAGGAAGAACCACCACCTCCATTGCAATTCATCTAGTGTGTGAAGTTCTAAGCCACTTGAGTTGACTCACTTTTTTTCCCTCTCTCCTCTTGTGTAGCTGTGTGTGGCTGTGTATCCCACCAAGAATGGACAGATACCGATCTGCATGATTTCACTTTTTGGGATCTTTTATGGACCATTTTCATTCCTGACTGATCTGCATGATTTCCTTTCAAAATATGAAGAAGCAGAAACAACCATCTAAAACAAGAATGATAAACGCATTGAGGAAAGGAAATATGACCAAAAAAAAACTGTTCAAAATCATATTTATTGGATCATGATTATAGAGATGTCTACGGATAATCTATAGGGGTTACCTTGTAGATAAAACATTCATATCTAACCTGCAAGTACATCTGATCTTCATTGACAACATAAGAGGGAACAATTGTAAATATAAGAATAGTAATTTCTAGTAAAGTGTGGATTAGGTACTTACGAATACCATCATTCTCATTCGGTCTGATCCACATAGAGGAATCCATCACAGGGTTTTTCCTTGCGTGGATTCCATCTATGGATCAGTCCCGAGAATAGTTCTCGAGGACCGCTCTCTATATGATTCCCTTTGTTTCTTTTTCTTCCATTTTTTTCTTGTTCAATTCCATCTTTGGCATATTAATTGGAACAAGACTCCCAACACAGATTTCTATATCATCTGGACAATAATTCCTAAGATTACTAGCCATTCCTCTATGGGGGTCATAGAGGATCAGCGATCCGCACCTACCACCCCTACGGAGTATAAATTCTCCATTCTTTGAATAGCATACAGGCGTGAGGTAATAAAACTGCCATATCACAAAATGTTCTTCATTCGAGAACATTTTCACCCAAGACTCCCTCACACCATAATCCTTCATCACCCAAATCTCAACACGGAAACTGAAGCTACAGACCAAACAGAGTTGTCCTCCAAGAACCCCAACTTTCATAAGAAACTTATCATCCACAAAGTCATAGTCCACAATGTCAGGCAATGGCATCTCTCGATACTCCTCATCTGTAAGGTCAAAGGAAACGAGAAACCCATGTCCAGTCCAGTCCTCTGTGACCCAATGAAGAGCAGAATTTACAAGAAGCCCACGCATCCATTCGAGAGAGATGGAGGGGAACTGCATGTCCTCTATCCTTCTCCATGAGTTGTTGCGAAGTGAATAGACCATCACCTTCGAATGCCAACTATGATCATTACTGTGAAACCCCACAACCCTTAACACCTTGTAATCGTCGGTGATGGGGTCATAACCAAATCCATAAGCATAGTCATAGAGAGTATGATCTATAGGTATTAAGGGCAGCTTCTGATGCATTGTGGTGGAAGGATTCCAGAGGAATGTGTCATCCTCACAGTTAAGTATACAGAGTAAGCCGTTACAAGAACCCAATAAACGTGTGGGTCTGAAGAATTGAGATTTGAGAGGATGATTGAATTCCCAAGCATCTAAGTCAACAGAGTAGAAATCAATGGAGTTTCTGTAAATGAGGGTGAGGTTGGTATTGGTTGCAAGGGATCGGTTGAGGTGCATTTTGATGAAAGAAGGATCTGTTATAAGAATACACCATGGTTTGGATACGCACCTGAATCTTAGAAGAGACTTGACTGGTAGCCTTGAAAGTATATCAAGGATGAGTTCCTCTGGGAGGTTCTTGCTTGGCATTATTTGCTTCCTATCTTCAGAGAGAAACGAAAGAGTGTGGTGGATCATTTTGCTTAATGTGCGACTACGTGAAGCGGTGAAACTCTAATTCTGATTTCCCAACTCCTTTGGATTCTCTCTCTCTCTCTCTCTCCCCTCTCTTATCGGGATCCAATCCTTACTCCTTCGCTAAGGAATAGGAAACTGCAAAAGCTAGTTCAGCATAAAAAAATCCTGAAAAGAATAAGCTAATCCAGAAGACTCTGTAATCTGTAATCGATTAGGAAACTGAGAAAAAAAAAAAAGCCCATTTTGCAACTCTCTCTTTCTCATCTATTTAATGTGCGCATATTTATCTTCATACACTCAAGGTGAGGCCTCAAGGGAATCACTACCAGCAAGTATAAATATAGTCAAAGATTCCCATATAATGTAGCCATCTGTTTTTAGGGGTTGTTTGTTGTAACAAAATTCATTAAACTTGGAATTTTTTTTTTTAAAGAAGTGAGAAAGTTTTATAGGTAAACCATCACCAGAATAACAACGAATCTCAATCCAAAAAATACAGTTTGCACAAACCCAAATTAATCTCCACTTACGCATGCAGAAGACCAGAGGAATGATTCTTCACCAATGAACAAATCTGCATTGTTCAACTCAAGGCTACTTTTGATGGAATTGCAGTCGCTACCTTCAAAGTTTGAGATTGATGCTCCAAGCGAAGGGAAGAAACTACATGGGATTTAAAGAAGAATTAGGGAGATTTTTGTTATTGCAAGAATATAATTATTCTACGATTATTCTAATTGTTTTAGGAGCACGAGTGGAGGATCTTACAGCTTAGCACTTAAAACTATATACTTTATGAATAAAGATAAGGGGATGCAATCTCGAAAAGAACTTTAATACATGATTTTATTCTTTCTATAGGATGATTTATGTCCCTTGCTTTGAGCATCAAAAGAAAAATTATGGGCTCCCCAATCCCTGCTCTAAGCACCATTATTAATCTTGACATTTTAAAAGAAGTTTAAACAGAGTCCGGGTGTTACAGTACATGATTTAATATTCATTTGGAGAAAGGATTATCCCAATAAGCGGCATGGAGAGTGCATCAATGAAGAGTTGCCATCCTAGGATTGGATATAGATTGGGTATGGTAAGTTCCCAATTTGATTCTCCATCTGTGCATTTGCTATTCATTCACAAGTATGTCATTCACATAGTTGGATATACACTCTTAAAGGTCCTCGGGAAGATATTTCTTGGTTGCCATTGCCTCCTTTCTCAGGAAGGATCTTCTTGAGGAACGAAAGACGGTGGTAGCGGTGGTGGTGGATCACTTTACTTTGTGTAATTGCGTGTGGCGGTGAAACTCCAATTCTGATTCCCCAATAACTCTTTCCGTTACTTACTCTACTTACGCTTTTCCTTTAATTTTTTTTCTATTCTTTCCGTCTATTATCGGAATCCAATCCATATTCATTTGGAATAGGAAACTGAAAATCTGTGTCATCTATCCATTAGGAAAAGTATAAAAAGCCTTATTGGGTGAATCATCAGCCGCGTTGATGGTGGTGCATGCGATGGGGTATGATTTTATCTCGAAGGCTTGAAGGTGAATCGACCCTGGTATGGAACTATTGGGAGGAGTGGGGCATTTAGGACAGATGATTGATCGTCCATAGGAAATCAAATCTAAACCACAAGGAAAAAAAAAAAAAAAAAAAAAAAAGAACGAACCTTGTCTATTGGCACAGATACACGCCAGCACTAGGGGTCAATTGGAGGGTACACACTACACAGTGGTACCCTTAGTGCGGGGCAGCACGGTTTTTTCACCTGTTGTGTCTAATTATACCTACACCAGCAGGTAGGGCGCATGAACACTAGCGTGGGGCCAATATGGGTGGAATTTTATTTTATTATTTCAAGATGGGTGGAGTTGTATTTGTGTGTCGCAACATTTTTTTTTTTTTTTTAAGAAAATAAATTGGGTATGCTGCCAGCATACCATATGAAAGCACCCACTGTGTTTATCTCTCTTTCCTTTTTTGAAATGACTTTCATATCCTTCTTGAATGATATCCTATCATGAGTTTCCATTGGTGACTTGGTGCTATCCGCTAATTTACCATACCCTGGCAGCATACTTATCTCTCTCCAAATATATATATATATATATATATATATATATATATGTTTGTTGCTTATTAGAGGAAGAAAGTAATGATACAAATGTTGAGTTTGGATAAGGATCACACATGGATTCCATCGCCTCTCTCTCTCAATTGCATGGTTCTATGAAATTAATGGTTCACAAGCTTGTACGAGAACCTGATTTGCTCTCCAAATGTTACCCTGAATTCTATCAATTTTCATTTAATGGATTTCAATGACACAAGATGCAATTAATTATGGTCGATAAAGAGGAGCTATGATTATATATGTTGTCCCATCGGGTGATTATCAACCATTGTGTCTACTACTCTCAAAGTGGATTCTTAGACTGTTTTTTGCTAGTGTCAAATGGAAATGAAAATTTTCTACCCAAAAAAAAAAAGAATAGAAATAAAAAATAGAATAAGATTGTATTAAAAGAGGTAGGGAAGGAAAAGGGAATAAACATTGAGATGGTGAAACAAAGAAAAATAAAGTTTTGAGAAATCTGAAATAAAAGATAACAAGCGATATGCTACAAGAGTGACAAAGTAGACGGAAAGTACAAAGTTGCATTTGGTAGTCATTTAGTTCCAAAAATGACGTTTCATGTTAAAGACAGAATTTTCAATTTCTGTGTTAAAATGCTATTTTAAAACAAAAAAAATGATGTTTGGTGAACCTGTTTTAGGAACGATTATACTAGTTGTTCACTTTTTTTTGTATTTGGAACGAAACCGAAATGACAGAACAATGTTTCGTTGTTCATCATTTTGCATTTCTAGCTCTTTTTTTTTTCTCCCTTTTCGTTCTCCGAAAAATACGTTCTCCGAAAAATACCAAGTTGATAACAAGCACTTTATTCCATTGTTTTGTTCCCATAGAATAGAAAAACGTCAGAGACATTTTTCTGAATAACTACAAAACGCAGCATAACTATTATGCTACTATTTGTTGTCACATTCACCCATTTTGCATTATACATTATGTTTTATGTTTTAAATGGATCATAAATTTTCAAATAAGACTAAGATGGACGACATTCTTATGGTTGGAGATGGCACTTAAAACCTTAAGACATTAGGTGGAAAGAGTTCCTCACATATATATATATATATGAATACACCAGAGACATAAATAAAACGGATGTTGGAGTATAACTCTCTAACACCCGACTTCTCAACACTCTTCTTCTTCTTCACTTATCATTGTTGAGGGACCAAGGAGGTTTTCTCTTTGAAGAGAAACGAAAGATAAGAGGATCCCTAAACCCTTCGATTTATTACTTTACGTATGACTACGTGAGGAAATTCCATTTTCTTTTCTTCTTCTTTCCTTTTTTTTTTTTTTTTTATTTTGTTAAAAGAAAGGAGGATGCGCACGAGCATATTCATCAGCCATCAAAGGGCAATGCAGTCTTTCCACACTTTTCATAGTCGATGAATTTTCTTTTCTGTTCCTTTCTTCAGCCTAATAGTAAAAGATCGTCACATAGGTGGCATGAGGATGCTTTTCCACACTTTATTTAAATGTAGACCCCACATTGTCAAGGGTGAGAAGCCCTTACCCTAAAATTAAATATGTATCGTCTTGATTTGTAAATGAAAACGAGTGTTTAATTAAGAATATCTTCTTGCTAATTGCGGTTGAAATTCTGCTTATGCATGGTTCAAGAGGAAGGGGAAATAAAAAAAAAAAAAAGACAACAGGAAGAACCACCACCACCATTGCAATTCATCTAGTGTTTGGAGTCCTAAACCAGCTGTGTGTGTGTGGCTGTGTATCCCACCAAGAATGGACAGATACTGATATGCATGATTTCTCTTTTTGGGATCTTTTATGGACCATTTTCATTCCTTACTAAAATCCATCTCTTCTTGATTTTCCCCAAACTCCTACCCACCACCATTATATTAATTCCACTTTTCCTTGGTTTCCCGAGTACATCATTAGTTCACCATTTCTAAAATTCATGATTTCCTTTCAAAATATGAAGAAGTAGTAGCAACCATCTAAAACAAGAACAATAAAAACATTGAGGAAAGGAATAAATGATATCATATGATTACCTCCGTTTCTTTTTCTTCCATTTTTTTCTTGTTCAGTTCCATCTTTGGTAAATTGAGTACAACAAGACTCCCAACATAGATTTCTCTGTCATCTGGACATATGATTACCTCTGTTTCTTTTTCTTCCATTTTTTTCTTCTTCAGTTCCATCTTTCGCATATTAATTGGAACAAGATTCCCAACGCAGATTTCTCTGTCATCTGGACATATGATTACATTTGTTCTTTTTCTTCTTCAGTTCCATCTTTGGCATATTTATTGGAACAAGACTCCCAACACAGATTTCTGTGTCATCTGGACAAGAATTCCTAAGATTAGTGAATGTTCCTTTATGGGGATCATAGAGGATCAGCGATCCGCCACTGCCACTCCTACCACCCCTACGGAGTATAAATTCACCATTCTTCGAATAGCATATGGGCGTGAGGTAATATCACATAATGTTTTTCATTCGAGAACTGTTTCACCCAAGGATTAAAGTATCGGTATCAGTCGTTGTATCGATCGGTCAAAATTAAGATACGTATCGGAGGGTATCGTATCGTATCAGAGATACGCTAAGATACGTTAAAGATACGCACATAAATAGATAGGAAACACTTTTTTATACACATTTGCATAAAAAAATAGTTAAAAAAAATTACATATAACATGTATTATGCATAAACAGTAAATTGAGAGTATCGCACTAAGAATCCAAGGTTTGTAATTGCCCCATAAATGTAAAATCCTTGTTCCCAACCTTGATTTCCACTTTAGTTAGAGAGAAAAATGGTTGGCAGCAACTTTGGAACAAAAACACCTCAAAAAATTATGTTTTTTCTAAAAAGTTACCCATTTTGACCATTTTATGACCGTATCGGTACGTATCGGTGTGTATCGGTCGATACATATTGATACGCACCGATACACACCGATACATACCGATACGTACCGAAACGTACATTTCACTTCAATTTTGAATTTTTCATAGAGTATCGGTACGTATCGGTGAGTATCGGTGTGTGGTGGTGTATCGGTGTGTATCGTAGGATACGTATCGATATATAAGGGTTTTAAAATTTTCAAGATACGTATCGGTATGTATCGTGCCGATGCCTATCGACACAGATACGTATCAATCGATACGACACGATACGCACCGATACTTAAAACCATGGTTTCACCCAAGAGTCCCTCACACCATAATCCTTCATCATCCAAATCTCAACACCGAATCTGAAGTTACAGACCAAACAGAGTTGTCCTCCAAGAACCCCAACTTTCATGAGAAACATCATATCCTCCGCAAAGTCATAGTCAATGTCAGGCGATGGCATCTCTTGATACTCCTCATCTGTAAGGTCAAAGGAACCTATAAACCCATGTCTAGGCCTGTCCTCTGCAACCCAATGAAGAGCAGAATTTACAAGAACCCCACGCATCCAGTCGGGTCGGATGAAGGGGAAGTTCATGTCTTCTATCCTTCTCCATGAGTTGGTGCGAAGTGAATAGAACATCACCTCCGAATGCGATAATTACTATAAAACCCCACAACCTTTAACACCTTGTAATAATCGGTGATGGGGTCATAACCGAATCCATAAGCAGAGACAGAGTCTATGATCTACAGGTATTAAGGGCAACTTCTGATGCATTGTGGTAGAAAGGATTCCAGAGGAATGTGTCCTTCTCATAGTTGAGTATACAGAGTAAGCCTAGTTGAGTATACAGAGTAAGCCGTTACAAGAACCCAATACACGTGAGGGTCTGAAGATTTGAGATTTGAGAGGATGATTGAGTTCCCAAGCATCTAAGTCAACAGAGTAGAAATCAATGGAGTTTTTGTAAATGAGTGTGAGGTTGGTATTGATTGCAAGGGATCGATTGAGGTGCATTTTGATGAAAGAAGGATCTGTTATAAGAGTACACCATGGTTTGGATACACACCTGAATCTTAGAAGAGACTTGACTGGTAGCCTTGAAAGTATATCGATGATGAGGTCTTCAGGGAGGTTCTTGCTTGACATTATTTGCTTCCTATCTTCTTCGCTTAGAAGCGAGGTTTTTCTTCAGAGAGAAACGGAGGGTGGTGGATCTTTTTGCCTAATGTGCGACTACGTGAGGCGGTGAAATTCTGATTTCCCAAATCCCAACTCCTTTGGATTCTCTCTCTCTCTTATCGGGATCCAATCATAGGAAACTGCAAAAGCCAATTCAGCATTTAAAAAAAAAAAAAAATCAGATAAAAAAAAGCTAATCAGCAGGACTCTGAATCGATTAGGAAACGAAAGAAAGAAGAAAGCCCACTTTGGCAATACTCTCTCTAATCCAATAGTTCCTACTTTGATTTTTTTTTTTTTTTTTTTTTTTTTTTTTAGAGCTTAGCCCTTAAAGCCATATACTTTATAAATAGAGACAAGGTGATGCAATCTCGAAAAAGAACTTTAATGCATGATTTCATTCGTTCTATAGAATGATTTTTGTCCCCTTACTTTCAGCATCAAAAGAGTCAAAAGAAAAATTATGGGTTCCCCAATCCCTGCTCTAAGCACCATTATTAATCTTGAGATTTTAAAAGAAGTTTAAACAAAGTATGGGGTTATCGTACATGATTTAATATTTATTTTGAGAGAGGATTGATAGTATGATTTCTTTCTTTTTTTTCTCTTTTGTTGTCTTCCAACTCATATTTATGATAAGAAAGCATATTTGATTTGGCTTCAAATTGGGTATCTGATTGTTTAGAAGCTGCGTGGGATCTCAACAAGTGGCATGGAAAGTGTATCAATGAAGAGTGGCGTTTATCCTTGATGAGGGGACAACAATGAACCATCCTAGGATTGGGTATGCTATATCTATCTTGAAGTTCTTTGATCTAAATCCCATGAATGATAGAAACGCATATCACCACCATAAAATCTCGTGGTGGTGAGAACCCAATTCATTCCAAACCAAAATTAAGAGGAAAAGATTCCAATTTTGATATATACAATTACCTCGCTTTCATCAATTCCTTTTCTCTGTTCAACAATATTCAACCTCATTATATCCAAGAAACCCAACGAAAAGAAGAAGAATGTGCACCTACATGCGAATGACATAAATCGATTTGTGGCAAACAAACATTAGGGCAGTAGCAAGTTGAAAGAACAAATATATAAATAGAGGGGAAGATGATGGTGAAGAGAGAGGGGGGAGATGTGGGGTTGCATGTTGAAACGGCGAAGTGGGGGAAAGGAGGGCTAGAGGGTGCAACACCGATAGAGAGTGGACTTTTAGCAACAGATGTATTGAACAGTAGAGCAGCAAATAGGGGGATCCAATGGTCCATAAGCATGGTGCGCGGGAAAGTCCATTCCACTTTGTAGGTTTAGAGAACCTTTTCCCTGTAATAATATAGGGCAAGTGTTCTCTCTCCGAGAATGTGGCTCCTATGCCCACATGAGAACCGATCAGCTTTCCTCTTTTAGGTTCAATCTACTTGAAGAGAAAAGAGAGACCATTTGAGAAAGGAACCAAGAGCCACTACATGGGAGAAAGAGAAACCATATAAGAAAAGAAAAATCTGAATCCAATTTAACTTCCATGAAATACCTGATTAAACATTTTCTTTTATAGGTAATATCAAAGTTTTCAGAAAAGAAGGAAAAACTATATACAATTACAAGAGGGCTACCCCAACAATGGAGGCAGGCTCCATCACAACCGCTAAACTACAAACCTGATTAAATGGTGCATGAATAATCCATAGGTAGTACCTTGCAAGCTAAGTTTGAAAGAAAATAAAACTAAGAACAGATAACAGGAAACAATAGTAGTTTGTAGATAAAAGAATAGTAGCTTAGCTTGAACAAGCAGTTGGTGAGAGCTGTGGTGTGCAAAACGCCCATGTGGCCAAGCACACCAGGAGCCTCCTGACTGTCCCCCCAAAAAAAGTAGCTTGTTGAATTGTACATCTGCTTTACCAATTACCCATTCCAATAAATGATATTATATGATTCCCTCTTGAATTTTTTCTTCTTTCTTTTTTTCTTCTTCAATTCAATCTTTGGCATATTGAGTGGAACTAGACTCCCAACACAGATATCTATGTCAAGTGAATCTGGAGTACCATTCCTAAGATAAGTAGTCCTTTCTCTATGGGGATCATAGTAAACCACCAGTCCCCAGCTACCTCTCTGGAGTATAACTTCATCATTCTTTGAATAGCATATAGGTGTGAAGCGAGTATATAGGTTCATCACAAATGGATTTTCAGTAATGAACTGTTTCACCCGAGTCCCTCACACCATAATCCTTCATCACCCAAATTTCAACACGAATTCTGAAGTTATAGAGCAGGGAGAGTTGTCCTCCAACAACCCCAACATTCATGAGAAAGTCATCTTCAACAAAGTCATCATCCACATAGCGAGGCAATGGCACCTCTCGACACTCCTCATCTTTAAGATCAAAGGAAGCAATAAGCCCAAGGCCACAGTAAGGTCCCATGCCCTAACGTTTGCAACCCAATGAAGAACAGAATTTGCAAGAACCCCACGCTTCCAATGGCCATTAATGAAGCCGGAAAATGGCATTTTCCCGATCCTTCTCCATGAGTTGTTGTGAAGTGAATAGACCAACACCTCCAAATGCAATGAGCTAAAGTTGTCATCTTTCTCAAAGAAGTTCACAATCCTTACCCAGTATAACACACCCTACCTACCCCCACCCCCTCTTCCCCCCTCCCCCCTCCCCGCCTGCCCCCGCCTGATCCCTTCTGAAAAAAAAAAAAATCCTTCGATAATATAACAATAGTCAATGAAGGGAACAATGGGAAGACAACTAACAAAGAACACTGCACAAACAAAAATCATATTCACAATGCATAGTTATTAAACACTATATTCTTCCTTCACTTAAACGCAAATAGATCTGTAGTGAACTGACATTAGAGTAGTAGCAAGTTGAAAGGACAAATATATACATTGAGGGGAAGAAGAGGGCGGAGAGAGAGGGGAAAGTTGTCGGGCAGCATGTTGCAAGAGCAAAGTGGAGGAGAGCGAAGGAGGGCCAGAGGGTGCAACACTGATAGAGAGCGGAGTTCCAACAGCAAATGTATTGAACAATAGAGAAGTAGATAGGGGGATAAGGTCCATAAGCTTGGGGCATGGGAGAGTCCATCCCACTCCGTAAGTTCAGAGAACCATCAGCACTCCCCTTTGCAAAACTACTATAGAGAAAGAGAAACCATTTGAGAAAGGAGCCAAGAGCCAGTACTTGGCAGAAAGAGAAACAGTTTGAGAAAGTTAACCCAATTTAACTTCCATGAAATACCAGAAATACCAGACTTTAAACAATGGTTGATCCTTGATTAGGGAAAGCTAATTAGCCATTGAGGGATTAAGTATGATATACCTATCATGAAGTTCTCTGATCCAATTCCTGTGAACAATAGAAATTCATATCACCGCCAACAAAATTGTGGTGAGCAAGTGTACAAGAATAGTAGCTTGAACATATAAGAGTAAACTGTTAAGTTTGTCTCGAATTCTTGACCCGTTTTGAAGATTGACCCGATCCGACATATTTTGGTGGCGACCCGAATGGGATTTTTTCTGAGATCTGTGATGGAAGCAGAGGGCTTGGGCCGATAGGCCCAAGCCCGGAGCCCATCACTGATCTCGTATCTCGTATGGGGGGTGCGGGGGCGTAGCCCCCGCGGTATGGTTCGACCGGATCGACTGCGACCCGATGGGTCGAACCGCTATTTGGAATATATATATAATGTACTGTTGCTTGTTGAGAGTCATTGTATTCTAGGGTTTTCACGAAGCTAGGGTTTCAGGGCGAGTTCTTCCTCGCCGCTGTTAGGGTGTAATCCTTCTTCTGCATAGTGAATCATCTTCTTCTTCGCCCGAGGACGTAGCACACCACCCTGGTGTGTGAACCTCGTTAAATCTCTGTGTCGTACGGATCTATTGTCTCTCTTTATTCGTATTTCTTGGTGTTTGATCTGACATAAACAATTGTAAATATAAGAATAGTAGCTTGAACATATAAGAGTAAACAATTGTAAATATAAGAATAGTAGCTTGAACAAGTGTACATCTGCTTTACCAATCACCGATCTGTTTCTTTCTCTTTTTCTTGTTCAGTTCCATAAGATGAACAAGACTCCCAACACAGATTTCTATGCCATCGAAACCAGGACGATTCCCAAGATTACTAGTCCATCCTGTATGGGGATCATAGAGGATCAGAGATACCCAACAACGCCCCCTCCGGAGTATAAATCCACCTTTCTTTGAATAACATACAGGCGTATAATTATAAAATTGCCATACCACAGATGGTTTTTCATTGGAGAACTGTTTCACCCAAGAGTCCCTCATGCCATAATCCTTCATCACCCAAATCTCAACACGATTGCTGTAGTTACAGAGCAAGCAGAGTTGTCCTCCAAGAACTCCAACTTTCATGAGAAATTTATTGTCTACAAAGTCATCATCATCCATAAAGTGAGGCAGTGGCACCTCTCGATACTCCTCATCTTTAAGGTGAAAGGAAATTATAGACCTGACCTTCGCAACCCAATGAAGAGCAGAATTTACAAGAACCCCACCTCCCCAATCGTTATTGAATAGGGAAAAGGGCAATTTCCCGATCCTTCTCCATGAGTTTGTGCGAAGTGAGTAGACTATCACAAACTCATCCACAGCCCTTACCACCTTATAATCATCGGAGGTGGGTTCGTAACCGAACCCGTAAGCAGAGTCATAGGAAATACTACTCTCTATTGGTGAAAAGGGCAGCTTCAGATGGCTTCTGGTAGAAGGATTCCAGAGGTAGATGTCATCTAAAGAGTTGGATATACAGACTAAGCCGTTACATGAACCCAATACAGCCCTGGGTCCGAAGATTAGAGATTTGAGCGGATGATTGAGGGGTGGTTCGCAAGCATCAGGATCAACGTCGACAGAGTAGCAAGCGGAATCCTTGCGGAAAATGAGGGTGTGGTTGGTATTGGTTGCAAGGGATTGGTTGAGGTGAATTTTGACGAAAGCAGGATCTGTTATAAGAACACACCAAGATTTGGATACACACCTGAATTTTAGAAGAGACTTCACCGGTAGCCTTGAAAGTATGTCGACGATGAGGTCCTGTGGTAGGTTACCAGCCATTATTGCCTTCTCTTCCTCCTCTCTTTTTCGCTTACAAAGGAGAGAGAAACGAGTATAGATGAAGTGCCTTTTAATGTGCCTTTGTACGAATATGGATCAAGTCCTCGTACAACAATGATTCTCCTACCGTGTTTTGATTCATATTTAATTTTACTTAAATCTCTCTTCTTTTCTGTTAATTTTAATTGATTTTTATTTGGAATGGAATCCAAATATAAATCAAAGTACGACAAGTGTTGATTGTTGATTCGTACGATCACCATCAGCAGATTCTATCTCAATAATTCTCTCTCTCCATATTTATTTTTGTAAAACTTTCCATAATTATTAAAAGAAGGAAAATCTTACCCATCGTCTCATTTTCCCCTCCACATTCCCTATATTTGTCTTTCTCCTCTTATTTACCCTTGTAAATCTCTCATTAATTATTCACCAAAACAAACGAGGAAAGAGAAAAAAAAGTTGCATGAAAGAGAAATTTGGACATATGTTAAGAAACTAATCTTCCTATATATATTATTTCCAATTATTCTTTTTTTTTTTTATCAAAACA
>NC_056565.1:27792605-27798339 GCF_013358625.1 Macadamia integrifolia | reverse complement strand
AAAAAAAAAAAAAAAAAAAGGAATAAACTTGAGAGGGTATGAGGGAAAGAGTATTTAAAGAGAATATATTAAGGAGGATAAAAAACTAAAATTTTAAAAAAATACAAAGAAGGTTTTTTTACCACGCCCTCCTCTCTCTCTTTCTCTCTTTCTCTCTCTCCTTTTCCCACTTTCCTTTTCCTCTCTGAATTATCTTCTCTCTTAAGAAAATAAAATAAAATAAAATTGATAAAAAAAAAAAAATTTGGTAGTTAATTTTTTTTTTGTAGAAAAACAAATTTATTTTACTCTTTGAAAAAGTTAATCTCTTCCTACCAAAATAATCAATTAATCTCCTTATTTGTCTCAATATCAATTTCTTATTTTTCTTCCAAATTAATCTCCTTATTTGTCTTATTTTATTCTAAATTAGTCTCTTTATTTATCTCAAACTACCACGACCTCCACTCAATCGATCAATCAATCCAATCAAATCAGGAGAAACAACAATTTCGTTCTCCTCTTCCTTTTCATTGGACCACCTGTTAGGTTATTGGGGTTTGTTTCTTTCTTTCTTTTTTTCTTCTAGTTCCTCTCTTACATGCGTGATTTCTCTATTTTATGTAGGTAAGTGTTCCTTGCAGTAGCTTGTTCAAAATGGTTGTGGTCATTGTACTAACTTCCTCTCTATGATCAACATGCGTGGTTTACTCTTGTCTACAGCAAATCAGCTTCACCTCGGCCATCCTTTCTTCTCTCCTTCTCACAATCTCATGGTATACACAAAAGGGAATAATCAAGTCTCATCAAAAACATTTCTTTAACTATTATCTTAATTTCATGCATGAAATTGTTTATTGTTTCGATGATTGTATTTCAAGAAGAGACCCCAAGCAACTTTATGAAAAAAAAATTTTTGGGCTATCAACACTAATAATTATAAATTCATTCTTCTTGTTATTTTGCTATGTGTGACGAACTCTAAAAAGAGAACATTGTCGTTGCTTTGGCTTTACACCGTTGCCGAACCCAAGTTTTTGCTACCTTACATAGTTATATGCTACATTGGAATTGGAACTGATACAAATCTTGGTGATTAAAGTGTGAAGTGAATTGGAAGTCTACCATAACATAAAAAATCTCAATCATCTTTTGTGTGTGTTAGTGTGTTTTACAATCCATGGTTATTTGGACATTTTTGGGAGAAGAAAAAGAAAATTTAATGCGTTTTTCTAATTTATTGTTTAAAGAGTAGTGAATAAGGCCAATCAATTTAAATACAATTTAAGATCAATATTTCCTACATGGAAGCTACATCAAATTGTAGGAGCCCCACAAACTCTCTCTCTCTCTCTCTCTCTCTCTGTTCCCAAAATAGGATGAGGTAAGAAAAAAATCAGCATAACTATTTTCAGGCATTGGGCGTATGAGAGACTTGGCCACACATATCCAAATACCATGTTTACATATTAATCATCAGGGAAGGGATTTGGACAGTAAAGCTTGCATGTATGGCAAAGGACAAATTTGAATTTATAAGTAAACAAAGCCCTTGAATATCTAAGATTTTATTATTACTTCTTGGGTAAATATTGTCAACCTATGAGAATTTACCATGGATGCAAATCTTCAGTGAGATTGGTAAACAAAACTTCAACTAGACTGGAGAGCGTTGAAAAATGAAGAAGAAAGAAGGAATGGCCTTGAAGAAGAAACAAAGAGAGAGAGAGAGAGAGAGAGAGAGAGAGAGAGAGAGAGGATCGAGATTTCTAACCGGAATCAAAGGAGGAGTCTGCTTATATTAGGATTTTTGTTATTTATTTATTTAAATATTAATAATATTAAACAGAATTGTAACTGTTTACAACTCTATTAGCAGGATTAACATATTTAACACGAGTCAATCATATCACTTACGTGAACATTCACCGGGCTCCGGACGTTCCGCATTCCTATTTTTCTGCACGTAGCGCGGCCATTTTGCCATAAAGAAAATCCCTAACATAAAATATCTAAAGAATATCCAAATTCCAAAATTGTAGACAATTGAAGGTCAATACACATGCACTTTGTAGAGTAGCAACTCTTGACTTGAATCAATAGGCATCAATATCAGATAAATTAAGGTCTTGTTAGATCTGGGTCAGGTTCTTTCTTAGAGATTTCTTTCTTGTTCCCTTTTTGAGAAGAAACCAGATAACCAATGCCTTGCGTTTTGCAAGATTCCAATGTAGAGACCAGAAAGATGCTTTCCCTTTCCCTGTCAATGTCAACAATACTACTCCTTTCTCTCACACTCTAAACGGAATCAGATTCCATAGACCTATATTGAAAAACAAGAAATCTTCATTAGTGGTTAAGAAAATCCAAAGAGAGAAACATTAACCAGCCCATAGCCCACTGTTTAATTCTCAATCCCATAACTCCCCTTACTCAAAACTTTTCCATTACCGAATCCATCAATCATTAAACCCAAAACCCAACCACCTGCCAGCTCCATGTCAGGAAAGGCAAGCTCCATTCCCCAAAATCTTCATTGTTTTCATTAAAAAAAATTTAGGAATGATATGATCTTAATGGGTGTTTCATTTTCATTGCTGAGTTCTTCAGATCTGCATGGTTATGAGGATCAACATTGACTGCCATGGTTGCTACAGAAGATTGAGGAGAATCCTTCTCAGCATGCAAGGTGAGAGCACCTAGTCAATGAAGTTTTAAATTTTAAGAACCCTCTCTCTCTCTATTAATATTCTTCTGTTTTAATTTGCAATTGAAGAGTTGGAGACCCATTTAATTGAGAAGAAGCAGTCCAGGGTAATCGTGTGTGGCAAATTCATTCCACAAGATGTAGCTATAAAGATAAGGAAGAAGATGAACCGCAGAGTCGAAATCATGGATTTAGGAGAGTTTGGTGGCAGCAATGACGACAACTCCCAGAGGCCTCTTAACAATACTCAAAACGAGTAGAGAGAGAGAGAGATTCCTAGGAAAGATAGCTTTCCTCATCTCATGTATGCACAAAATTTTATAAATATTTCAACCCAAAAAAATAATTGTATAAATATAATATTTAGATAACCTGAAAGTTCATGAACATATGGTGCCACGATTGATGCCTAAGAGGACTGCTTTCCAGAGTCCTTTGATTTCTTCCTTAAACATGAAAGGGTAACAATGGAACGATTCAACTTCCTAACCTGGCTGGACCTAACTTATATTATTATTTTGGCTATGATTCTGGTTAACCTACATTGATTCACTAATGCGCCATTTGGTTGATGGATAAAAAGAGGTGAAAAACTTGCGAAGTGGGTTCCATGTATTGTGGATTAATTGACAATGAAAGGAAAGAAAAGGAAAGAAAAGAAAATAATAGAATATGTAATTTTTAGTGGAGTCCACCTTTATAAAAAAAAAAAAAAAAAGAAAAAAAAAAAGGGTTACATTCTACTGGAAAAGAAGAAACAAGACGAAGAGAGATACTAATAAAACAACTTTTCATGAAGACTTTGGAAATGAGAAAAACTATTGTGTTTGCATATATGTGAATATAGCTGTATACAAATTTCCAATATTTGCTAAATCAAAAATTTGATAATCTTGCATTATCATTGGATAGTTGAACCTTGTGTCACTTCAAAATTTAATTTTTTTAATTCTAATAAGAAAAAGACAGAGGGATTTGTACACCATTTGCATGTATTGACATGAGACATTTTTTTTTTTTTAACGACAAGTATCCAAACCTTTGGCCTGACTAATCCTGCGGACCTACATTGAGCCAACAATTGTATAGATCGGGTCATACCGGGGTTGAATGAGAACCATATTTTTGTGAACAATAGAAATTCATATCAGCACCAAAAATTCTTCTCTTAGTCAAAACCCAATATTTCATTCCCTACCCAACAAAAAACCTAAGAGAAAAAGATTCCCACTTGGGTGGCATAGGATGCTTTCCCATATTTTGTAAATATGTGGGTTCCATATTGTCACTTTCTCTCCTATTTGACCATGTGGATATTTTATTGACGAAAGACTGAGAAACCCTTCCTTAATTACAACTAAATATGTATCGTCTTCAATTGCAAGTGAAAATCAATGTTTGATTAACAGTTTCTTCTTACTAATTGCCAGTGAAAAATCTGATTATGCATGGTTTAAGAAGAAGGTGAAAAGAAAAAGACAATAAGAAGAACCAGCACCACCATTGCACCACTCCAATTGGTATCTGGAGTCCTAAACAAGTTGAGTTGATTCACTTTTTCCCTTCTCTGCTCTTGCGTAGTCCCACCAAAAATGGTGGATACTGATCTACATGATTGTCATGTCTGAGATCTTTAACGGACAATTTTCAGCCTTCTATGTACTCTAATATTCAAGAATCCATTTCTATCTGATTTACCTCAAAATCCTACCCATTGTCGTTATATTAATTCTAACCTTCCTTAGTTTTCTAAGTACGTTGTCAGTTGACTCTAGTTTCTAAAATTCATGAATTCCTTGCGAAATATGAAAGAAACATAAGCAACCATTTGAAACAAGAACAATTAACACATTGAGAAAAGGAAATATGATCAAAATGGAAAAAAGAAGCCTCTTCAAATCATGATTATAAAGATGTTTATAGATAATTTATAGGGGTACCTTGCAAAATAAAACATTCATATCTAGCCCGTAAATACATTTATTCTTCACAAAGAACATAAGAGGAAACAATTGTACATATTACAATAGTAGCTTGAAATGCTCATCTTCTGCTCATCTTCTTTACCAATTATCATGTCAGTAAATGATATTATATGATTACCTTTGTTTCCTTTTCTTAATTTTTTTCTTGTTCAGTTCCATCTTTGGTATATTAAGTGGAACAAGACTCCCAACACAAATATCTATGTCAATTACTCTACCCAAATAAAATTCTATATCAAGTGAACCTGAAGCACTAGTCCTAAGAAGCTTAGGGTGTGTTTGGTTCGGTAAATCAATTGGATGACATTCTTTAGAATGACAATTCTTAATTTTTTGGGTTGTTTGGTTCCACTAGGATGACCCTCATAAGAGAAGCACCTACTTCCAATGAATGACCATATTACAAAGAATGTCTGTCAAATCTGTGTTTACCTTAACTCCAACATTCAGATTTGAACAACCATTTTTACAGTCTATTATAAAAGAGGAAAATGGAAGACATCCTCTATGGAGGACACTAAACCTACAATACTGTCAAGCCAAGCTTCTCTGGTTCGATGCCCTCTCATCATCGAGAGTCTACCCTCGGCTATTCTGCAGCCCCACCCCACTACTGGTAAGCTCATAGTTGCACTCTCTCTCTCTCTCTCTCTCTCTCTCTCTCTCTCTCTCTCTCTCTCTCTGTCTACCGCTCTCTGTTTCATTTTCATGGAGTTGTAAGTTTAGGTTTTTAATCTCAGATCTCATATGTTCTGTTCATGGATATGTAGCAGAGGCGATTGAAGTGCTTGGATCTGCCTCCACTAAACCCTAGATTCTGTCTCTGGTTCGCCTACCCTGTCACAGACGATGTTTGCTATAGCTCATCGGCAACTCTGCAAATTTTTATTTGACACTCAGAACGAGGTTTAATTCATGTTTATGAGTAAAAATCCAACATTTTTTCGGAGAAGGACAAAGAATCAGAAGAAGAAGAAGACGAAGATGGAGAATCAGAAGGTTCAAACGTCAAAATGACTGCTCAAGATTGCTTCAAGAATTAGTATTTTTCCCACTCAATTGG
>NC_056565.1:27779024-27792456 GCF_013358625.1 Macadamia integrifolia | reverse complement strand
GAGAGAGAGAGAGAGAGAGAGAGAGAGAGAGAGAGAGAAAGAGAGAGAGAGAGAGAGAGAGAGAGAATTACACATATTTAGGATAATCAAACAATTTTCCAACAAGAAACATGTATCAGACTTAAGGCAACCAAACGATTTTTCAACTAGATAGGTAGTTCAGAAGAATGTCTCTCAAAAGATTGACATCCATATCTGATACATGCCCCATTTGATTTACGAACCAAACACGCCTTTAGTCATTCCTCTATGGTGATCATAGAGAAGCAGTGGTCTATGACTCCCCTAGAGTATAACTTCACCATCCTTTAAATAGCATATAGGTGTAACTTTAAAAAATTGCCATATCACATCTCTTTGCTCATTGGAGAATTGTTTCACCCAAGAATCCCTCGCGCCGTAATCCTTCATCACCCAAATCTCGATGCGAATACTGGAGTTAAAGAGCAAGCAGAGCTGTCCTCCAAGGACCCCAAATTTCATGAGAAACATTTTGTCCACAATGTCAACATCATCCACAAAGTCAGGCAGTGGCACCTCTCGATACTCCTCATCTTTAAGGTCAAAGGAAACGATAAGCCCAAGGCCAGAGTGATATCCTGGCTTGACCTTCGCGATCCAATGAAGAGCAGAATTTGCGAGAACCCCACACAACCATTGGCGTCTGATGGGAGGAAAAGGCACGTCCTCAATCATTCTCCATGAATTGGTGCTAAGTGAGTAGACTTTCACCTCTGAATGCCAAGAATTGTCATCATTCCTATAGAACTGCCAAACCCTAATAAGCTTGTAATCGTCGGTGGTGGGGTCATAACCAAATCCATAAGCAGCATAGTGATAGGGAATATAGTCTGCAGGTGTTGAGGGCAGCTTGTGATGACTTCTGGTAGAAGGATTCCAGAGATACATGTCATTATTACAGTTGGAGATACAGAGTAAACCATTACAAGAACCCAATATATCTGTGGTTCTGAAGATTGGAGATTTGAATGCTTGATTGAGTTCACAAGCATCTAAGTCAACAGAGTAGAAATTTATAGACTTGGACTTGTTAACAATGAGGGTGAGGTTGGTATTGGTTGCAAGGGATTGGGTGAGGTGCATTTTGATGAAAGCAGGATCTGTTATAAGGGCATACCAAGGTTTGCATACGCACTTGAACCTCAGAAGTGACTTGACTGGAAGCCTTGAAAGTACGTGGATGATGAGGTCTTCAGAGAGGTTCTTTCTTGGCATGATTGCAAGTGAGGTTTATTTTTTAGAGAGAGGAACGAAAGATGGTGCACCCCTCCAATTCTACTTAGCCTTTTTTTCTCTTTAATTTTTTTTTTTTTTCTTTTCTTTCTTTCTCTTTTTTTCCCCTCTCCCTCTCTTATCGGAATCCAATCCATATTCCTTTGCTATGGAATATATAACTGAAACTATTCCTTGCTATCGAATGATATAACTGAAAAGCTAATTCTCTCTCCCTCTCTTTGATGGAATGCTAAGATCTCTCTCTCTCTCTCTCTCTCTCTCTCTCTCTCTCTCTCTCTCTCTCTCTCTCTCATGCATAGAGAAAGATATGAACTGAAATACTGGGGAACAGTACACAACTCGTAAGATTTGACGTTCCTAAGAAAAAGTCCACCTCTCCTTTGTTGGATTTTGTCCTTCTGAAACAATCCCCATGTTTTGAATCCCTTCCAAGCATGGTTTTAAGAATCGATATTGTATTACCGTATCAGTCATATCGTATTGATATCAGCTGAGATAGATTCTTGATTCTTGATCAATCTGAATCAGTTAGTTATATCGTTTTAGAGGTAAAATAGTAAAAAATATTATATTTTTTTCTGAAAAAATAAGGGATAAAAATTATCGAAATGCATCGATCCTCTCCGATACCAATCTGATCCCAACTCCTTTACCCCCATCGCACCACCTTTAAATAAGATGAGGAAATTTGATTGAAAAAAGAAAAAAGAAAGAAGTAACTCTCTCTCCCTCTCTCTCTTCTCCTGATTCGAATTGTAAAGACAAAAAAATCCAAAAGAGTGAGAAAAGCTACTGTTTAATTTTAAAATTTTGAGTCTTGTAATAGTCCTCTCTCCCCACTTTGATCATGTTGATTTTTAATTGATAAAATTGTTTTTTCGCTACCATTGGTGATTGGTGTGAACTGTGAAGTGAGAATTGTCATCCACCTAAACAGATGGGAAACCCTAACCCTAAATTTAATTAGACATCATCGATCTTGAGTTGAAAGAGAAAAGATCTTAAGTTAATCATATATATCTCGTAACCTATAGAGTAAGAGTGTCAATCGGTCGCCTGACCAAATTTTGATCCTTGAACTAGTTTCAAATTGGAATTAAGCCAAATTGAAACCAAATGGTTGAGACGAATTGGTCCTATTCGATTTGGTCTTTTTCGGTTCACCTTAATCGACAATTATCTGTTCATTATAGGGTTGTCAGTTCATTTTCAGTTGGGATGGAAAAGCATGTTTTTTTATGTTGTTTTACAATTGTGTTGGTCTATATCATATTTTGGACAGAGTTTTCTGTTACAGACCAACACCTAAACCATAAACACAGGGGGTGTGAAATGACCATCGTGTTCCTGCTAGATTCGTGCATCCTTATATTTAGGCATAGGAGGCACACCCTGAGAGAAAACACTTACCCATAATTTTTATTAGGTGTTTTTGGGTTTTCACTTTTGACCAGTTCGTTTTGGAGATCAGATCAAATTCACCTACGCATCCCTAATCCGTGGATTTGGAATCCATTTTCTCTCTCTTCATTTAATGGATTTCAAATCCACGGACCAAGAATGTTCCAGATTGAGCTCATACGTGAACCTAATCCGAATCCTTCATTTTGGCTTGATTTTATACGATTTTTATAAAACCCAAAATAAAAATAAATCCATTAGGGTTCTGTTCGATCCAGTTTTTTATATCGGTCAAACCACTTCAAGCTGAAAATTGACACCAAGCTACAGGGAGTTTAATGAGTAATCCAAACCCAGTGTTTAATTAAGACTGCCTTCTTGCTAATTGTCATTGAGAAATTCATTTCACCACCAAAAATTCTTCTCTTAGTCAAAACCCAATATTTCATTCCCAACCCAACAAATACCTCATATTAAAACTAAGAGAAAAAGATCCCCACTTGGGTGGTATAGGATGCTTTCCCGTATTTTGTAAATATATATGTGGGTTTCATATTGTCACTCTCTCTCCTCTTTGATCATGTGGGTCTCTTATTGACGAAAGAGCAAAAATCCTTCTTTAATTACAATTAAATATATTTCATTTTCAATTGTAAGTGAAAATCAATGTCTGATTAAGAGTATCTTCTTACTAATTGCCATTGGAAATCTGATTATGCATGGTTCAAGAGGAAGGTGAAAAGAAAAAGACAATAAGAAGAACCAGCACCACCATTGCAACACTCCAATTGGTGTCTAGAATCCTAAACAAGTTGAGTTGGCTGCGTGTGTGCCTTTCTATACCACCAAGAATGGTGGATACTGATCTACATGATTGCTATTTTTGGGATCTTTAACGGATCATTTTTAGCCTTCTACATACTCTAATATACTTATTTTTTACTGTTATAGTAAACACTAAGAAATACAAAAATAAATAAAATAAGATCTACACAACACAGAGATATAACGAAGTTCACACACCAATGTGGTGTGCTATATCCTCAGGCGGCGAAAAAAATGTTTCACTATGTAAAAGAAAGATGTTACATCCAAACAGTGGCGAGAAAACTCGTCTTGAAACCCTAGCTCAAAAACCCCCCAAATTACAATGATCGTGCTCAACAAGACGATAGTACATAATATACTCCAAGTCGCGGGTTGACCCATCGGGTAGCAATCAATCAGGTCGAACCATACCAACCCCTCTGCTTCCATCACAGATCTCAGAAAACTTCCCATTCGGGTCGCCACCAAAATATGTCGGAGAGGGTCATTTTTCAAAACGGGTCAAGAATTCGAGACAATCCTAACACTTACTAGAATCCATTTCTTTCTGATTTTCCTCAAAATCCTACCCACCACCATTATATTAATTCTAAAATTCATGAAATTCATGAATTCCTCTCAAAATATGAAGAAGCAGAAGCAAACATTTCAAACAAGAACAATTAACACATTGAAAAAAAGAAATATGATCAAAATAAAAAAAGAAGCATCTTCAAATCATGTTATAGAAATGTGTATGGATAATCTATAGGAGTACCCTGCAAATAAAACATTCATATCTAGCCTGTAAGTATATTTAGTCTTCACAAAGAACACAAGAGGAAACAATTGTAAATATTAGAGTAGTAGCTTGAAATGTACATCTTCTTGACCAATTATCATGTCAGTAAATGATATTATATGATTACCTTTGTTTCCTTTTCTTAATTTTTTTCTTGTTCAGTTCCATCCTTGGTATATTAAGTGGAACAAGACTCCCAACACAAATATCTATGTCAATTATTCTACCCAAATAAAAATCTATATCAAGTGAACCTGGAGCACTAGTCCTAAGAAGCCTAGTCCTTCCTCTATGGGGATCATAGAGAAGCAGTGGTCTATGACTTCCCCGGAGTATAACTTCACCATTCTTTAAATAGCATACAGGTGTAACTTTAAAAAAATTCTGTATCACATCTCGTCGTTCATTGGAGAATTGTTTCAGCCAAGAATCCCTCACACCGTAATCCTTCATCACCCAAATCTCAACACGGATGCTGAAGTTAATGAGCAAGCAGAGTTGCCCTTCAAGGACCCCAACTTTCATGAGAAACTTATCATCCACAATGTCAACATCATCCATAAAGTCGGGCAATGGCACCTCTCGATACTCCTCATCTTTAAGGTCAAAGGAAACGATAAGCCCAAGGCCAGATTCGTGATGTCCTGGGCTGACCTTAGCGAGAACTAAATCCACATTGGCAACCCAATGAAGAGCAGAATTTGCGAGAACCCCACACACCCATTGGCGTTTGATGGGAGGAAAAGGCATGTCCCCAATCATTCTCCATGAGTTGGTGCTAAGTGAGTAGACTTTCACCTCCGAATGCCAAGAGTTGTCATCATTCCTATAGAACTGCCAAACCCTAATAAGCTTGTAATCGTCGGTGGTGGGGTCATAACCAAATCCATAAGCAGCACAGTGATAGGGAATATAGTCTGTAGGTGTTGAGGGCAGCTTGTGATGACTTCTGGTAGAAGGATTCCAGAGATACATGTCATTATTACAGTTGGAGATACAGAGTAAACCATTACAAGAACCCAATATATCTGTGGGTCTGAAGATTGGAGATTTGAATGGTTGATTGAGTTCACAAGCATCTAAGTCGACAGAGTATAAATCTATAGACTTGGACTTGTTAACAATGAGGGTGAGGTTGGTATTGGTTGCAAGGGATTGGGTGAGGTGCATTTTGATAAAAGCAGAATCTGTTATAAGAGCACACCAAGGTTTACATACACACCTGAACCTTAGAAGAGACTTGACTGGTAACCTTGAAAGTATGCCGATGATGAGGTCCTCAGATAGGTTCTTGCTTGGCATTATTGCCTCCTATCCAATTATGTTTCCACAACTCCAATTCCAATTCTACTTTCCCTTTTTCTTTAATTTTGTTCCCTTCTCCTTCTCTTATTGGAATCCAATCCATATTCCTTTGCTATGGAATAGGTAACTGAAAAGCTGACTAGGAAGAATTTGTTATCATCTCTCAATGGGGAACAGTTAAGAGTTTTGTGGACTAAAAAGTCTGAGTAGAAGAAGTCCAAGCTGATCCTAAACTACACAACTCGTAAGATTTGACGTTCCTAAGAAAAAGTCCACTTCTCCTTTGTTGGACTGTGTCCTAAAACAATCCCCATGTTTTGAATCCCTTCCGAGCCCAACTCCTGTACCCCGATCGCACCACCTTTAAAGAAGACGAGGAAAGTTGATTGGAAAATGAAAAAAGAAGGAAGTCAGTCTCTTATCCTGATCCGAATTGTAGAGACAAAGAAATCCAAAAGAGTGAGAAAAGCTACTCTTTCATTTTAAAAATTGGAGTCTTGCAATAGCCCTCTCTCTACTCTTTGACCATGTGAGATTTCTATTGATTAAATTGTTTTTTCATTACCATTGGTGATTGGTGTGAAGTGAGAAATTTCAGAGTCCGATGAATCTTCACCTACGTGAATGTCCCTTGTCCATGGATATGACATCTATTTTCTCTCTCCTCATTTAATAGATACCATATCCATAGATTAGGGACATTCACGTACATTTACATACGTGAAGATTCGCCGCTCTCAAATTTCATCCACTAAACGGATGGAATACCCTTACTCTAAAATTAATTAGGCATCATCTTGAGTAGAAAGAGAAAAGATGTGCTCACAATTAGTCCTAATTACCTATGGAGTAAGGGTGTCAATCAGTATGGTCAAGTTTTTTTTTTCTAATTAATGCAAAAAATTATAATTTTTTATTAAAATATTTGAATATAATAAAAATTCATGTATTATACGTAAATTTACTAACTATGGTCTGGACTCTGGACTCTGGACTCTGTAGTCATAAACCAATTGAGTTAACTCACCCTTTTTTTTTTTTTTTTTTTTTCCTTTCTTTCTTTATTCATGATTTTGTTTCAAAATAAGCAGAACAGCAGAAGAAACCATTTAGAGGAAAGGAAATATGATCAAAAGGTAAAACGAAAGCTCTTCATATCTGTATTTATTCGATCATCATCAAACATATATATATAGATAATCGATATCTATGAACTTATAAAAACAGATAAACATCCATATATAGCCTGTAAAAGTACATCTGGTGTTCCCTAACTTTTCATTTTCTACATAAGAATTGCATAGCGCATGCTATCATTAACCATGAGATGGTTCATCTCAGAGATTCTAGCAGTGAAGTCACCGGAAACCCAGACACCATCAGCACCACTGACATGAGGATGAGAGATGCAAGAGAGTAAGGAAAGAGGAGCTCTCACGATGCTATAAAGGATAGAGAATCCATTATTATTCCATCTATTCCGCCGTCTGCCATCGGCGGCCACCACCACCACCACGTCGTCGCCACCAACAAACATGGGCAATTCCGCTCCGGCTATGCTTTCGTCGGCGACACGGCCACTCTTCCTCATGTTCCACAGACTCCACATCTTCGTCAACTTAGCCGGAGAATGGATCAAGTGGCCAAGATCCTTACTGGGTAATAATTTGGTAAAGCCACCTTAGAATCTAGGGAGGGAAGATGAAGATCTTGACGTCTTAGCCAGTGGCCACCTTCCTAAAATCTAAATTCTATTAGAACTTCTTTTGATAATGGCAGGTTGGTAGTGGTGTCTTGGTGTTTATCACAAAGGGGTTATTTTAAGGGAAATTTGGCGTTCATATTTCCACATTTGTGGGGTCTAGTTTTCCAAAAGCCAAATTTTTCCGACAAATATAATTTATTGGGATAAACTATAAAGTGGGCCATTGAGGCTCCAATGAGGCTTGTAAGTGGGGATTTTTTCTTGTGTATTTTCATTATTTTTTTGGTAGAAAATTATAAAATTTATTTAACAAAAAAATACAAGATTCACGACTAAGTTGCATTACCAAATACACTCACAAAGAGAAAGGAAACCCAACCTTCGGCATTGCTGTCAGCAAGAAAAGGCCTTATTCCCCTTCCCTAAAAAAAAAAATCATCTTCAAAATCTAAAACAGAAACTAGTGTACTTTCAAAGATCGGATTAGATTCACGTACGATAACAACCTCGTAGTCTCTAGTTCATGAATTTAGAATTCATTTTCTCTCTGTGCATTTAACGGATCCAAAGACGTATGAGATTGTTCTCATACGTGAACCTGATACGGATTCATGTTTTCACATAATAAGCCATGAAATTCATGTATATATTCTCTACTTCTTACACAAATTGTTGGGCTTTTTTTTTTCCCGTCCTGCTTTTTAACTCTTATGTGGTGAAAAACTTTTATCCATATTTTTCACTTAAAACCTCTTAATCAGTATTTTTGAATTTTCTTTTATTTTTATATGTCAGGAATAAAGAAGAGAGCGAACCTAAGTGCAACAGCGGTGTTTGTACCGATATTGAAGCAAGCATCTATAGAACCAAATTTTCCTTCAACCACTCTCTTGATCAAGGCTTTCGATTCATGTTGAGAGGGAATCACGCAACAATGGTGGTTATTTTTATCATTCTTATATAATGGACAGAATTTAATGCCAATGGTACCTTTAAAACTTTCCCCACATGTATATACATTAAAAATAAATAAATAATAAAAATTCCCTTTTTACTGTTTAGGGGAAGTGTGGGCAGTGCAGGATGGCCAATGGGTTTATGGTTAATTGGGTGCAATCTAGTTGGGGATGGTTCCACTTAGATACTAGCTAGGGGCTTCTTAATACCAAGCCAATTAATTCCTTTTAAGTGCTTTGCTTTTGAAGCCACTTGCGACTTTCTTGCAACAAATTAGATCATATACGAATCTTTCTAAACCAAAAGAAAACAAACAATACGGAACCTTCTATATTATCCCGACTAAAACTTATATCTCCTACCTCAAAATAAAAATCCTTAAAATAAAAATAGCAGTGAGAAAATATTTTTTGTTTTTATATTTTATCAAACATACTAGAGTAATTAGTTGCGAATTTGAACATAAGAAAAATTAATGTTGCGTTTAGTATTCATTCTTGGTCGATAATGTATTCTAAGAAATCATATCAATTGCAATCCTAATTTAAAAAGTACTCTATTATATAATATCTTCCAAACTATATATGTATAATTTGTTGAAATATTTTGGGGCTTGGGTCACAGGAATCCAGAAAATGTTGAGACTGAAAACATGAAATGAAAAAAATATACGTTAAATAAATAACGAGTGTCTAAATGTTTAAGATCATAAATGAATGAAACTCAAGGGGGTAGCGCAATTGGTAAGCAACGAACTTGGTACGAGCCGTAAACTCAGTCGTCCTAAGTTCGACTTCCATTAGGCACACCTTGGGCCACTCATACAAGGGTGTTTAGTGCTCTTCACTACTTTCGGTGAAAGTTGAATGGTTCTCATTCAATCCCGGTATGATACAGTCCATGTGGTTGTAGGGTCAGTATGGGCCCACGGGACTAATCAGGCTAAAGGCTTGGATACCCATAGTCGCCTTTTATTTTATCTTTCTTTGACTTTGCTTGAATTCATGTAACCGACCTCATTAAGTTGGGACAAGACTTTGTTTTTATTGTTGTTGTTGTATTATAGGTCAATAATGCATTCCACGAAATCATATCAAATACAACCATTGACTTACACCCATGATCTTAAGCATTGGATTCACTATTTGTTTAATTTATATATGTCATATGGATCTCGCGCACTTTACAGCTTGAAGATCTCAATTCTAAGTTATGATTATAGAGTTTGAACTATAAAATTATAATTTGAAAATGTTTAAAATCGTATCATTGACTTTTTGAAATTGAGATTGCATTGATTATGATTTCTTGAAATGATTTTTTTTTTTTAAATACATTATCGACTTAAAACACATACCAAACGCAGCCTAGAAAAGTTATTGTTTGGATTAGGATTATTTTTTAAATTATCTAAAACATCATAAAGGTCTATGTAGATAGGAAGACTCCAGAACTGTTAGTGCATGCAGCACCAGAGACAACATTATAACATGTGGGGCTCAAATTGATGATCTGGACAATTACACTACACACATGTAATACTCATCTAGATATATGCCACATGTAATAATAGAGGCCAAAGTTAATTAATTTGACACGTGGATGTTTGCATGGTGAGATGGGCTGCTAGTTAACATCAACATGACAGCTGTCATTACAGTCAGCTCACCTATCACCTCTCAAGTGTGACGTCACATGAGAAGACGCGTAGTCCTTTGATCAGTTGAATGACTTGAATCCTCATGGCTTCCACTAGAGGAAACTAATTAAAGCACGTGATCAATATTAGGCATTCCCATATGTATGAGTGGAATTGATGTACCTTACGTACAAGTTGGATTACAAGTCACAAGCACTTAGGTTTACATCATGTAACCCATTATATATAAATTGACTTTCTATGTTTGGGCACTTTCGGGAAGGTTAATGTATGGCTTCGGGCTTAAAAGAATTGGGATTGGATCGGTTGGATCGACTGATTTGAATCAAAATCGATGTGATTGATATAGATATAATTAAAAAAAGATGATCATGTGACTCGTGTCAATCGATCCACAATTTGGCATGATATAGACATGTTTTGATAGCAAGAAAAAAAAATCTCTTCCTAGTGGCTTCCAAAAGGAGGAGAGGGGAGAGAGGTGATAGAACTAAACTTGTATGGATCTGGAGATTCAATTAAGTCAAACCACAGCCATGATGAATTTATGAATGTATAAGCAACTAGAATCGAATAAAGATGAGAATTACTTATCCAGATCAACATCATTTGAGTAGAGATAAAAAATCTCCTTCAATTCAAATTTTTCCTTGAAGAAGTTTGTTGGTCTTGTCTATCTCACTTGATAAAAAGAAAAAGTCAACTGAAGTTAAATTCTAATAAAAAAATGCTTTCAATATATAAAGTGAAGGTATGGACCAACAACCCTGTAAATAGAAACAATTATGATATCTCACATTATAAAGCATAATTATAATAGTAAGTAATAGGGACCTCCCTGACAATATCACGGCACCTCCATCCAAAAAATGTAATACACATTAGTCCACTGCCTTGGTGATTGGAAATAAAGTGGAGACGTTCTCAGTATGTTATGACCAAATTATCCTTATAAATGGTAAACTTACAAACTTACCCTCCTCCCTGATACTTTTCTAAAATCGTGATACCTCTTGCTGCTCTTTTCACCAGAGAACAACAGTTTTACAATTTGGTTCAAAAACTTACTCCTACTCGAATCATGGTGGAACATACAACTTTCTTAAAGAAACAACCTGCTCTGAATTTCTAATAGTCACTCCCAACGAAGTACTTAAAAACCCTCTTCAAATTGCAATTTCTAATATTAGGATTTATAGATGAGGAGGTAAGTCTTTCCCCCTATCTCTCTTTCCTAATATCTACTTCAAAGTAAGGGTGTTTATCGGTTCAATTTCGGTTTAAATGGTACGAATTGGTTCGGTTCACATTTATTTGACTAAAACCATAACCGCACCATTTACTAAACGGTTCCACTTTCTGAAACCGTGACCATTTAGTAAACGGTTTCGGTTTTCACAGTTTCTAAACGGTGTCGGTTTCACGGTTTTAAACGGTTTCTGTTTCGATTTATTCCATACGGTTTGTAAAACGGTTCATAATCGGTTTATTATAACTTGCAACTATCTCTAAACTGAAGATCATAAGCTTATCAAAAAATAATTGGCAACCACAAATAAGAGATTCTATATTAACGATGGTATGTCTTAATTTGATAATCTAGTGTTATTTCTTTGTCATTCTCGAACATTTAAAACTAATATCATACAACATCCAAATCCAGCCTTCTACCGCATAAAATATTAAAATGACAGGTGGTTCAGTCAAAACACCCCATCTATGATAACATAATAACATAGTAACATATATGGATTACAAGTTCATGATCTAAAGCCTAAACTTCAATTGAATTGCAATAAATCATACCAAAGCAGGATGGACACTTAATTTAGTTGTTAATTGTTATATGGATTACTGCATCTTCTTTATTTAATAGTTTTACGGATTAATCGGATCGGTTTAAATGGTTTAAACGGTTGTAAATGGTTCAATTTAAATGGTTTCAATTCGGTTTGAAACCAACGGGTTCCGCGGTTTAAACCGACCTGACCATTTAGCTAATCGGCCTGAAACTTGAAACCATAATCGCACCATTTACTAAACGATTTTGTGATTTTGGTGTAAACAGATCAGTTCGGTTTCAATAAACGGTTTCAGTTATTAATTCACATCCTTACGTCAAAGTGCAATTTCTAACATTAGGTCTTTCTTGATTAGGAATTTGAAAACCCTAGAGCAGAAGGGAGTTGTTGCTCAAATTGCCATTGTTCAAGTCTCCAATCGAGGAGAATTTCAATTCACATCTAGGTCACTAGCGATTTGCAAGTTTGCAAACGATGGAAAGTGAGGTATGAAAGTGTTCCAACGATTTATAACATTAGGATTTATTTATTTATTTATTTATTTTTTTAAATTCACCCAAAAAAAAAGGGTCAGAAATAAAGATACAGGTAAGCTTAAAGTTGTTGTCAGTTAACACTGTTAGTCTAAAAATAGAACGATTGTAATACTTTTCACGGTTAGGAGTTCCGCGATATTGTTTGAATCTCTAGGGTAGATTACTGTAATTTCCTCTAATTATAAATACGCGCGCACAAACAAAATGATACTTCACACTTTAAGATGGGTTAATTAAAGCCCATGATGAACTAATAAGGATATTTAAAGCCCACGATGAACTAATAAGGAGATCGCTTCCCAATACGGGCTTTATGAAACCAAATACAATGGTCACGCCCTTCTGTAATCTAGTTGCATCGGATTATAGAATTCCGATCATTTTTGGGTTGCCTTATCAGTCTATAATCAAGTAGTTATTGGTATACTTTCACTTTTTTCATATATGCATACATTAGGTTTCAGTATTCATTAGGTTTCTTCAATTTCAGCTCAATTTCTTATTTTGGTTGGCCTGCTTTGATTTGATCATTTTCGGTTGCCTTAAGGACACTAATCAAGCCAATATGAAGTTCCTACCAATTCATTTTTCAACATATGCATGAGTTATTATCATCATCACAAGGTTTGTTACATTTTCAAATACCGCAGAGACATTTATTTGCCAAGTGGATAAATGATGTCCATTCTAACATTGGATATAGAGAGACGTCATAGTTTAAATTAGCCACATGTTAAATTTTGGAGTCTAATTATATCAAATATCCCCTTTTGTATCGGTACACCTCTTATGCATGTCAATGCTTGTGTACCAATACTCTAGAGAGATGCTACTTGGACTCTCCCAACTCTGAGTGGAACAAACGATTTAAATTAGAAAAAACCATAAAAATGAATGGCCCATATTTATCTTGTGATTTTTGAAAACTTCACTCACCGTTGATACATGGATGACTCTCCTTTCTTCTTACTATTTTTCCTATTTGTATTGATTTTTTTATAGGATTTCAATCCATCGGTTTTCTTTCGCTTCATAAAACCCAAGGTTTTGTCTGATCTGATTTTTTTTCTATCGATTTCAATCAATTGAGCCTGTTTTGGCTGGAATCTGACACTGGTACTGCATTGAGTTAATGAGCACTCCAAGACCAGTGCTTAGTTAACAGTATTTTCTTTCTGACCCCCAACAAACCCTGCCCCC
>NC_056565.1:27772976-27779004 GCF_013358625.1 Macadamia integrifolia | reverse complement strand
TTATCTTCTTACTAATTGCAATTGAGAATCTGATTCGGATCAGGTACTCGTACGAAATTATGAGAATGATTCTTGTATAATATTTGATCCACACTTGCACTCTATTTAATATCTCTCTTCTTTTAAATAGTTTTTATTTTCAATGGAGTCAAGTGCGGATCAATACGGTATTTGATAATCTTATGTGGAATCCAAGTGTGGATCAAATATTGTACGAGAATGATTCTCATAGGAGATTATCTTCTTGCCCATTGTATCTATCTCTCTTTTTTCTTTTTAAATGATTCATATAGCCTTTATATATGATATCCCATCATATGCCACCATTGGTGTTGTCCGTTAACTTACCATATGTCGATAGCATACCTATTCTTCTTTTAAATAAACTCATAAAGCCAACTTTTTAAAGGTTAGCGTTCATGTTCTTTCTTACACCCTCTCACATAATGGGCCTTAAAGTCTACTCAAACCCGCTTTTTTATTAGAAGATAAAATGTGGGTTTGTTTCATTGGTGAGATTTCTCACTCTTATGTTGTAGGAAACCTTTATTGGAATTGGGGTAGAACTCACTTTAAAATTTAGCCATTAAAGCACTATTTGGTAACGTTTGATAAACCTATTTCTTGAAACGTTTTTTTACAGACATAATGCTACTACAAAACCTAATAGTATCATCGGATGCCCAAAAGGAAGAGAGGGTTCAGTTGTCTCTTTTTATGTTTAAATAGTTGAGAGATTTAGTGGGCATAACAATCTTTTTTTTCTCTCAAACTTATTTCTAGAAACGACCAAACAAGTCGGACTTGTTTCGTCAAAGTCGTTTCTAGAATTGTAAATAAACATAAATTTTGATTTATGTTTCTAGAAACAAGTTAAACGAAACAAGTTAAACGAAACAACTTTATCAAATATTTTTTAAGTTATTTTTTAGTTTATGGGAACAAGAAAATGTAGAAACGATAGAAACTAAACGTTGTCAAACGATGCCTAAGTTGTTAGAGCATGGAAACTTCAAGTGCTCATATGCAAAGAGTAACCTGGTGTAAAAATTTAAGTAATTTTTTCCTCAACAATTTACTTTTAAAGCTGAATTCTATTAAAAAAAAAACTTTTAAAGCTGAGTTCTACCCAAAGCCCTTAACCTATTTGATATTTTTATTTTTTACAATAAAAAGCAATCGAATGTCAATGGAACCCTTAAAATGAGGAGATACTAAAAGAAAAAAAAAAGGAATCCTTAAAATGAGGAGAGCACACAAAGATGGTTATTGTACGGCTGTGGAAGCAAGCATCAATATACATCTTTTGTTTCTTTCAGTTTAGGGAAATTGCGGACAGGGCAGGACTATACAAGTGGCTAATGGGTTGGATTTGGGTTTGGGTTTGTTAGGGCTGGTTCCACTAGATACTAGCTAGGGACAACCAATGACCCATCTAACAAATTCCTTTTTGCTGCTTTTGTGTGTTTTTTATAAGTCCACTGCTTTGTGGATTTCCTTGGCCACAAATTAGACCATATCAGAATGTATCCAAAGCTGAAAAAGAGGGTTCTAGATAAAAATAAAATAGCTGAGGAATGACCAGGGGATCCCCATTGAAAGAAGTTACATTAAGTGCTCCCCCCATTTTCTTCATGGAGAGCTCCACAAGAAAAAAAGGATACTACAGAAATCATGAGAAACTTTTATGTTATCCCAAGTGACCCAACTAAGAATTATAATAATATTTCTGCCACCTAAAATTAGAAAACCTTATAATAGATAAAGTAATGGGATTTTTTTTTTTTTTTTTTTATATCAAACATAGTGAGTGTTGGATGTGAATTTGGACATGAGAAAAGTTAATGTTGCATTTGCTATGCATGTCAATAATTCATATCAAATGGAGCCTAATAGTCTCACACCTGTGGTCTTAACTATGTGGATTCACTATTATTTGACATATATTTATTTTTATGTTTTTTTAATCTCAAGATTGTGTAAATCTCGGGCATTCTCACCCCTTAAAGATATCAACTCTAAATCATCGGTAAAAAGAATGAAATACACACACATGCATAAAGCTTTCAGAATCATATCATATAAAGGGCTTTTTCAAATTAAGATTGTGTTTAGTATGATTTCTTGTAATTCATTATCAACCTAAAATATATGTTTTTAGTATGATTTCTTGAAACGTGTTGTCAACTAAAAATGTATTTCAAAAATGCATACAAAACGCAATCTAAGAATAAAACAAAAGGAAATATTTGAGGAAACGAATAGAAACATAAATCAATCATTGTATTATCATAATTTTCGTTTTATCATTTTTTTTTTTCTTTCTTTTCTTGACATCCAAGAATAACCTAAAGACTTTGTAGGTAAGAACAATTTTCCTTTTAATTATTTCTAAGGGAATTGCCCAAGGGGACTTTTCTCACATACATCAGAGGAGTAAGGGGGTTAAAGATTGAGAAAGGAGAGGGGGACACACTAAATACACACTTACAAACACATATGACAGAAATTGATCTACTGGCCTCCTAATGCCTGCTTTTCAAGTAGAAGTTGCAAACCAATTCTTAGCGCACTAGATTCACTTTGTACGTAGGAACACACTAGAACTATTAGTGCATGCAGCACTTACCAATGTTGTAAAACTCAGGATTAGTCAAGATCAATACTATATTGATACCAATCTGAATCAGTTTGGATCAAACCATATAGAGAGATTTATCCCAACTTTTAATAAAAATCCATTTTTATTATGTTTTTTACCCTTGAACTGTACTAATGTATTGATTATAGGATTATCAATTGATCAGGCTCGGTCAGGCTCACTTGGGCCTAGCTTAACCAATTTCAAGCCCTACACTATGAATACCCGTTTAACTAATTGGGCTTAGCCTGGGTGAGTATTGTAAGATTATTAATCAGGCCAGTCGATCTTGGACTTTCAGTAGACTATAGACCTATTTAATATTAAACGGGTTTTAATGGAACTCCAAATAGGCCTTTGCTATGATTAGACTCTTAACAATAAAATAAGGCCCATAAAATTGGATTTTAGAAAATTATCTTCTAAGAGAACCTAAAATTGGCCAGTCGTGTTTTCCCTTCTGCTTTCTTTCATTATAACCAAAGCATCTAAAGTTCTTGTTTACACATCCTCTGCACCACCAATTTCAGATTCCACATCAGCAATTTTATCCTCAAAGGGACTATTCATTCTTGTTCTGGCGAACAAAGAAGCCCCCTTAATGTTGGCATTAAGACAGAATTTGAAACGATTGTTTTTTTCTTTTTTTATTGATGAAAATTTTTTGATAGAATATGTTTCCTATATGTACAATTAGGTATTTAGGTGATGACATCTGTTCCTTTATTTCCATTAATATTTATTCATGCATTCTTAATGACACCAGTTGGAATAGATGTCATCACCTAACCATATTGTTACCCTAAAAATAAAAAATTATTTATCACCCAACCATATCTGAAGTGTACACCTGTCGATTGGTGATTCAGCCTTCCATCTCTCACCATCATCAAATTCAATATGTCACCAAATTAAGATTTTGAGTCTATTTTATTTAATATCTTGTAAATATATTATGTTGGAATATTAAAAGGCTTAAAAATTGATGATTTAATATATTATTTATTTTGATATATATGTACATATAAACTAATAATGAATGTGACTATTGAAAGGTATGTCTGAATGGTTAACTAAATCATTTCAACTCCCGATTGTGAAAGGGGAGACATTAACTTATGGATAAAGAATCATGCCAGTCTAGCATCTTCCACATCCAAACATAACTAGGCGTGGAAAGACCCAACTACCCCATGTGAGCTTGGTATTTTTATGCCTAGCTGTGCTTGGGTGTGGGAATGCGAGACTCGCAAAGTTTCCTTACCCTTAACTTACGCTGGGGTTATAAGAAACCTGGCCTAAGTCAATCCATTGACAACCTTCATTACAGTGGGTGTATATTTCTAGTCTCACGTTATTTGAAAAAAAAAAAAAATTTGGAAAATGCTGGATATGACAACTTAGATCTATGCCTATCTCTCTCCTTCCCTTGAAAAAGTCTCATATGCCCTTCCAGTCCCAATCCTCTCATTGGTTGAGCCGCTAGCTCTAGGAAAGCCAATAACATACCTAACCTCCTCCCAAAAAAAATTTAGTTATTTGTTCATTCTCACTCCATAAAAAAGGTAGGGTGAAATATGAGTGTATAGATTACACATAGCATTTTCTTCTACTTTTTTTTTTCAATAAAACATTGTGCTTTCTCGTTAGTCCATCACTGTTGCACCATACCAATCAACATTGATCAAAGGTAAAAGTTTCCTTCACCATGGTGCAAGAAAAGTAGACTCATAAATGTCCACCCCAACTGTACGAGGTCGATAATTCTCTTGTTTTATTCCCCTAATACTATAAATTATCCGAACACCTCAAACGAAGAAATTCTCCCTTGACCATGACGGAAGAAAACTGTTTCCCTAATTAATGTTGTAAGATGATGAATAAACACAAGAATATTCCATTGTAGTCCTTTTTTTTTTTTTTGGGTAAAGTGTGGTCCATAGTTGGAAAATCAGGTTTTTTGACTTGACTCGTCTTTCAGATAACTCGATTTGATCAAACCTAGTCAAGATGAGCTAAGAATTTTTGTTTTTAAAATAACAATTTCACTACCCATGTCAACATTTTTACATTAATGAAAGCAATCGTAATATTATCACTTGATTGTGAGCGTCAAGAATCATGAGCCTCAAAATCCAATCACTAGGGTGAAGAAGAGAGTCCAGGAATTTAGGGAGTCAGGTTTTCTATTATTACTCTATTTTGAAATTTATTTATTTATTTTGCTAACGATGGATATCCAAGCCTTCGGCCTAATTAGTCCCTAGGCCCTTTATTTTAAACTTTAAGCTTTAGTTTTACATGTATTTATATATTCATTCAAGAGAGTCAAGACACTCAACAATCAAGTAGTCATGTTTGTATTTTAAAAAATGACAATCAAGTAATCATGTATTTATCTTAAAAATGACAAAACTCACAGAATTTTATTTTTATAAAAAAAAAAAAAAAAAAATCAATCTTAGTTGACTCGATTCATATCCAAGTCTTTCTCATTTTTGCAAAGATTAGAGAGACAATGTGGAAGTTTGTCCTTAACCGCAAGGTTATCCACTGCCAAAGGATCACACATCTACCATTAATGGACACGTCTCTCTTTGATAAATTTTATTTGAGAAAGTGTTTTTTTTTTTTTCTTTTCTTTTCTTTTCTTTTTAGGAGGAAAAATGTTTGTTTTCATTAAAGTTGTGACCGTTGGAATGATCTAGCTATAATCTTCTTTTTGTCTAACGTATATGTTAGATTTTTTAAATCGTTTCAATAAACAATACTTGGTGTGTTCTGTGAAATATTTTAAAATCGTTTTATAAGAAAAAAAAATTAATTGTCAATAGAAAAAAATTATATTTTAAAATTGAAAATTAATAATTTATCACAATTATCTAAAAAAAAAATGTATCACGGTTTGGACTTTGCTATTGGTTAGGTTTTCCTATTTAAAAAGAAAACTGTTGGGTTTTATTTATTTATTTATTTTGATAGAATTAGGTTTTAATTGATGCCTTTGTGTCTTTTGTTCTTATAATTGTGATGGGATTTTTAAACGACGAAAAAGAACTATGCCTGTCTAATATAAGAAAAGTTCAAACATAACAAGTGCGAACTGATGATATCTTGTCATTGTATGCATTGGATAAAGATGCTCCCACTTTTATTCTCATTAGTCTACGCGTGTGATATTTCTTATGCTAGATAGGTGAATTTCTTTTGTTTTTTGAATATAGATTATAGTTTTTTTTTTTTTTTTTTAAAAGAGTAGTGAATTGAAAATTGACTATTAATTGCAACAATATTATAAGCCATTGTTGCATGTGTCATGGTCAACCTAAGCAACCCATGTTAGGCATCAGGTGGGCTCTTAACACCCACCCAACCCCCCCCCCCCCC
>NC_056565.1:27729126-27770264 GCF_013358625.1 Macadamia integrifolia | reverse complement strand
TTAATGAAAATAAAATCAATAAAAATCCATTAAAAAAAAAACCTGAAACCGAAACCAATGAGAAGTCCAAAACCAAACTTCATATAAACGGTTTAGTTCGGATTGATCTTATACATGCTTAAAATTGATTCAACCTAATCAAACTAGACCAAACCAAACCGATCGATTGACCCTCATTATATATGACATTAAGACGCAGATCCAGGTTGCAAATCCTGGTTTTTTATTATTATTTAATATGATCGCAACCATCAGATTGGCATATGCAAGAAATAATAGCTAGTTGTCAAAACAGGTTATTACTTTAATCTAATCAAAGGGAAAAACATGTACGTAAAACCAACGGCTGAGATTCAGTACTCAACAAGACTCATCATGACGCCACTATGACGTCATGGAATTAAAATTCACATTTTAAATAATAAAAAAAAAAAGGGGGTGGGGATCAGGCAGCAAACAAGCCTGGATCTTGCATATGTAAGACTTTGACTTAACCAAAATTAGGATATTCATCCATCCATGGAGTCTTAAGTCTAATCGGGCAAGCCAGCTTTGACTCTGCCATCACAAAAGTCTAGAACTTTTAGTATAAGTACTTCTAGGTGGCTGACACTGATCAGTCATTCTCATCTTCATTTCATGAACTCACTTGCAACTTGTTTGATTTGGGGACTCTTTCTGTCTTGGCTTTTAGTTTTTCTTTTTCCTCTTATCTCTTGGTCTTCGGTTCTCTATAAATAGACACAAATCTCCCATTTTCTGTTCCAAACTGTACTGAAGAAAAGAAAAAAGAATGCCTGAAACAGAGATTTCAAGTGTTCTTAAAGAACCCCGTTTAGTGGTGAAAAAATTTCAGGCCATAGCTCAAAGAGAAGGAGTTGGTGCCGTTGTCCGAAGAAGCATTGGAAGGTAAGAGAAACACATTGAGATTCAATGATTCAATCTGTCTTGATTGATTTCAGTACTTTTGGCTAAATGGGTCTTTGATTTCTTCAGGTTTGAGCTCAGGTACTTCGATCCATTCCTTGTATTAGATGAATTCCAAGGTTGGTTTTTAGATTTCTTCAGTTGCTGTTTATTTTATGCAGAATGATTAAATAAGCAGAATCCCTTTAAATTTCTTTTGGTTCACTCGAATCTTGCAGTTACTGCTCCTGGTGGATTTCCTGATCATCCACACAGAGGTTTTGAAACAGTCACCTACATGTTGCAGGTAAATATCATTTTGCCTGCCCATGATCTTATGATAATAATTTGAAAAACGTGATTTCAGGATGCATACACTACAGGAAAGCCAGTATTTGGTTGGTTTGCCTTTCCAGTTGTTAGAGATGTTAAAGATCTTAAAGCATTTTATATTTCCATGACTTAAGTAGAAAAAGTTGCAGAAAGAATCAATGGGGGTGGTCCCAGTATGTAATGGCTGGACTCTAAAGACCCAGAATTAAGAACCCAGAATCAGGCACAGGCCAAATCCATGAATTTGATTGGAATTGGGGAGAAGTAAAGATTTCATTTATGTGAGATTTTTTGTGGTTTTTGATTGAAGAGAAAATAATCCACAATGAATATCTAAGAATATTCATGATCGATTCAGAAGAGGGACTTGGAAATCTGGCATAATTGGTATTGAGGGTACCTTATGAATCGATAAATGTTCTCTATTGCAAATCTTTAGTTTTGCATCTCTGTGTAATGCCCTGTTACATGTCAAGAACAGTTTTTTAAGTTTTAGAATTAGTTCATGAAGGAGGATTGTTGGTTTCTAATGCTTTTGTCTTTGGGATCACAGGGAGCTGTTACACATGAAGATTTCAAAGGGCACAAAGGTACCATAAGAGCAGGTGACTTGCAATGGATGACAGCCGGTAAAGGAATTGTTCACTCTGAAATGCCTGCAGCTCAGGGAACTCAAAAGGGTCTTCAGTTATGGATCAACCTTTCTTCCAAGAACAAAATGTAAGAAAAACAGAGACCTTAGCCTTACTGAACACTGATTGCATTTGGTGCTCAGTTGAGATATTAATCATATAAATTTATCTGTTGATGATCTCAGGATTGAGCCAAGATATCAAGAAATGTTAAGTAAGGATGTAGCAGAAGTTGCAAAAGATGGGATCAAAGTGAGAGTTATAGCAGGGGAAGCCTTGGGAACCAAATCACCTATTTACACAAGAACTCCAACCATGTATTTGGATTTCACACTTAAGCCAGGAGCTCATCTCCAACAACCTATCCCACCCAAGTGGAATTCATTCATCTATGTCCTAGAAGGAGAAGGTATCTTTTGCAGCAGGGAGTCTTCACCCACCAAAGCACATCACATTCTTCTTCTAGGCTTTGGTGATGGTGTAGAAGCATGGAACCAGTCTTCCAAGCTCCTCAGATTCATTTTAGTTGGAGGAGAACCATTAGGTGAACCTGTAGTGCAGTATGGGCCTTTTGTAATGAATACTCAAGAAGAGATTGACCAGACCATTGATGATTATGAGTATAGCATCAACGGGTTCGAGAATGCCAAGCGTTAGAGATCAAAAACGATGCTTGGGATTGAATTTATAATTAATTGTAGATCTGTATTCTTTTTATTATTGATATATAAAGGAAAGAGAAAAAAAAATAAAGGAATAGTGGATAGTGGAGTGGTGCAACTCTGATCTTTTTTTCATCTTCAACGAAAAACAACAGTAAAGGAATGGAAACATAAACGCACTAGACTTTTTTTTTTTTTTTTTCGTCAATAATGGATATCCAAGCCTATGGTCTGACTAGTCCTGTTGGTTCATGCTAACCCTACAATCGCATGGACCGAATCATATTAGGGTTAAATGAGAATCCTTCAACTTTCATTGAAAATAGTGAAGAGCATTTATATGCCTAGTGCATTTCTCAAGGACTATATATATAACAGAGAAGTCGTTAAAACAACCTTGACCTGAGAACACTTTGATGATGCTTATGTAGAAACTAGAATCTAAATCAATGCAAAATCATTCCACTTCAGCCTCTTAACGGCCTTCGGAATCAACCCACTTTTGCAAGTGACGGAATACAAGACATCGTACCCCAACAGTTCAAATCATAACAGTCAATCTAGGATTGGAACTGACTGATAAAAAAACGGAACTTACTAGAACCAATTATTAATTGACCGTTCTGGTCCTAGCCATTAGAGTGATTTATGTTTTAGACTAAAATCGAACTGAACTAATTAATCAGTTAGAACCAATCAGGAACCGATTAGGGGAATAATTGGGGGCAAGGATATAGGGACAGTATCGGTATCTGCCCGTTGCCGATATGTAGCTAAACAAATAATAAGAAATCAAAACAGAAAGTACTCAAAAGTGATAATTATTTTTTTCTGAATTTTTATATTACTTTCCAAATCAAGTAATCTATTTTACAATTACATCAATGCATAGATCTGCTTAAAGACAAGTACAATGATGTTCCAGGATTTCCATAACTCATTGTTAGGATATTCAATGAAAAGATGCATTTTAAATTGAAGTTCTATTGTCAACTGCAGACTTGATTCTGCATATGAAATCATCAATTGTCATGGTTCCAAGCTCTCCACCAAACCTAGATCTAACTGTAACAGTTTGAGTTTCAGCTTCTTTGGGACCCACAACTGCCATTAATGGGATCTTCTGCTTCTCTGAATTTCTTATGAGCTTTGGTAAGCGCTCACCATGGCAAGCTTCAGTCCTGATGCCGTTATCCTTCAGCCTTTTCATCACCTTGTTGCAGTACTCGAGCTGCAAAATCATACATTGCATGCTTTAACAAGGACACAAATATTCTCATGGAAATGCAGGTTATCAGATAAGCTATTGGTTGTTAATATGATAATGATAACCTAATACACCTAAATCAGTCGAATCAACGAAGCACTACATACTTGAGTGTCAGTGACAGGTAAAACACGAGCTTGGATTGGAGAAAGCCATAAGGGGAAATCACCAGCATAATGCTCTATAAGGACACCGAAAAAACGCTCTAAAGATCCAAGCACTGCCCGATGGATCATGATTGGTCGCTTCTTCTCTGAGTTATTATCGACATAAGTAATATCAAACCGCTCAGGCAAATTAAAATCAACCTGTTGACATCATTGAGAAGAATGTATTAGTTCATTACGGAGTTCACATCTGATGCATCACAACAACGAAAATAATGACTATCAATTTAAGAGCAAGGGGTAAAAAGTTCTTAAACTCATCTGTACATGGCACAGAGTGCATATAACGGCACTTGAAGACATTATTCCATGATGTTGGTCAAAATTGAAATAATATTATGTCACCCAGAATCAACAGATAGGATTCTCAACTTAAATCAACTAGCATGCATTGCATCAGTCTCATTTTATTTATAGGAAATGTTCCTACAACAGACATGGATAACACTGAAAAGAAACCATGTTTACTGATGAGGAATCTGTCATTGACACACACATCCGTGACTATTGGATGATGCTATCACATGAATCGGTTTCATTTTTATGTTTTCTTGAAGGTAGGTCATTTTAGCACTTCATAACAGCCTACTGGACTGAGTAGAATAACTTTGCATTCTCTTAAGAAACATTTAAGAGATTTTCTTATTGACATGCCTTAAATATTGTCATTTCAGATATGAACTCGGAAAATGTGCAAGACAATGACAGCTTTTTTATAATGACATAATGATAAGTCACTTTCAAGTTATTTTTTAAAACATGTTTATGCCTCCAAAGAACTTTTCGGAATAAGATAATGGGGCAATTAAAAGGTGTCAAGTTCTAAATACACCTATAGAGGTGTCATTTAGACAATTCCTATAAGAAAAGGACTCCACGAAGGTCACAGTTCCCCATATAAGATAAACAAACATCGGTTTAGAACCGACACTCAGTTTGCAGTTTCAGTGACTTGCAGCTCATTCAAATAGAGAACTTGCCTGCACAGTTGAGCACTGCCACTTTCTTCCAAGAGCATCCTCAATTTTGAGATCAATCTTTGGACCATAAAAAGCACCACCACCTTCATCAATCTGGTAGTCCCAACCTTTATCATCCAATGCATCTTTAAGAGCGATTGTTGCTTTTTCCCATATACCATCACCTCCCACAGATTTCTCCGGTCTTGTGGAAAGGTTCACTTCATACTTGCTAAATCCAAATTGGAGTAAGATCTCTTCAGTTAGATCCAGGACACCCCTAATTTCATCTTTGATCTGATTCTCTAAGCAGAATATGTGTGCATCATCCTGCAAAGGGTTGAAAGTAATTGCTTGCTGTAGTTAAGAACATCGTCATGTCGGATGGTGCAACAAATCTAAGTAGTTCTAGCAGAACTGTGTCACAAGTGTACATAATGCCAGAAAAAGCTTTATAACCACAGAAGCCAGCATATTTCTTAGCCTTGATGGGGAGAGGTGTACCTGAGTGAAACCTCTTACACGGAACAAGCCATGTAAGCTTCCTGAAAGCTCGTACCGGTATACAGTACCCAACTCAGCAACTCTAATGGGAAAGTCTCTATAAGAGTGCAGCGTCCGTTTGTAGACGAGAATATGGTAAGGACAGTTCATCGGCCGAAGTTGATAGAGTTCATCCTCAATGCTCATTTGATCATACATATTCTCTTTGTAGAAATCCAGATGACCACTGATTTTCCAGAGGTCTGCCTTTGCCACATGTGGGGTGTACAGCAAGTCATAACCATGCTCTATGTGTATTCTTTTCCATGAATCTTCGATTATGTGCCTCACTATAGCACCCTTTGGATGCCAAAACACTAACCCTCCACCTGCCTCATCCTGCAAAAGTTTCACCAAGACAATTAAAGATCTCAGTAATTGAGATAAAGTCCCTCTTCTGGGGCTTAATCAAATGGCAATAGAGAGGCAAAATATACAGTATCTGTGGTCTCCAAGCTGGCCAACACGTGCTTAAAAGAAGAAGAAGATATAAATAAGGGAAATAGGAAAATATTCACCAATAATTAATCATTAGAACACCAATTTCTTGCCAGAAATGGATGACTTTATATTTTGGGGGACATAAAATGAAATTCTGTATGATTTTGTTGGTTACTCAGGAGTAGTCAAAGCAACATCACATCTGGTTTGGACCAACTGAATCATACATAAGTTCAATGCTGTTAGCGATTTGGTCTGGCTAGGTGCATATGGTTGACAACTTCAGGTGAGTCACTGCAAGTGACTAGTCAATGACTTCATGGAGTCTACCATTTGGGCCTCTGAACTCTGTTAGTTTGTTAAAATATTGTATCGTTTTATTCTGGGCCCTAAACAACTAACCATGGTTGCTATTATTACTTTTTCCTTGAGATTCATTACTTGGTAAACTAAATACTTTCTTATTTCTGGTGGTGTTGAATGTCTTATGTTCTGTTGCAGTCATGGACCTTATTGCTGTAACAAATAGTTGATGTATCCCCCACCCAATTTTCTTTTAAATATTTCCAATAAAACCTGAAAACAGAAAATGAATGTTTAGGAAATCTAAGAATGATTATATAGGTACTAGAAATTATCTTCCTGCATTCATTAAAAAATAATAACAATTATTATCTTACTGCCATGTTCAAACGTCTAACATTCCATAAGACCAAATACAGTGTGAGCACAATCAAATTTCATGAGTTGGCTTCATTGTCTTTGGAATAACCACAAATACTAATACCAATAATACCAATTCAGATGGATTCTGAGCACACCTCACCTGTATAGAGAATAGATCAAGATCTTGACCAATCCGCCTATGATCACGGCGTTTTGCTTCCTCTTTAAAGTGAAGGTATGCTTTCAGCTGTTCTTCGTTTTCCCATGCAGTGCCATAGATCCTCTGCAGCATTGGATTTTTTTCATCCCCTCTCCAGTACGCCCCAGCAACAGATTCAAGCTCAACGGCTTTTTTATTTATAAGGCCAGTAGTTTCAACATGGGGTCCAGCACAAAGGTCCCACCACTCATTACCTGGAAAGAACATAAAAAAAAATCAGAGAAGCAAAGAAGTGCAAGAAAGCTTTAGGAAATATATGACAGGAACGTCAAAACAGATCTAATCTTATGACTTAAATACTGTGCTTGTGGGAGCTAGATCCATGATAACCAGGCACTGTCAACTGATGCATAGGCTCCAAGAAGAGACTCAATTAATTGCAGCTAAGGCCCCATATTTTATGGGTGATCACACCAAGTACAATGCAACAGATCCTGCCAGACATATGAATTTGAGAACTTGGATGGGAGTAATGTTGACATTGATCAGTGGCCAGGCTATAGAAGGATAGAACTAGAAATGAAAATATCCACATGAACCAAGGTAATATCAATAGGAGACAAGATAAAGGAAAGTTACTGACAAGTTGTAGTCAAATAAAGCAAAGACAAGTGACTGCACCATGGAGAATAATCAATAGTTCAATTTTCTGCAAGTTGATTGTGTAAAAGGACAAAAGGAAGGCCAAGAATTTCATGGGTTGAAGTTCAACTAGTTACAAAGGACTCAGAGGCTCATGATTTTGCAGAGAAATGATAAATGAGAGTGTGATGGAGAACGGGATATATGTAGTTGATCCCAGGTAATTGGTAATTTGGATAAGAACCAGTTCGAGTTGCCAGCCTAGACCCTCGAGGCAGATGCGAGATTTCTGCAAAAGCTAATGATGACTAAACTGATAAACAAAGCAGAGTTGGTCTGTTTGAATATTTTATAACTTTGTAGGTTCCTCTTTGACTCTTTCTTTTCCACCTAGCAGAGTTGCCCACCTGCAAAAGCTAATGATGACTAATTGATCCCTTGTTTGCACTAACTGATGTGTTATATCTCACATAAGTATATGGAGAATTATTGCCATGTGTCTTCCAAAATCTACCCTAGGATAGTCCTAGTCCAGCATTCCAAGCCAATCAAAGGATCATAATAAGCCTCTAGAACCACAAGTTCAGGATGTATTCTTTAAGGGACATGACCCACGTACGAAAGAACACAGCTTGGTGAATGATAAGAATTCCAATAGTAAAAGATAAAGGGGAAGATAAAACATAAAGCAGAAGTATTAGAAATTCTAAAAATGGAAACAAATAACAGTTTTAATAACTTCCAAATGCACAAAGATCAGGCAAAAACCTACGTGAACTCTCAATCTATTGATGGGTTATCAAGTAACTTAAAATGAGTACTAAAATGTATGTGAATCACCCAGACAAAATGATGCTGGAACATAAAGGGTAAAAAAAAAAAAAATCAAGTTAAACCATAAAGGGCAAGGAAGAAAGAAAACTAACCAATATGATAGATTGTGATGGGATCTTCCTTGATACTTTCCAAAATCTCCATCTTGTAAGGTTCATTTATGGCCATTATTCTTTTATGAGCTTCATCTCTTGATACTTCTTCTCTCAATAGTGGTAAATTTCGGCTAATAATGCGATCCTACAGATGATGTAACAAATAAATTCTGTACCCTGAAACCATAAGTTAATGAATGTTTTCCCAAGGTTATTATGGCTTTGCTCACCATCTCCTTTTTAATCCTCTTCAAATCCTTGTCCTGCAAAGGTTCCACATCGAAGTCATAATAAAACCCATTTTCTATCCATGGTCCGATAGTCACTTTAGCCTCTGGGAAGAGTTTCTGAACAGCCATGGCCATAACATGTGCACACTGTAATCAGACAGCAAAAACTTATAAACAAAATGGAATTCCGATAAAATTTATATCTCATTCTGAAAGTATGAATTCCATTAAAGCAAAAAACGAGTAACAGAAACTAGAACTCAAAATTAAAATTATAATTCGAGTTAACTCATAACCCGTATTTAATTACCGTATGTCGAATTCTCAACAATTTACCCGACGACTCGTTAGTGGGAAGAATGACCTCCCGTTCCTCCACTGAATTTTCTACAGAAATCCTATCCTCGGCCACTGTCGGAGCCTCAGGCGAATCAGTGGCGACGGCTGAAGGGGTTGTTGAGAAGACTTTGGGCTTCCTGTTCTGAGAGTAAACCCTGATGTGGGTCGTCCCTGAATTTCTTCTCGAAGTCGAAATGAAACTCTTTAGAGGTGAGCGATGGAGAAACAGGCATGGTTTTCCCGTGAAGGAGTTGGTTCGAGGATTCGAAAATTGAAGAGGGGAAGTGAAGGAGGAATTAGATGCCGCCATTCTGTGAAGACACTCACCTTTAACCTTTCGACTTTCGCCTTTCGCCTTTCTCTGCTAACCGTGGTGCATTTGTGCGGTAGAGCTTTCAGCTTCTCTTCTCATCTCTCACACTCTCAGATTAAATCCCAACTAAATCAGATATTTGAACGGGCGAGGGGGATTTCCGCCATGTCATACCGTCGTGTCACGGCGTGCGTGTGAATTATCATCTGAGACTACTTTTATCTTCCATAACACGTGTGAAAACTTATGGATGTGAATTTGAAACCGATATTGTTTACACTTAAATGGTGAAATTGTTTATTAAATGGTTTGATTTTGTTTTGAGATCGAAATTGTATTTTAGTTTTAAAGTTTAAACTGTTTATAAATTATTAAATCGATTATCATATGCATAGTAAATTTATGTTATTCAATGTTAAGTTTACATTAAATAACTATTAAAAAAATATATAATAATAAATAATTTAATTCAATGTTGCAATTTACATCTGTTTCACTAAAATTTTTACAAGTAAATAAGTAATTTAAATAAAAAAATTAAAAAACATAAGAAAATCATTTAAAACAAAACCAATTGTAAATGGTTTTGATTTTAATATATGAGACCATTTATTAAATGACCTTTCAATGAAATTGTGTTGCGACTATGGGTACCCCTCTTCACCCTTGTAATGGTAGAGAATGAGAGAGGTGTTGGATGTTGATTTATATAACTAGGTGATCCTACGAACAACGACGACCAAGTGATCATACGAATAACGGACCTAATCTTCGAGTAGAACTCATCGTTAAAGAGAAGATGTCAAAGTCTTTTATGTGCCTATGTGTAGGGGTGTCAATCGGTCAGGCCAAGCCTAATCGGATTTGATCACTTGTAAATCTTGCACCATGAACGCTCGTTTAAGTAAACGGGCTTAACTTTGGGGGACATGGTACGGTTTATAATTGGGCCGATCAATGTTGGGCTTTAATTAGGCTTTCTTAAACATGCCATAACCAAGCTTTAACCGGGCTATGGACCTATTTAAGTCTAAACGGACTCTAAACGGGCTTTAACCGTGCCTACCCTAAAATTCTATTCTTAAGTGGGTTGAAGGCTCAGAAATATGTGATGCATATATTTAATAAAGAAGATAAGTGAAATGAGATTATGATTGTTCTTTTTTAAAAAGAATAAGAGATTATGTCCATTACAACTTACAAAATAAAGCTTAATTAAATCAAATCCTACTACAAAGCAAAGGGTAAGAAAGCTTAATTAATTTCTTATTAGTAGTGGCAAAATAGAAATTTTATGTAGTTTTAAAGGGGTCAAGCTACAACAAGTCGATTCAAGTCTGGCATATAAACATGTTGGTTTGATCGGGTGCCCGACGACCTAGTTACCTACACCGTGAACAGCTGTTTAATAAACATGTCAGGCTTCGATCCAAGTCAGGCTATAAACGTGTCAGGCTCGATCAAGCCTACTAATGCAGGTTCAGAATTGACACTCCTACTTATGTGAGACAGGTAGTTCCAAAGGATTTTTTTCCATATATATATATATATATATTTATATTGGTAATGATTTTTTTCCTTATTTAAGAGTATACTATAACTTGCATCAGGGTATTTATATACAACGTGGGATAATTGATTTTGTATGTAACTTTAGGCCCTCTTTGGTATCATTTTTTTTTTTTTACCTATCTAACAAAAATCATTAATGAAAACCATTTTTTATCAAAACACAAAAATGGTTTGGTAACTACTTAATAAAAATAATTTTTTTGTGGGAAATAGTTTGGTATCCCTATGTGCAAAATGATTTTTTGAAGAAATTAGCGAAAATATATTCCCTTCTCTCGTCTTCCTCCACTTTGGACGGAAGAAGAGGGGGCAAAGAACTTAGATTTCTAATTACAAAGCAAATGACTACTTTACCCCTCCATTTTGGGGCTTTAAGCATATGCTCATTAAAGTTCAATGCAAAAATAACTAAAAATCAAATTTTGCCAAAACACATAAATGACTTTTGATCTCTTTTTTGTTTTTGTGTTTTATCAATGTTTTTTAAATAGAAACAAGTTCCATAAATGATACCAAATGCAACGAAAATTGTTTTTGTGAACAAAATAATAATAATAATAATACCAAAGAGGGCCTTAATAGATCACTCGTTTAATGTGAAACCCTATTTGTCCTTATAATATCATCCGATAATGGTATATAAGATAGTATGGCCTAATTCCTCTCGGTTATAAAATCTTTCGTGATTCAACAACTCGACCATTTACATCCCTCTAAGGATATTGATTGATCTATGTAATTTTGCCCTTTTTAGGGCCCGTTTGATAATGTTTTTGCTGTTTCTGTTTCAAGAAACGGCAGAAACATAAATTTTTGTTTTTAGAAATAGAAACAGAATTGAAGGTGTTTGATAGTCATGTTTCTGGAAGTCAATATAACCAACGAAAAAAATGGCCACTAGTCGTTTCTAGAAATGGCAAAACAACCTGGGTCGTTTCTTGAATCATAAATAAATAGAAATTTCTATTTCTATTTTTAAAAATAAGTGAAACGAAACAGTTTTATCATACACTTTTTGTTTGGATAAAAATCCTCTGCAATTCCCATCTCATACAACTCTATACAACACCCCCTGCAGAGGTCGACACTTGTCAAATACCAAATGAGCGGTCCAAATTTGTCTGCCATTGATACAACCTTAAACCAGTGAGGAACCAACTTGAACCAAACTGTATCAGAGCAAACCGGTTTGGTTCATCAATTTGAAATAAAAGCTAAAAGCTTTTCCCTCTCTCCTCTTTCGACCCTCTCTCTCTCTCTCTCTCCTCTCCCTCTCTGTTATGCATTTTTCTGCCAGAACCCTCTCTTTCTACTCTCCCTCTTTGTTCCTCGCTTGTCTCTCTCTCTCTCTCTCTCTCTCTCTCTGTTCCTCGTTTGACTCCTCTCTCTGTGCAAATTTCTGGGACTTTTTCAGTTTTGCTGGTTTCACTTTCAATTATGATTTATTTGAAGTTTATTAACAAGCTTTTAACATGCCTGATATCTCCACTTGCACTAGTTGTCTTACATTATGATTTGTTAACTGCAGGTTTTAATGGCTGATTAGTTGATTGATTAGATTTGGTTTTGCCTTTTGTTGACTTGCAGGTTTTATGATTTGCTAACTTGCAGCTTGGTTTGTTCTATCTCTGCTACTACTCATTCTTTGAGTCCTTAGCAGTTGGGAGGTAGACTGTTATGAGTGTTTTTGCATTTCTTCCTATTTTATTGCAGGTTCTGAACAACATCATTCTTAAGGAGATCCTTTTGAGTGGATCCATATCAACAATGGAATGCTTCCTCATCTATTGTTTGATCACTCCTCTGCTTGAAGAAACTGTCTACAGGGGATCACTCCTCTGTTTCATCTTTCAGCTTCATGATGCTCTGCAATCTCTAGTCATGAGATAAATCTAAAGCATCAGCCACAAGGACCACCACTATAATACTAAACCTACTTCCATGGTCAAAAACATAAACAAACACAAGCACTATTCAAATCTTACCACTAAAATACAACCAAGTTTGTTTTAGTCAATCATCAGCAACAGGTTTCTATGAGCTACCATGAAAATTAGCAAGCAATTTCTCAGTTCACTTCTGAACTTGCAGAGCAATCCTCTTGTTCCACTTAAAAGAGAGAAGAGACCAAGAGTTTTTGGTCCATTGCCATAACTTTAAGATGGCTTTTTTTCCTTTTTTCTTTTAGGGAAAGTGATTGGCTGTGTTATTGTTCAAAAGAATGCAACAAAACATATGTCACTCTTAAACACAGTTATTAGAAACCCCAAGACTGGTAGTTGATGCTGATACATAGGTCAAAATCAATACTAGTTCAACCATCTACAAAGCCAAGTGACCAAGCTGGACAGCATGAAATGAAACTCATAAGAACAGTTGTTGTCGACAAAGATTGTATCCAAATAAGTTTCAGGTAGGAACCATTTCCTAGACTCTACCTGTAATCTGACCACAAAATGGATCCACATAGTTCACTTTTATCCATTATGTGGTCCAATTGAGAATGTTGGAAAATAAAAGAAGGTTATAATAAAAACAAAATGGAAACTTTACATTAATAAAAAAAACCTGTTTAACTGTGATAGATCTACCAAGGAGAGAGCTTTTAGTACTTTTGAATGATGTAGAATGATATAGCTTCCATTCTATATCAGTAACCCCAAACAGAAACCCCCTCCCCCAACCAACTAACAGTAAAACTTATATTCTAGTGGATCAGACCCTACCCAGAGCATCCAGATTTTTCAACTTTGCTGAATAATTTAATAAAGCATAGACCCAGAACTAGGAAAAGGGAGAAGCAACATGCAACATGCAGAAGAAAGTCTCTCTTCCTCGTAAATCTAGCTCCATATGCTCTCTGCAAATACAAAGGTTGTGTACATGCCCAATTGGAGAGTGATGTTCTATCCAAACAAACAAAGTTCAAAACAGAGAGGATAAGGAACAGTGCTTCTGCCATGAAAAAACTGAAAACTGTCCACTAGTAGAGAGCTAGTATTGACAATACATGAGGAATGAAGAAAGAAATGCTTGTTAGACAATCAGTTCAAAAACCATTTCCAAAGAAAACAATAGCCCTATTGATCCACTCTGTGAAATAAAAGGAAGATGAGGAAAATTGCAGGAATCACTAAAATTAATGTACTACTGTGTTCCCCTTCCCAACTAACCATAAAAACCAATTTGCAGAAAACAGTAGCCCCATTGATCAAATAATCCAAAACCACGCACCAGGGGTGCACAGGGATTCTACCACTATAACAAGAGCATGCTTATACTTATGCACTACAGTTGAATGCTTTCTACTAAAACATATTGTACAACTCTCCATATTGATAATCTGGACTTTAAATTTTTATAAGCTGTCTATTTGAAAAAAAAAAAAAAAAAGGGAACTGAAAAGAGAGGGTACTAGGTAACAGTGCATTCCATCCACCTAAAAATACAATCACTTTTTATATTTGAAGAAGAGCCTTGGTGGATTCGAACCACCATACCCTGGGTATTACCCAGGTGCTCTACCATTTTTAGCTAAAGACTCTTTACCTACAAAAAAGAGGTTCCAGTTCAATGATTAAAAGAAAAAAAAAAAAATAACATCCCATTATCATCAAAATTAGGTAGCTCTAGAGAGAGAGAATGAACATCATCAAAATTAGGAACCAAGGACATTGGGTATGTACTAACCATGTCCATGGTTGGACAGAGACAGCAAGCAAAAAATACACAGTAGAGAGAGAGTGAAATTTTATTGAAAACAAATTCAAATCAGACAAGGAAAGCAACCCTAAAATCGCATTCTATACTTCACACATTCAAATCACAGATCTAGCTCAATGATTTCGATGCCTTGTCAGAGAGAGATAGAGAGAGAGAGTTTTACCTTCGCGCATAGAGACCGAAAAAAGTATTTTCCCTGAAAAAATTGAACTTCGACCTGGATGGATCAACACGGTAAGCTGCCCAAGAAAAAAAAAAGGTTAAGAGAAGGAGAGGGAATTTGATTCAATATAATTCAAAACCTGATACGGTTTGGTTTGGACCATTGATGCGGTTCGATTTAAACAACCTCGGAAACCCCCGAAATGGAGAAGAGACGGTGACGGACTGAGCGGGAGGAGGCGTCAAAGTAAATAATGAACAGAAGGAGGGCGTTCCTCTTCAAAATCATCCTTTCGAGGTCGAGGTCTCCCAAGATCAAGGTCGGGGTGGGAACTTAAACGTGGGGAAGCTCGTTAACGATGAGTTCCTTAGTCAGTTTGTACCGAAGGGTCTCATTGACGTTCATACCATGCGGATTCTATTCGATTGGTGAATCCGGATGAGTTCAAGTGCTCACAGGTTAGATTCCAAACCTTGATGCTACTATATTCACATTTTTGTTCGCTCCAATCCCAATTTTGATTTTTGTATTGGTTCAATAGTTTCAACGGGAACTTGGCTTTGCCGTCCCCCCCCCCCCCTCTTTTATTTTTTATATTTTTTGTCTTCCAATTACCGAATCAGTTGAAACCCTTAAGTGGAGAAACCGAGTAGATATTCTGTTTACTTATAAGATAAAATAAATAAGAATCACAGATAAAATAAATAAGAATCACAGGCCTTCCATTTATTCAATCTAGAAATGCATTGTCATACTTATGCTGGACAGCAATTATAGATATCATTTCCAGACTTCCTGAAATAATTGACAGATTTTGTTGATATTGAGTGCAGCTTAATTTTAGAAAGTTATGGTCCTTTTTTTTAATTGATGATTTCCCTACATATTTGTTTACTTCTGCTTGTTATGCAGTATCGGTGTTCTTTTATAACCTTTTTTGTTCTTGGGGAGTGGGGACCTTATTTATGTGTATTTCCTTTCCTTACATTACATTATGAATTATAAATGCAGTGGGTTGAGGATCCAACACTTCTGGTTACACGTTTTGAGTATGCAAACCTTTTCCATGCAGTGACAGACTGGTACAGTGCATATGTTGCTTCAAGAGTTACTGGCTTGCCTAATCGACCTCATTTGGTCTTTGTGGATGGTCATTGCAAGGTAAAAATGCTAGTCTAAGCATATCCATTCGTTACACACTTCGCTGATAATATTATATTAAGGAGAAAAAGTCAAAGTACCCACAATCCATTGCTTGGGGTCGGATTTGGTGTCCACTGTTATTTTGCCAAAGACTTCACCCTTTATAATTGCTACATGTTACATGATTTATCTACTCTTATTTTGCTGATCCTATTTTCTTTTCATTTCAGCTCACTTGTTGTTCTTTCACTTCTTTGTTTTATTTGTAACCATTTCTCTTGTCTCAGATAATTTATTTATGAAGAACAAGATAATCTCATGTGGTAACCTTGGCGTAGGGTTGCAAATTGTATCTCTGTTCGTGCGCTTCTTTTGTTTGTTAAACCAGGGGTCACTATTTGGATACAGAGTATTTAGAATCTCAGTATGCCTTCATTTTCCTTCCTGCATGTGACCAATGTTGTGTTGGTGTATGATGTCTTGTATTCCGTCGCAGTTTAATCCAGGGAGTACTGGTGCAGCACCTAGACAGGCAGGACGGAGGTCCTGTTAGCCGGTTAGCAGGCGTGGGGGTTGCAAGGGGGGCAGGAGGCCCCCTACATAGCAGGGGGTGTAGGGGGGTGCAGCCCCTCGCTCGAATTTTTTATTTGAGGGCAATTGTGTACTTTCTGGATTAGGGTTTTTTTCGCTATATATTTGTAGCGAGGTTTCTTTCTTTGTAATGCAAGCAATACTGAGAGGTGTGAGGACGAGCGCTGTAACTCTATTCTCCATTGATAGTGAAGCAGGATCTCATCTCACCGGGGACGTAGGCAACCTTGCCGAACCTTGTAAAATCCGTGTGCATTGTTTGTTTTGTTTTTCCATTATCTTCCGCATCGTTTTAGGGTTTCGTTTCTATAAATTGGTATTAGAGCTCTAGGTTTCCGTTTTCTAGGGTTTACTATCACGATGGCAGGGAAGGGATCGAATGTCAAGTATGACATCTTGAGGTTTAATGGGAAGAATAATTTCACCCTCTGGCGTCAAAGGATGAAGGATTTTCTGATACAGCAGGGTTTGGCAAAAACGTTGTTGGGGAAGTCGAAGAAACCAGCAAAAATTACTGACGAATATTGGGAAGAGATGGAAGAAAAGGCGGTAAGTGCTATCCGATTAAATCAATCTGATGATGCCCTACAATATGTTGTGGGTATCGAATCTACACCGCAGTTATAGGCAAAACTTGAAAGCATCTACATGACGAAGTCCTTAACGAACAAGTTGTTCATGAAGAAGCAATTGTATTCTCTACAGATGGAGGAAGGTACGGATCTATTAGAGCATCTTAACATGTTCAATCAGATCGTAAGTAAACTTGCAAACCTGGAGGTTAAGATCGAGGACGAAGACAAGGCGTTACTATTGTTGTCGTCGCTCCTAGAATCATATGATCACCTAGTAACGACTCTCTTGTACGGGAAGGAGACCCTTGAGATGGATGAAGTCGCAGCTGCCCTCATGTCCAATGATACAAGGAAGAAGACCAGTAGTACGAAATCTCAAGGAGAAGGCTTTTTCGGAGGTGACAAGGAGCAGGAAAGAGGGAGATCAAATCAAAAGGGATCTGGGAAGAGTCGATCGAAATCAAAAGGGGCAAAGACAAAGGTCTTTTGTTACTATTACAAGAAGGAAGGTCATCTGAAGAGAGAGTGCTTGAAGAGGAAGGCGGACTTAAAGAAGAAAGGTGTAGATAAGGCATCTGAGGAAGCTAGCGTGGCTGACAGTTCAGATGGAGATGATGGAGATGTACTCTCTATATCATCAGGTAAGAATCAACCTTCTGATTCTTGGATTTTAGATTCTGGATGTTCATATCACATGTGTCCACATAAGGATTGGTTTGATACATATCAACCATATAATGGTGGGTCTGTCCTAATGGGGAATGATGCCGTATGCAAGACCATTGGGATAGGCACTATCAAAATCAAGATGTTTGATGGGATAGTAAGAACCTTAGCAGATGTGAGACATGTACCAGAATTAAGGAAAAACTTAATATCTTTGGGGGCACTTGACTCAAATGGCTGCAAGTACATAGCAGAAGGTGGAGTTCTCAAAGTTATTAAGGGTGTAATGGTTGTCATGAAGGGACAGCTAGCAGGAAACCTATACAGATTCATAGGGAGCACAGTTATAGGTGGAGCATCTGTGACTACAGATGCAGTATTTGATACAGATGATACCTATCTGTGGCACATGCGGTTAGGGCATATGGGAGAAAGAGGATTGATGGAGCTTCATAAAAGGAAAATGTTGAAGGGAGTAAAAACTTGTAAACTGAACTTCTGCAAGTATTGTGTGTTCGGAAAACAGTGCAAGGTTAGTTTCAAAACTGCAAAACATAAGAGTAAAGGGGTGCTTGATTATGTACACAGCGATGTATGGGGTCCTTCAACAACAAAATCTAAAGGTGGGGCAGAATACTTCGTGACCTTTGTTGATGATTACTCAAGGAAAGTTTGGATCTACTTCATGAAGCATAAAAGTGAGGTGTTCACTAAATTTAAGGAATGGAAGGCTGAGGTAGAAAGGAAGACAGGAAAGAAAATTAAATACTTGAGAACAAATAATGGAGGAGAGTACACATACAAGCCGTTTCTAGAATTGTGCAAAGCTTAAGGGATTACATGTCACTTCACGGTTCCAAAGACACCACAGCAAAATGGTGTAGCTGAAAGGATGAACAGAACACTTCTAGAAAGAGCTCGGAGTATGAGGCTGAATGCAGGGTTGAGCAAGAAATTTTGGGCAGAAGCAGTGAACATGGCATGTTTCCTCATCAATAGGTCTTCATCAAAGGCAATTGATTGTAAAATTCCTGAAGAGGTATGGACAGGAAAACCAGTAGATTATTCTATTCTAAAAATATTTGGTTGTCCAGCCTATGCGCATGTTGAGAGTGAGCAGCGTTCCAAGTTAGACTCAAAGTCTAAGCAATGTATCTTTCTTGGTTTTAAGAAAGGTGTAAAGGGATTCAAGTTGTGGGATCCAAGTTCACAGAAAGTTGTGGTTAGCAGAGATGTTGTGTTTGATGAGTCTCATATAGTGAAGTCAAATTACAATTCACAAGTAGTTGATGAAAATAAAGAAGGTTCTACTGTGCAGGTGGAGTTAGGTGAGTTAGAAACAACAAGAGAGAATGAGTCATCAAGTGACTTACCAGGACAACAAGAAGCAGTAGAAGTTTTCTATACTGTGGCAAAGGGTAAAGGGAAGCGTACTCACAAAGCACCTATGAGATACGGGTTTGAGGACATGGTTGCCTATACCCTCACTGTAGGTACAGGTGATCCATCTTCCTACCATGATGCTTTGAGTGATGCACAACATGATAAATGGATGACAACTATGATGGAGGAAATGGAATCTCTACAGAAGAACAAGACTTGGGAGATTGTGGAAAAACCCAAGGGAAGAAAAATCATTGGGTGTAAATGGGTCTTTCGTAAGAAAGAGGCAGCATCTGAGAAGGAGCGTGAAAGGTATAAGGCTAGACTTGTAGCCAAGGGCTATGCACAGAAGGAGGGGATAGACTACAATGAAATATTCTCTCCAGTGGTGAAACACACTTCGATCAGGGTACTACTTGCTTTGGTGGCCATATATGATTTAGAGCTTGAACAACTTGATGTGAAAACTGCATTTCTTCATGGTGACTTGGAGGAACAGATTTACATGGAGCAGCCTGAAGGTTTCAAGGTGCAGGGAAAGGAAGACCATGTTTGTCTGCTTAAGAGGTCGCTTTATGGTCTTAAGCAATCTCCTAGGCAGTGGTACAAGCGCTTTGATTCCCACATGATGAAGATTGGCTACACAAGAAGTGAGTATGATAGTTGTGTTTATTATAAAGTGTCAAGTGATAATTCCATTATTTTGTTGATGCTTTATGTTGATGACATGCTCATTGCTGCAAAGAACAAACATGATATAGTCTCTTTGAAGTTTTTGTTGAGTGCTGAATTTGAGATGAAGGATCTTGGTGCCGCTAAGAAGATCCTTGGCATGGAAATCCTTAGAGATAGAAATGCAGGTAAACTTTGGGTAACTCAGAAGAGGTATATTGAAAAGGTGCTAGAGCGTTTCAATATGGAAAAGGCCAAGCCAATTAGCACTCCGTTAGCTGGCCACTTCAAGTTATCTGAAAGGGAATGCCCTACAACACATGAGGAGGTGGAGCAGATGTCTCAAGTCCCTTATGCTAGCGCAGTTGGGAGTCTCATGTATGCTATGGTTTGTAGCAGGCCGGATTTGTCTCATGCAGTCAGTGTTGTTAGCAGATACATGAGTAATCCAGGGAAGGAGCATTGGAATGCAATTAAGTGGATCTTCAGATATTTGAGCAAGACTAAAGATATAGGTGTTATGTTCAGTGGCAAGGGAAGTTCTACAGAATTGGCAGGTTATGTTGATTCTGACTATGCTGGTGATTTAGACAAGAGGAGGTCTACTACAGGGTATGTGTTTACATTAGCTGGTGGACCTATATCATGGAGGGCGATGCTTCAGTCTACAATTGCATTGTCCACTACAGAGGCAGAGTACATGGCAGCAGTTGAGGCTGCCAAGGAAGGAGTCTGGTTGGCTGGACTGGTTCGTGAGTTGGGGCTGGAGCAAGGAGGTACAGTGTTACACTGTGACAGTCAGAGTGTCATACACCTTGCAAAGAATCAGGTGTTTCATGCAAGGACAAAGCATATTGATGTGAGATTTCACAAGATCAGGGAGCTTGTGTCAGAAGGCAGTATTCACTTGAGAAAAATTCATTCAGATCTCAGTCCTGCAGATATGTTTACAAAGCCAGTTACTACAGAGAAGTTCGAGTCCTGTTTGGACTTGATTAATATTACTCATTATTGAAGATGAGGGACACACCAAACAGGTGCGGGTTTGTGCCTCTAATGAGGTACAATGATGAAGACGTCTACAAGTTATCTTTACAGGAGGCTCGACAGAATTCAAGCCAAGGTGGAGATTGTTGGTGTATGATGTCTTGTATTCCGTCGTAGTTTAATCCAGGGAGTACTGGTGTAGCATCTAGACAGGCAGGACGGTGGTCCTGCTAGCCGGTTAGCGGGCCGTGGGGGTTGCAAGGGGGGCAGGAGGCCCCCCTGCATAGCAGGGGGTGTAGGGGGGTGCAGCCCCTCGCTCGAATTTTTTATTTGAGGGCAATTGTGTACTTTCCCGATTAGGGTTTTTTTCGCTATATATTTGTAGCGAGGTTTCTTTCTCTGTAATGCAAGCAATACGGAGAGGTGTGAGGACGAGCGCTGTAACCCTATTCTCCATTGATAGTGAAGCAGGATCTCATCTCACCGGGGACGTAGGCAATTTTGCCGAACCTCGTAAAATCCGTGTACATTGTTTGTTTTGTTTTTCCATTATCTTCTGCATCGTTTTAGGGTTGCGTTTCTACATGTTGTGCCATTCATTAGTATTTTGTCCAACATGATACTCACTTAAAGCCACTCAATTCATTTTGTTGTTAATCTTTGTGATGAAGGTCTCATTATGTTGGCCAATCAGCTTCCTCTCATTGATTAAATATCCCTTCTGAAATACTCCTATTTGGTATCAGGCAGTCTAGAGTGAGATTTATAATACGTCTTGCTCCCAACCGACGGCCATGCTTCAAAATGAGCTTGAAAGCAAAGAATCACCGTCTTGAGCGAGACGTGCGAAAGCCGTTGCTTGTTGATGAATTCTGCGTCAGTCTTCCTTTTGTCTTGTTTTATGTCACATAAACCAAGACTTGATCTATTGGATTGTCCAGAGAATTTTTTTGAATGACTAAATCCTTTTAACCCTTGTGTTAGTTCTTTCATATTACTTTCCTAGACAATTAACACTTGGTTGTAAAACACAGAAGGAAGAAAAGAAGCCCCTCTTGTGTTACCCAGAAACTTCCACCCTAGTACATGTAAGATCATTTTAACGAGGCAAAAAATGATATCAAACTAAAAAAAAAAAGCCTCTAGCATAGAAGCAGGATGGGAATGTTGGCAGAAACCCAATCGCACAGTGGAAGGAATCGGATTGGGATCTCTTGCATTCTTAATCACTGTACAAAAATTAATAACATGGGAATGAAATGGTTTACCTTAAAACCGCAATTGAAGTTCCTCCTCCAGATAATAGTTCGTCCACACTTGATCAACCGTAGTGATCGATCTCAACACTTTGAAACTATGATCCACGTTCAATTGGAGAAGAACAATCCACCATTAAAGTTTTCTCCTTCACACACACTCACAATGGAGAGAAGGGACGGAGAGAGAAAACATGGTAGAGAAGAGAGGAAGTTCTAAAAAACTAAATCTCTTTCTCCCTTGTCCCTTATATAACAAAACTTGTTTTAGGGTTTTCTCTTTTGGTCAAATCTTTGTTTCCTAAATAAAGAAAGCCAAATCTTGGTGGTAGAGAACAGTTTCCAAATTGAATAGCTACTTTGTTTCTAAAGTGGGAAGAGGTAGAATCTAAAAGGGATTGTTAGCTTTCTTATTATGGGTGACAAATATATTCAAATTATATTTTATCCACTACCATAAATAAAAAGATAATTAACCATTTAATATTCCCAAATCTTGTCATACAATATTAACTCTTTAATTTGCACATAAGACCTTCCACTTTTCCAATATCCCATAATGAGCTATAGGGCATGTAATTTAATACTGCCTAACCCCAACTCATTGTACATGTCTGTTTCAGAGATTCTGTGAACATGATCGGACGTCGAAAAAAAAATATTTCAAATAAAATTTAATAAATAAAATATTATTTTTCTATTAAAAATAATTTTGTAAACAATTTACAAAAATGACACTAGTACCACATTTCTGTCCGATCAAGTACAGACATTCTCTCTCCTTGATATTCCCCAATTAAGGGTAGTGGATCCCATGTTAACGATAGTTTTCATTAACAATGTGGGACCACGTGTCCAGCATACTGATATATAGTCTGTTGGACGTAAATCATTGGTTTACCAAAACACGTGATACAACACTGCAACAAATAGGATCTCTCAGGTTAAAGGTCAGGTGACGGGTACGAATCTCGTCCTCACACAACTGCCAGTAATATATGCGAGATTCTTACTAGATTCTTTTCTACACACACAGTATGTGTACTAACATTTATGTATCGGAATCACATCCCTGGTGATATACAATGTAACGACCATGTGAACAGGATGTCCGGTCCTATCCCTAGCTGAGAACAATTTTGGGTGAAAAACCATGGAACAACTTACAAGCCCAATAAATAAATGACATGCATAAATGAAATTAAACAATCTTATTAATAAACCGGGTTTGATGGACGTAGATATCCAACTGGGAATAATTGTAGATAAAAAAGATTTAAAAAATGATGCTATAGATGTTAAAAAAGGTGGAGATATGATAAAATCCATCAAACTTTTGTCAGGAAAAGAGTTTTACTCAATATAAGTAGTGCTTACGCACACCAAATTGGCCCAAATAGGATTGTATGAAGATATTAAGAAACAATTTTCGGAACACATGGATAGATTAGTTCATGGAATTAGTCAAAGAGAAAAGGTTATTAGGAAATCTAAATGGACAAGCTGGAAGAGATAGTAGATGTTAAGAACAATTCATGGGAATGAGGAGGGGACTTCATTTTTTAGAATTTGTTGTGGCTTATGATTTATCAATAGTAAACACATGGTTGAAAAGAGAGAACATTTCAACCATACAGGGGGTAGTCGAGTTGGCAAGGGACCTTCGCCTCAGGAAGCGTGTGGTTCGGAGTTCGACTTCTCTTACTTCCTTACGGCCACTTACATGGGGATGTTTAGTGCTCTTAACTGCTTTCCGTGAAAGTTGAATGGTTCTCATTTAATCCCGGCATGACCCAATCCATGCGGTTGTGGGATCAATATGGGCTTGTAGGACTTGTCAGGTCGAAGGCCTGGATACCCATCGTTAGGGGAAACAAGAGAAAGAAAAAAAAGGAAAAGAGAGAACATTTAGTAACTTTCAAAGTTAATTTGGTGATTTATGAGCGACTAATGACAATTTCGTCTCAAGATTTGTGGTGGATATGTTTTCAAAGACCAATCAGATTATTTTTGAGTCAGTGGATGATGTATTCGTTGAATTCTCTGTTTCTCATTATTATAGTGGTTCTTTTTTGTGAAATGTTTGACTCTTCTCAATGCATCATTAAATTGGATCGATGTTGGTTGGAACAATGAGATAGAATCCTTGATCGTGAAAAAAATTTGTATACAATTAAGCTTTTCCACGTGCGTCAAAAATTTGTTCTTCATGGATCGACTGACTCAAAAAAAGTGGTACCAATAGTGCAGCCAGAGGATGAGCCTAATGGATCAACACAAGAGGAAGATCGTGTGTATGTGGAACCAGTAATGGCACTAGAAAATGAGAAGTTCTTGGATTAAGAAATCATGGGCATACTACAGTGCCAAATATTCCCCATTATGAGTTTGTTCTCCCCTGTGATTTTCCAGACTTGAATGCACCTCCGATGCTTCATATCTTAGATTTTATTAGCGTTGTAGATGAGGAGCAATTCACTCCCGCTCATGAGATTTTATTGTTATTCCCCTTCTACAAAGTTGTGGACGAGTTTTTCTCAATATTTGGGGAGTTGATGATCCAAACCCATCTGGGTATCCTAACAAAGATGAACCAGATCCATATTTGAGTTCTTGGGTTTCTAATAGGATTTTAGGAAGCTTTATTTATTTAGGAGTATTATGTAATCTATTTTAAGTAGGACTTAGAGTAGGATTAGAATCGGTTTACTAGTTTCTTAATTTGAGTTTATTCCTTAGTCGAATAGGTTTCTTTTTGGTTTCTATTTTGAGACGGTTTTTTGTCTCCTATAAGTATTTAACTGGTGGACACATTTTTAGATAGATTGAAAGATGAATTAAGTTGAGTGTTTGTGAAGCCTGCTGGCGTGTGTGCGATTCTTCTTCCTCCCCCCTTTCTTTGTGCGACTCTTCTCCCTCCCCTGCAACTCTGAGTTCTCTCAGGGAATTCTTCCCTTCCCTTACCACCCTCCATCATAAGCCTTAATATGAAATGTGAGAGAGAAATTAAACCTCGCCCAAGGCAATGAACTAATATTTTGGATAACCAATTTGGTTTTATGCTAGGAAGATCAACCACATAAGTTATTTATGAATGTTTAAGATCTCGATCTCACCCCTAGTCTCGCTAAACCAAAAGAGAGATTTGGCAAGATCTCATCTAGATCTTGTATTTTTTCCTGGTCAACTCGATGATAGGTCTCGGTGGCCATATGGTCTTTGTAGCCAACTGAAACTTGCCATTACCTTATTTTAGGTCTTTTAAACGCTATGGAAATATCAGTTTTTTAAAAAATCAAACCCAAAATGGTACTTTGACTTCGTACCTTATGTAAGTAGTCTTTGAACCCTTCACCCCAGGCCATTCCATAATAAAAACAAACGACTATTGACCATGTTTCCATGGAAAAATGTTTTAAGAACTTGTTTTTACCTAAAATTGTCCTTGAGAAGAAAAGTATCTCCAAAGGTCGATGCTGAAATGATAATATCCAATCTCCAAGTGTTGAAGTTGTTGATCTACATTGTAGAGGAGATATTTGGCAAGAAAAACCACCAAAAGCTCACTTTTTCTTCATAGCAAGGCGAGATAGGTGAGAGATGTTGAGTTATGTCGCGTTGGGTCAAGTTGAGGGTCGAAATTATGTATATAACCCCTGTGATTTGGTCTCGAGTCGAGTTGAGACCGAGATATTCACCGTGGTCTTGACCGAGATATTGTACATTTTATATATTGCCTCTCACCTCGTCTCGCCATTTTCAAATAGCGAGATAGTAGCGAGGTCTTGGCCTGAGTTTTTAAACCATGCTATTTATTTGCTTAGAGGATTAATGGAAAGTTTTAGAGAATGTAAGAAGGATCGCCATATGGTCTTTATTAACTTAGAAAAAACTTAAGATAGAGTCCCTTGGGAGTTAATTTGGCAAGTGTTAGAGAAGAAAAGTATTTTGAGTAAATATATGGACATGGTTAAAGATATATGTAATGCTATAGTGACTAGTGTAGGTACTATAGGGGGTGGGCGGGTGGGTTTGAATTCCCAATTAGAATTGGATTATATCAAAGGTCAGCTTTATGCCCGTATTTGTTTATGTTTATCATAGATGAGCTTACTAGAGACATTCAAGACCAGATCCCTTGATGGATGCATTTTTATGCTGATATTGTTTTAGTGGATGAAAGTAACTACGAAGTTGGAATTATGGAGATCAACCTTGGAATCAAAAGGCTTTAAACAAGTAGAACAAAAATGGAGGATATAGTGTGTAACTTTAATACTAGTAGGATTGAAAAGGAGGTGATGAAAACTGATGATAGAGATATACCTTAAGTGAAAATTTTAGTTACTCAAGTTCAATCATAAATAAAGAAGGAGATATAAAGAGTAATGTTGCGCAAAGAATTACAACACGGTTGATAAAGTGGACGGGTACGTTGGGATTGTTGTGCGATTGGCATATTCATTTAAAAGAGAAAGGAAAATTATGGGACAGTTATACGACCAGCAATGATGTATGAAGTTGAGTGTTGGCCAAGGAAAATACAACTTATAAACAAACTAGGTGTAGTTGAAATGAGGATGTTGAGGTGGATGAGTGATAAAACTAGAAAATATAAAATAAGGAATGAACAAATTAGAGTTAATTTAGGAGTAGCTTCAACATATGATAAGTTATGAGGAAGTTATTTGAGGTGGTATGGACATGTGCAATGGAGGCCTTTGAATGCTCTATTATGGAGGGTGATTTGATTCAGATTGAAGGAACTAAAAGAGCCAAAGATAGGCTTAAAATGACTCTAGGAGAAGTGAGGAAAGGCACGCATAGCTTAGGACTTGTAAGAAGTAAGGTTCTGAAGAGAGCTGAATGAAGGAAAGATTTTTTTTTTTTTTTAAATTTAAATCAGCTTAACCTGCTCTTGTGGTGGCAAAGCCTGCCTCTTGTTGTATTGGGACTCTCCCTCTTTCCCACTAATAAAACCTCAGTTTTTTTTTTTTCTTGTTTCGAACAATCTCTTTAGTTTTCTTTGGATGAGTTTCGGTTAAATTCCAGTTGACTCCAATTCAGTCTTCAAGATTAGGAATCTCATGGTTGCAACACACCCCATCAAGTAAGTCATTTTACTAACAATGCTTAGAACCCCTAGCACCACAGCTTGCTAGGTGAAGCTGATGTTCAGTCTAAGAATCCTTGGGCATACACATTAATATTAATAGGCAAAGCTGTAACTTGAAAGCTCCATCAGTTAAGGTATCCTATTGTTCTGCTTGGGGATCTATTAAATATTCACTCCGTACATTAAAAGTATCCATGAACCTGTTCCACTTAATGTACCTTGTTCCTAGCACCTGCAATTTAAATATGGTATCAGCACTAACTCTATGAATTGTTTATTCCTGACCTCTCCTATTTTGTTTCCAGACGCCACTGGAAGAAACTTGGAAAGCCCTTTTTACAAGCCTGAAATATGCTAAAAACTTCAGTGGTCCAGTTTGTTTCCGCCATGCCATTCTCTCACCATTGGGTTATGAGACAGCTCTTTTTAAGGGTTTGACAGATAATATTTACTGTAAGGGAGCAACTGCACATGATCTATGGCAGAATCCTAACAACCAAAAGACTGCACGATTATCTGAGTTCGGAGAGATGATACAAGCAGCTTTTGGTTTTCCTGTCAACAGAAACCAACGTCGAAAACTGGTATCAGGTCATAACATTTTATTTGTGCGACGTGAGGACTATTTAGCTCACCCACGTCATCGTGGCAAAGTTGAATCGAGGCTGAGCAATGAAGAGGAAGTGTTTGAGGCTCTGAAGATTTGGGCTGCTAATCATTTGAAATGCAAAGTGAACCTTATCAATGGATTATTTGCACACATGCCCATGAAAGAACAAATCCGTGCCATTCGGGATGCTTCGGTCATAATTGGGGCACATGGGGCAGGTCTTACTCATACCATTGCTGCTTCACCAAATACAGTGGTTCTTGAGATAATAAGCAAGGAGTACAGGCGCCCACATTTTGCATTGATCTCACAGTGGAGGGGACTGGAGTATTATGCTATTAATCTGGATGAATCATATGCAGAGCCAGAAGTAGTTACCAAGAAGGTGAGCAGCATAATGAGAAGTCTCGGCTGCTAGAACTTGGTTTTGTAGGTTTAGATCCATCCCTTGTTATTTTGCAATTCAAAGATGTGACGAGAGAAATCAAGCAAAATCCAGCTGTTTTCTGGTTGGAATCTTCTGTTTCACATGGACTTCCTTATTCTTGGATTTAGTCTCTCATTGGTCAGAGTAACCACCAGCTCAGCTCTCAGAAAGAACTCAGTTGTGGAAATGATGAAGCTATTTATTTAATTCTTTCTTTATTGAAACTTTCAGCCTGCAGTGGCTATTCAAGTTCAACTCTCATACAAGATCTCAAGTATCAGACAGAAGAAGGGAAATTTATGTTCCAAGGAGTTCACTTCCCAAGCTCCATCCATTGTATAGTGAATTGTGGAGCTGCATTTATGATTTAGTCCATGTATTCTACAGTGGGAATTGGCCCTTTGGTCCAAAGAGGTTGTAGTCGGAGGTAGATGATTTGGTTATATGAATGCTTCTTTGCAGTTTCACTGGAGATTGTCATCTTCATTGGCTGAGTACTTCAGGTGGAGCAAGTTGGTTGCAAATCCCAATACTTTTTTTTTTTTTGGTTACTATTCAATTACTAACTGCTGGAAAGAGAAAATATTTGGGCGTTGGTTTCTTTCTGATGCTTTGCTATCACTGATTTAAATAGAAGTTTGGTATGTACAGTAGAATTTTGCATTTAACATGATTTTTATTTAGATTGGTTGCACCTTGAACTTTTATATATCTATTTCTTCTAGCTACCCTGTGGGAAATTTGTTTGTATATGCATGTCAATATTTCAAATGGCACAACGATCAAATATTTGCATCAAGACATTGAACTATTGAAGGCAATGTCTCTACAGTCAAGAGACATCCCTTTTGCTCTGTTGATAAATACTGTGATCTATTGGAGGTGTTGTTTGAGATGCTCAGAAAGGAGGAGGAATCCAACTTCATTAAAAAAAATTGCTGCATGATGTCAAGAATCCATTTGAAGATGAAGACGATGGGTTTGGAGAGTAAGAGATTCTATGGATCTTACTGGTCGTGCTCTTTCTCCTAATCCTTTCCTGAGTTTCTGCTTATCCTTTGTTCGTCGTTTGGTTTCCATTACTTCGAAGATGCTTCTATGAAGATGAAGATGATGGGTTTGGAAAGTAGAGGATCCAATGTCCTCACTGGCCATGCTCATTCTCCTATTCCCTTCCTGAACTTCTTATCCTCTGTTCTTGGTTTCGTTTCTGCTACTTGGTTTTTGCTACTTTCAAGATGTTTCCCTCCAATAAAATCCATTGGGCAGATTCTGAGAGTTAAAAGACGAAATTAAATTAACCATTTGTGCTTCTTTGTTGAATTACAGAAGCCCTAGCTCATCACAGAATAGACTCTCAATTCCAAGTTGTTGCTAGAGCTGCACAACACATGCAGACATCTATCCCCAGGGATGCACCTTGTTTGATGTTCATCCCTAATGGTTTCATTATCCACAGGAAGTTTATATACACTGTACAAGTATCAGTTATTTACAGTTACAGTTACAGGGACAGTTGGTGTGGTTTTGAAGATTACATGATCACTTTTTCAACTTTCTTCAAATATTAGGCAAATGTCAACCCCTCTTGCCAACATGTCTGAATTCAAAGCCTCAAGCAAATCAAAACCAAGCTGCTGCTGGTCTCTCAGGGTTCGAAAATTTTCACTGTTAGGGTGCTCACTGGAGCCTCAAAAGAGATCTAAAATAGAGAACGATAACTAGGTTTTAAACTCAGGATCGGGATCCGGTTCGATCCAAGTCAAATCCTTTCCAGATTGATCGATGTGGAATCAGAAAGAATTGGCCCAAATATACTTTTAACCCTAGTTTTTGGAAAGGGATCAACTGAGTCGGATCGGGCAACCTGATCCTGAGTTTTGAAACCCTGTAGGCAAAGGAGGGGTGGAGTAGTAGATGTGTGGCCTAGCATGAGAGTCTTGAAAGTGGAACGGCCCTTGGTTTCGCAGGGTGCATGGCCAAGTGGGCGCCTAACAGGCGTAGGAGATGGATGATGGGTAACAGAGCCCACAGCCCCTCAAAACTGTAGTGGAAGTCAGTGGTTGTGGAAATAAAGAGGAGACGGTGAAACGTTAGATAAGAAAAGTTTGTTTACGTGACTAGGTCCCTCCTTACTCATAAAGTGGTCTACACCATGGATCCACTAAGGGTCACATTCTTCCCTTCTCCCTTCCACCTTCCACCTTCCACCTTCCACCTTCCACCTTTCCCCTTTCCCCTTTCCCCCCTTTCCCCTTTCCCCCCTTTCCCCTTTCCCCTTTTCCCTTTCCCCTATCTATCCTTTTCATTTTGAATGTGACAGACTTAATGGAAAGTCCAAAGGGTCACATTCTATGCAGTTATTCAACAAAGATGGCAGCTACATACCTTCTTCATCAACATAGCATTAACCCATTCTCTACACAAGCCTTTAAGCTTTTGGAGAACACTTAGAAAACTTCTCATCCATCCTAAATTTAAAATCTTTTCTGGAAAGTACTTCATAATGGGTTATCCATTAGGACATAACTAAGCCACTACCTTACTTTAAATCCTACTTTTGGCATGTTTTGTTCTCTTGTTCTTTCTCTAAAAGTTAAGGACTGAGAGAATCCAAGCCTTTGATTTTGTTCATTATTTTATTGACCTCATACATGAGTGCCTCACTAGGAAAGATTGAACTGAATATTTACATGTCGACCTTTTCTATTAATGTTTATTTTATATTGCATGCTAGGAATGCAAATATTTTTTAATCTCAAAAACCAACTCTAATGGCATTATGATAAGTAGTTCTAGATGGGTTTCTGGTCTTCATATTCTATCCTTATCAGCCAATGGATCTTTATGTTGAGCCCATAACACTCCAATGCTCATCATATCTGCATAAAGTTTTAACTCAACTTCTAAGAAGCAGGATGGGCTTATGTCTTTTTTTATAAAAACAAAATAATTGACACTTGTGTAGACTTTGGGGTTGCAAGAAGTCCACAAGAAGCCGAGGCAAGACGAATTCATCAACAAGAAATCAACAGGTCAATGTTGATGAGAAGAGAATCCATAGAAACATGGACAGACTGCAGAGCTGATGAGATGGTTTTCAAGGGAAGGCCATGATTAATATTGGCCTTGGGAACTATTTTCCTTTCTTTTGGATGCATTTTCATCTTTAGAACAATTTAAACATGTGACACATTCATCCAAAATTTCAAATTCACCCGAAAAAAAAAAAAAAAAAACATATGACACTTGTAAAGTAGGATAGATCTCTTATTAGAATGGTTCATTAACTAATCTAATTATGCCAAGTCAGCCAAGATGAATAAATATAGTGAAACTGTAACAGAGCATGTTGAATAATATGTTTTGATGTTTTCAATTTACTTCTATTTTCATAGCAAAAAATGATAATTTGCAGGATTGGAATACATATTGTTAGAACATGGATGTTGAAAGATGTAACATAGGAAATTGAAATGAAGGGAAGTGAAAAATTTCAAGCCTAAAAATGAAACTTTTGTAATGATTAACTGACGTGATTGTATAAATAACCATTTAAATTTCTTACCATATTTAGTAACTATACTTTTAGATGTAGTTTTTTTATTTTACTTCTCAAACCCAAGGGATGTAGATGCAAAGTAAAGTGAAAATAATCAAATATGGAATGATTTGAAGTTAGTCACAAGTGACAATTATGTAGGGTAACGATTACAAAAGTTTCTTTATTAAGTTTGAAATTTTCATTTTCCCTTCAATTTTCCTTACAATCAGATGGAGCATTTGAGGGAAAAATGCATCATATGAAATAATATTGCATGGTATTAGCAGTGATTTCCCATTGATTGTGACTTATGCCTAAATTTTCTTTCTAATAGTGTGTATTTTGATCATTAAAAAAAGGGAAATTGTTTATTAAAATCTTGCAATCAGATGGAGCCTTTTGTAGGGAATAATGTGTATTTTGAAATTGAGTTGTTTGTTGTTCTGGTTTGGTTTTATAAAAATCTTTAATATTGGTTTGCATGGTTTCGATTTGGCCAAACAAGAATTCGGAATTGATCAAACAAACCTGAACCGAAAACTCGATAAACAATTGATAAAACAATAGTTTTATAATATATTTATTTAAATAATTAATCATTGGGTAACGAACTTAGTTTAAGGTGATAATGAAGTTTATATAAATTATGGCAAGAGAATGCTACCTCCTGACGCAAGTACATCTCAGCGGGCGCTGCCAATGTGCGAGCATCCTCAGTGCAAGGTAACACGATTTTTGACATCCACTATGTCTAATTGTTTACGTCAAGAGATATTGTTCTTTCTTCCATAAATTATATTCATATTGATAATCGACAAAAGACTGATGATAGACCAATAACTATAACCAAACCAGACCGCCAGCTAATTGCCATCAATTTGGATTTTAAGAACTGATTAGTTAAATGGTTGGTTTTGGTCCAGACCAATATGTGCCAAGTGGCTAGTCAGCTCACAAAAACCAATTGATTGACACCCATATTTGGCAACCCAAACCTTCAAATTTCGGTCTCCGTGGCATGTGATGTGATGTGACAATTTCCAACCATGGGGCAAAAAGGGTCCAGCTTGGATTGGTTCTAGGTAAATTTTAAAGTCAATCTTATGAGAAAAATTTGTGGTGTATTGCTAATTTGTATTTGCAAGTGTTCTTATTCTTGAGTCTTGGTTATGCTTTTTGATGTTATTTTATCATTATGTATAAACTTTGTCCATTGCAACCTCAAACGATAGGGGGAGAAAGAGGTGGGGAGAAGGGAGAGGGGGGAGGGGGTTCATCAGAATCATCCGACCATTCAATCGTCGATGAATGAAAACATTGTCCAATACTGACTAGATTAAAATTTTGTTAGTAGATAGCGAATTGGAGGGTTTATTTGTAACTAAAATTGGATGCCAAGTGGATAATTACATGGAGAAAAAAAATGTTACTAGATTCTAGTGAAATTGCATTTGGTGGGTATTGTTTTCAAGGGAAGGTGTTTGTTGCAAGGTTATGTAGCATTGCGTGGGGGTTAATGGGAGCACATAGACATGCATCCAAGGAGAGGGATAAGGTGTTCATTTCATTAATCCATATGAGAGGATGTATAGGGCGTTGCTGGATAGGATTTTTTTATCTTTTCTCAATTTTAAAATTTATGAAAAAAGTCTTTCAAGCTATCAGGTACACTACCACCTCTCTCTCTCTCTCTCTCTCTCTCTCTCTCTCCATTGCATGAAATAACCTTGTCGCCCTCATATATAAGAAAGTGTTTCATTGCACCTCATGGTCTGCTCTTCTATGCCATTAACCCAAAGAACCCTCTCCCTGAACTTATATTTAACCACTTTTTTCGTTTGTTGTAGATTTAGTTTCTAAAAAAATAAAAAGATTTAATTTTGCACATGAGCACCCTTTTTCATATGTTAGGTAATAAATTGTAATTTTCCATTTGTAAAGTCATTGTCATGCCCACCCATGTCCATAGAATTATTGCTTGTAAATAGAAAAGAAAAGTGGAGCTAACGCTTGTGGTAGGAATTTCTCCATATACCCCAGTCGAGGGATGGCTCTCTGTTCCTTGGGTTTTATGCAGAGGAGTCGTATCCCAATTTAAATACCAACAATAACTATATGGCATATCAAATAGTTTTAAATTTGAGGGATTGGTATTTTTAAACCCATTGAAATTTGCTGCATGGTAAACATAACTTCTAAAATTCAGTCTATGAGAAATTGAATAGTGTTTGTTGGAATACCATAGGCATGCATAGACATATATAAGATGCATGATAAATGATCATACATTAGAGAGTTTTTAATTGAAAGGAAAAGGAAGCATGCGCCCCTTTAGCTGGGAAAACGCTGAGTTATTGTTTGTTTGTTTTGGAAAGGAAGCATATGCAGCCCTTGTGTATTTTTTTTTTTTTTTTTGGTAGAATGTTGATAGAATCCTTGAGTAGAGTCTGATATACCTTCTCATATAATAAACAATAGGGCTCAAATTAACATTTTCTCTCCTATTATGACCATATGGGTCTCATGTGGACTGGATATGAATGATATAACTTTAAGAAAATTACATTGCCACCCCTGAACTTTGATCATAAATCAACGCCCTCCCCTATGTTTTCAAGACTGACACGAACACCCCCTGCAGGTTTGAAAAATAACAAATACACCTACACCATTAGTCTACCCTGTTAAGTGATGATATGATAGTTAGTTATTTTCATAAATGACCAAAATACCCCCCTTCATTAAGGTTCTGCTAGAAAAGAACAAAGACCAACAATTTAAGTTTGAAACCGCGGCAACATCCGCATCCTACAACTCACCCTCATATTTCTCCCATTTTTTTCTCTCCTCCGGTTGCCACGAGATTTAACTCCCTCACCTTACTGCTAATTTGGTCAGCAAGATCACAGTTGGAGCGGACATTAGAGAGCACATGATCGGAATCTACATTAAGGATTCCAGAACTTCGACAGATTTATGAAGATTAAGGAGACGGTCATAGCTCCTACATCTGTAAGCTTGTGAATCTGCTCTAGGGCTTCTAAGCTCCCAAAATTTACAGAAGACACTCTGTTCTCTTGAACTTTTCCGTAGTTGAAGAGGATCTATTCGCCGAAGACTGCCTCTTTTCTCAAGCCCAGATCCCATTACCGATACCCGACTGCTCCATGCTAAATTCCATTTAAGAGAGAGAGAGAGGTTTCAAGATCGGGATTAACGTATAACGCGAAGGATGAAGAATGTAGAGTCAAAATTTAATTTGCCGGAATCAACATATTTCGATTCTCAAACACTGCAATCAATGTGATTGAAAGCAATATAGGAGACAATGTTTTCCTTACCTGTGAATTCTCAAAAAGAATCTGGGCTATGGGCCCTTGAGTTTAACAGTAGAGTTTTTCCATTTCTCTTCTTTCAGTGAATTAATAATTTTTTTTTTTTTTAATTAATTAATTTAGGCATTATCTCAAAGAAGGACTTGGGTCATTTCTTTAATGTGTTCACAATAACATGCTATTTTACGTGGATGCATAGGAACATGGTTTCTTTGGGATCACAACATCCAAACACTCTTGATGTAATAAAACAGGTGAACAATTGGCTATTTTTGTCTCAATGGTGAGATATATCCTTCTCCCAAGATAATTAGATCAGACCCGCCTCCTAATGGAAAATAATCCTCTGTTTTTCTTATCCCTGTTTTTCCTTGTTTTGCTACCTGCAGAACACGACACGTGGACAACTTTAAGATCAACGCACCGGATGTAATAATCCTCACCCAACCTTGACCGATGGATCATCTGTTGTCCACGTGTCGTGTTCTGCAGGTAGCAAAACAAGGAAAAACAGGGATGAGAAAAACAGAGGATTTTGATCCCCTCCTAATGGGATCGTTCAACCTTTCTTTGTACATGATAATGTTTTGATTATCATTGTAGGTTCTAATTGGTCTCTTAAAATATCAGGATGGGCAACTGCCCTTTTCTCTCAAAACCAACGCTTATTTCTACTTGCCAACTATGTAATGACAGGAGAGGCTTTTAAGGCAAAGGTCCATGAAGATTTCTGATCAAGATTGAAGAAGCTATCAGGCAGGAATGGGTGGTGCATGCGATTTGGACAGCCTTGGAGGATTTTGAAAAGCTAATGAACCTTAACCATTTTTTGATACGGCCGTGGGCCACTATTCCCCGTAGGATTGAACTGGATAATTACTTATCTAACTTAATTTTTTGTGTAAAAAAAGGAAAACAATCTAGTTAATCTTGTGAAGGTTATGCCCTATAAGGCAATGGTGGACTAGTTTCTTTATAAAACCTAATCAATATGTAAGTAATTTTTTTTCTTTTTCGAATAAAAAATAAATTCAAGAGAAAATGGGATTAAAAAAAGGGGGGAAAACGGAAGGGGAATTGAGGGACCATGGTCGGAGTTTGGTTTGGAACTCTGATTTAGAGGTATATGGTTCAAGGGTTGATGAAATGTTAGAAAAATCTTTGGATTTGGGGATCGATTACATACAAAAATTGCATCTTTATGAGTTTGCTTCTTTGTTTCCTTAGAGCATACATTGTTCATCCTCACATCTTAGAGATCTCACCACCACTCTATAGCTTGCAGCTTTGACTTTTGGTTTAGAGTTTCTGATCTTCGATATAAGTTCTAACAAATGAACAACAAGGGTGATCTTCAATCCTATCCCTTCTTGTACCCAATATATATATATATATATATCTCCCTCTCTTTGTGTGATTGCAATTTCTTCATTAGTGCCTCTGCTCTGTGCTTCCTTGAAACCCTAGGTCAGGGTTGTCCAATGCAATTGGAAGCCTCGGATTCTAAGGTTGAGACTAGATTTGTCTGAAACATTAAATCATAGGGCTGAGAACAAATTGGGGATTCTTATGTTGAAGATGACTAAAAAGGTAAAATAGTCATTTTCAGTTTTTTTTTTTAATTTAATATTTGAGGTGAGGGTATAATAGTAAATTAATAACTAAAAAAAGACTAGTAGTGTGGATGTGCTTGTCATTCTTCAAACCTGTAGTGGGTGTTCGTGTCATTCTCAAAAATACATGAAAATACATTAATTTATGGCAAAAGTTCAAGAGACAGCAGTCTAATTTTTTCTATAATTTTTTAAACCCTCGTTTATGTAGTGTGCAGATTCCTTCTTACGCTATAGTCTTGGAAACCCTTCCTTTCGAATTTAACCTAAAAATTTGATATAGGTAATCCAAAATTCAAAACCTCTCTTTCCAATCCAAGGGCTTGTAGGAAATTTCCAAATGTGTAGTAACCTTTTTGGAGCAGTATTGTTTATGGAAATAGAATATAATTTTATGGAATGAGATTATGACGTTACACTATTATAACAGTTGTATTTTTCCTAAAATACGCTGTAGTCAGTACTCTGTACTAGACCACCCCTCCTTATTCCCTAAGCTTTCTATATAAAAAAATAAAAATAAATAAAAAAAACTCGCAAGTTTAGATTTGTGGGATATATAAATGCATAGTTTGTTTACGTGAAAAAGAGATATAAATGGATAATTGAAAATTTTAATTCAATTCTTATTTATATCTATTTAGAGGTATTAAACTATGTTTGATAGTCATTTAGTTCCAGAAATGATATTTGTTGTAAAAAATAAAATTTACAGTTTTTGTGTCAAAATGCCGTTTTAAAACAAAACAAAATAGTGTTTGATGAATCTGTTTCAGGAACAATTACCTTACTTGTTCTCTTTTTTTTTGGAATGAAACTAAAATGATTGAACAAATTTTTGTTATTCCATCATTTTATGTTTCTAGTATTTTTTTTTCTCTTTTCATTCCAAAAAGATCGAAAACCACCAAGATGACACTAAACGCTTTATTCCGTTTGTTCCCATAAAACTGAAAAACGTCAGAAATGTTATTCTGGATAACTACCACACGTAGCTTAGTATCAGTCATAATGTATTTGAATTCGAATTTGAATAATTCAGTAACAATTATCCAATCTAAATTGATAATCAATTATAATACAAATCAATAATTAACGACCTTAAAAATTATTGACGTTTTTGTTATCAAAAAAAAAAAAAAAGTGGAAGAAAGAAAGATCCGATGTAGGGAATACTAGCCTTTGGGGCTTATAGGATGACACACAAAAGCATCTTCAATGCACAACGAGGGATAACATGGTCTTTCAAAAACCCAAGGCAATTAAGATATATGAATTAAAAGCAAATCATATCTAAGGGAGGAAGGTCCGAGTTACAATATCCAAATTTAATCATATCTAATTCATATCCGATCAGTTTACATCTATAATTTATTACCGTTTATCTTTAATCTGAATTTGTTTTAGGGTAAAATTACCAAAAAAGAGGAGAAGAAACTATAGAGAGAGGGAGAGAGAGAGAGAGAGAGAGAGAGAGAGAGAGAATATTCAAGTACCCAAAAAACGCTACCCAACCACAGAAAGCCTGCCGCAGGAAACCTTTAATATTTGGAGACATTTTTTTTTCCTGGTAAAATATTTGGAGACCTCACAAGTTCCGTTTTGCATGTCTCTGTCTTTCATTCTCTGCAGTCTCTATCCCTCCCTCCCCAGTTGTGCTTCAAAGTTGAAACCAATAACAGAAAAGTGATAAGGGTTTACCTCCTTTTTTCATTTTGGGATTGGTTTTCCACTTCTGTAATCGTTTTTTTGGTCATTTCTCGAATTGGTTGGTGGAAGTGAGTATTAGGGTATAGTAGAAATTCAAAAGGGGAGAAATTATCAATTTCCATTTTTTTCCGAATGACTAAAAATACCGATTTCGAGCTTTGAAAGAGACAATTTTTTTTTGTTTTCATTTTTTAACGTTTATGGGTCTGTTGGGTCTTCATTTATTGGGGAGCAGGCGAAACCGTGCTTCGGATCCCTTTCCTCTTCTTCTGGACCTCTAGTAATTCACTGGAAAAGCAAAAGCAGAGTCAGTTGCGAGAAGAGTAGGGAAGGGAGAACGGGGGAGTTATCATCAACTCCTCAATCCTCATCCTAACAATAATCGTTGAACAACCCTGAACCAGGGAGAGACAGATTCGATTATCTGTATCTGGGTTTCCAAACCAGAGCTACATCGCTCCGAGCAGTCCTGCCGAAGAAAATGAAGGGTCTTTTCAAGTCCAAGCCCCGGACACCCGCGGACATCGTTCGCCAGACCCGTGAACTCCTTATTTTTGCTGAACGCAACGGGAATATCCGTGAAGACAAGCGTCTGGAGAAGGTAAGATTGACTACTTCGGTTGATTTTCCTATTTTATTTTATTTTTTCCTGGTAATCAAGTTTGATCCCCCCCATGATAAAGATTCAACACTTCATCCAGAAGGAAGGTTTGGGTATGATTTGGGTATCTGCCATTTGAATTTCTGGGTTTAGAATTTGACCCTTCGAACTTGAAAATGAGGTAGTTGGCATGATGGATTCCATTGATTTCATTTCATTCTTACTTGTAAGATCAAAATTAATATGGTCTATCGCGATATCACTGTGGTCTATCTATTCTGCTTCAATCCTGTTCATAATGCATGCTTCCTCTTTTCTTTTTCAGAATGTAAGGTGAGCTTTCTTTGACTTTTTTGTAATGGTGAAATTTCAATCTGCTGAAGATGTCTTGTCGGGAACTGTGGGAAGTTTCCTTTTGAAAATTAGGCTATAGGGTACTTGGCTAATGTGATAATTTAGAGTCACTATAATCGTCTACAAAGTGGTATTTCTATCATCTAGCATATTTTATTTTATTTTATTTTATTTATTTTTTTTTTTTTGGGGGGGGGTGGTGGTGGGTTTAATATCTCCTAGAATATTGTAGTGCCTACTTAAGTGTATCTATGTCGCTGCGTTTATGAGTTTGAATGCTTTACTGGATAAATACTAACATAAAATTGTTTCTATGAAAAAGCAAAACTCTTTTAGGTAGTTTAAGTCATTCAGATTATTTGTTTGAAAAACATCTTGCCAAGGCAACTCCACAAGGTTAGAGGCTAGTTGGGCTATTTCTTTAATTGTTATTGTATTTTTGGTGCCTTATGGATAAGGCTCTCATTTATAACATTTATGCCAAGTACATGTTCAAACACCATGCTATCTTAGATAATTGTCTAATGCTGTTCTAGACTGATTCATGTTAACATTCTGCTCTTCTACAGATGGCCGAGTTAAGTAAACTTATCCGGGAGTTAAAGTCAATTCTTTATGGCAACAGTGAGTCGGAGCCAGTCCCAGAAGCTTGTACTCAGTTGACTCAAGAGTTTTTCAGAGGGGACACACTACGTCTTCTCATTACCTGCCTTCCAAAATTGACCTTGGAGGTAACCATGATTAAATGTTATACCTGAAAATAAAGTAAATTTTATTTCTGTAGTTTTTGTTGATGTATTTCAAACATTATGATGATTTAGTAATACTTGAGAAATTTTGTTTATTTGAGTGTTAGATTCAAATAATGTAGATGCTGTAATGGAAAACTTCTTTTATAAATTATGTTCCGTTATTAATTTCCTTTTAAACTGTAATCATGTAATGCAGACTCGTAAAGATGCCACACAAGTGGTTGCGAATTTGCAAAGGCAACAAGTCCAGTCCCGGTTGATTGCTTCTGATTACTTGGAAGCACATAAAGATCTTTTGGATATTTTGATTTTAGGGTAAGCTACTGTTCAGATCCTAAATATGTCGTAATAGTGGAGTTAGCTGGGTCCTGAAAGCATGGTTCAAAATATCCTAAACATGTTGACAAATTTCTCTTGTTTTTAAGGGTGATGATACAAAAAAAATTGTGGAATACAAAGAATTCCGGAGTTTCAGTATAATTTATGTAGAATTTTGATAAAAACCGAAAATATCATGATCCAAAATCTTTTAGAGTTTCAATCATTGTGGAACTTTGTGGAAGTTCTATTTATGCGAATCATCTTTTATGCTTATTAAAGAGGTACACACTACTCAGGAGAGCTTATGATCAATTGTATAAGAACCGTCATTTGTTGTCTTATTTAGGTATGAAAACGCAGACATGGCTTTACATTATGGTGCAATGTTGAGAGAATGCATACGACATCAGAGCATTGCAAGGTAAGCATTATTTACGTGGTTGATTAATCATTTCTAATTAGGTTTCCATGCCTTGAGGTTTTGGAATTTTTTTTTGGAAGTTGGATGGTTCCTACCTTGGATGATAATCGATTTTTGAGATTGTTGTTTAGGTAAAGTTTTTTTTATGCAGGAGCATTTCCATGGATTGACTTGAACCCGTTTGGGAACCAAGACTGAGAATCGGGTCCAAATTTGGGTCTTTGGCGAGTAGGATATTTTAGGATTTGGAATTTTTTTAATTTGGGTAGGTTAAGTAGGAGATAGTAGTTTCCTATTTGGAATTGGTTTCTAGTTTTAGTAGTTTAAAGTGTGTGTGTGCTGTAACTGTGTTAGTTATTCAGGTTGAAGATGGAATAAAATTGAGTTTTGTGTGGCTGGTGCAGTGTGATCTCC
>NC_056565.1:27726382-27729106 GCF_013358625.1 Macadamia integrifolia | reverse complement strand
TTTTTTTTTTTTTTCTTGGTGTGATCTCACTCCCTTCTCCATCTTATCTTCTTCTCCCGGAGAAGGTTTCTCCTCCTTTCGTTGTATTCTTTTCTGGTTTTCTTTTCCCCACTCCTGTTTCTGGGCGGTAGTTGCAGCCCTAATAAGACTGATCAATCTCCCTCTCGTTTAATCAATTTGAACTGTAACTTTTAGGGTTGGATTATTCCTCTAGGGTGACCCAAATCCCAGAGTATTTGCGTGCCTAATCCCCCTTTTAGGTGGATTATTCAAAACTGAGACCAAATCCGATCTCTGTTTTCCGCCAGAAAATTTTCAGAAGGTTGTTCTTACCTTTAGCCAAATTATTAACCTTGCTGCCAGTTGGGCTCAACAGGCTACTGAGTGAAGATTCGTCATCCAGAGTTTCAGAACCTTTGAGTGCCTAATGGTTGGGTTCTCTTCACCGCAAGGATTCTCCTTTAATGTACATGTTGCCAGCTGAGGTTGAAGAAGACCATGATTCCTTCTTCATTGGGTAATTAAAACCCTTTTTCCTATTTTTCCCTCTCGTGTTCCATTATTGCTTTCTATCCATATTTTACTTATGTTACGTACACACAATACAGAGTAGAGAAAATAGGCTAGATAAGGAGTAAAGAGATAAAATAAGAAAAAGATAGGGCTGGCTTTACGGATGAAGCCATGGTGTTTCAGCCTAATTAGGAGGTAGCCAACCTCTACTCAACAACTGAGCATTTGATTTTGGATTCTTCAAGTCCTCTCTTCTATTCGACCTATGGCTTGGGTTTAACAAGTTACAAAACTGAATATAACTCGTTCCCTCCGCGTAGTACAATCCCTACCCACATTCATATAATTTTCACATAAACATTGATGTTAAGTTACATAACTATCACCATGACTAGGAACAATCCACCGTGGCAATACTTCTTCCTATATCCAAACACTTACCAAATGGATTGGGTTGGCACGTAACAACTCCCCACTTAAATTCTGGTCTTGTCCTCAAGGCCAAATTCTAGAAATTGCTTTAGTATCTTTCCATGTGGCTTCTGAGGGTGAAAGGCCTTGCCAATGGATAGGGATTTGCTCCCCGCTTGCGGCTGAGGATGAAGTTTTCCATCTGATTCTCGTCCGTTAGCAAATCTCCTTGAAGACAAGATGGATTCAGGAATACGATCTAATGGTAGGGGTGAAATAAGGCCGGGTTGGGCTGGGTTTTTTAAAACCCTAACCCAACCTTGCATCCCATTGGCCTGGGCCCGACCCAACCTTGACTCAGGGCCTAGAAAATCCAACCCTAACTGCCCTCAGGGTAGGGCCAAGCTGACCTTGATTAGCCTTGACACCATCACCTTCCTTGGAATATTTATTGGATGTAGCCATTGCTGCCTAGTGGAAGAAGGCTGCCGACACTTTGGGGCGAGCTAGTTTCTTGCTAGCTGAAAGGGAAGAGAAACGAAGAGAGGAAACAGAGAAGAAAAAAAGAGAAAAGGAGGGAGAGGTGATTTCAAAAGAGCAAAAAGAAAGAAAGACGAAAAAACGAGAGAGGTTTCAGAGAAGAAGAAGTCGATGGGAGGGGAGTCTTTTGATTTGAAGATGTGAGATTGCTAAGAAGGTTTCAGAAGTAGATTTTGCTGGCCAGAGAGGGGTTTCAGACCTCGATTTCGCAGGGGGCAGAGCTCTTCTCTTCTCTTCTCTCTCTCTCTTTAAATTTCTTATCTGTACTGATTGTTACGGATGTGAGTAGGCATTGAGGAAGGAGCCAATGACGGTGTACGACGACGGGAAGCAAACCAGGAGTTTCCAATACGTGTCAGATCTGGTGAGACCATCACAAGTTGTGATGAAGAAGATGGGAGAAGGAGAGGTGAGAGATGTGATGAAGAAGATGGGAGAAGGAAGGAGAAGGAAGGTCATTCTTAGGGGTGGCGGCTATGGCTGCTAAAGGAGAAAATGAAGAATGAACAGGTTTAGGTTTAGGGTTTGCTAACACATTATAAAATGAGTGTTAAAATCAGGGTCGGGTTGGGCCGGGCTGAGGCCTCAACTCGGGCCCGTCCCAACCCTGACCTAGGGTTTCAGTTTTTCAACCCTAACCCGCCCTCAGGGTAAAAAAACTTGGCCTAGGCCCTGTTCGGGCTCAGGGCGGGTTTGGGCCGTCAGGGCCAAATTAACACCCCTATCTAATGGTAGAGTCTGCCTTGTGCTCTGATACCAGATGTTATGCACACACAATATAAAGGAGAGAAAATAGGGAGGATAAAGATTAAAGAAATAAATAAGAGAAAATTGATAGGGTTGGCTTTAATGACAAAGCCATGGTGTCTTGGCTTAATTAGGAGGTGGCCCACCTCTACTCAACACACCCCTATCTAATGGTAGGGCCATACCTGGTGCTCTGATACCAGATGTTATGCACACACAACATAAAGGAGAGAAAATAGGGAGGATAAAGATTAAAAAAATAAATAAGAGAAAAATGATAGGGTTGACTTTAATGACGAAGCTATGGTGTCTCGGCTTAATTAGGAGGTGGCCCGCCTCTACCGTAGTTAGCAAATTCGGATTCGGGAATTATTCGGAATAATTCGATTGATTAATTTAAGGATTCGGTCAAAAAAGCTTATTGGGTTTTTTTTTTTTTTTTTTTTTTTTTTTTTTTTTTTTTTTTTTTTTTTTTTTTTTTTTTTTTTTTTTTTTTTTTTTTTTTTTTTTTTT
>NC_056565.1:27690481-27726282 GCF_013358625.1 Macadamia integrifolia | reverse complement strand
TGCATAATTGAAGCTGAAATGATTTCATTACCAAAGGCAACCCTAGTGTGGCCTAACTTATTTGACCTAAGTGGACCTCTAAGCTTCTGTCACTAAACCTTGGATCTTTGTTATCTCTCAAATGAGCCATTAACATTGGTCTCACCACTGACACAACACATGCATGATAAAAGATCATTTCTTTGATACATTGTGATATAGGGTTTTAGTGAAACACATGGTTCTAAGTTTTAACTCCATGTTGTACCCTCTGTTGGCCCCCTCATGGGTCCCTTGTTTGGCACCTCAGTGGATCTTGCCTGTCAAAAAAAAAAAAAAAGAGTGGAATGATGATGGTTAGAAAATTAGGAGTCAAATTGCATAACTGAATTCAATCAAATTACTTGCTGTGTTTTTGCATGCATCTTCAAGTATGTTAAAGAGTGTCTGCACCGGTCTTGGATAATTGGGACTGTTTTTCATTGATTTTCGTACAATGAGAGTCAATCCCGGAACTGTCTCATTTACTAAATGGTTTCAAAACTAAGATCCATTTCTATTTAATAACGGCATGGTTGTCCTATTCGATTTATTGACGGTTTTAAAGTATACAAATAACTTTTCAAGCACACAAATAATTGAATATATATATATATATATATATATTCCTAAATATACTAATAATCAAACATCAACTCTTCAGCATATAAACACTGATATAGTCCAAAATTCCATACTTCCAAATCACCAATATCAAATTAAATTCAAATCATAATTATTCAAATAAACATCTTTTATATCCATGTCAGCATCCCAAATCACCAAAATACCTCCCAACTTTTATATTCAAAATTCCAAGAGAGAAATCGGAATCGCCAACAACAAATGTTTTATCAAAGTTGGTTCTTACTGGAATCAACTGTCATTGACTTGCCCTCTGAAATCGAAATGGCTATTACAAGAGACATAAGAGGTTGTAGATTTCTATGATTTTGTTGTTCTTAAAAGAACTATTCTTTTTGGGAAATTAAACAGATAATATATTCAATATATTATGGATTATAGCTTAACATACTAAATAAACTGAACTATAAAATTATTTTTAAGTAGAGGGACCCTACCAAGTACCAACTTTGTACTTCAGTCTTAAATTTTTATGTTTGAATTCGTCTTGGTTTTTGCCAACAATCATTAACACTTTGAAGTTGAAATTAAGGAAAATAAAATCCATAATAATTAAAAGGTTACCTCCGATATGATTAATTTTGTTTTATTTTATTTATGGGAGCATTAAATTAATAGAATGTCTTTACAATTGCTCACATATGATCCAACATGTCTTCTCCTGAAACTTAAAATATGGAGGAGGTTTTTCAGGCAGTTGTCTATAAATGAATCTTTATATTGTGAGCAAAATATTATAGACACAATGTGGCTAAACCCAATGATATATTGATATTTATCAAGTGATAAAATAAAATTTTGAAAATCCAACAGGATGAGAAGTGCAAAGCATTCATAAAAGTAATTGTAAACCAACATATCAAACAAGGAGGAAATTTGATTGAATTTAACTTTGAAAATTTTCTAAGTGGTCAATCTACCTTAGTATGACATCAAACGTAGTTGTTTGGAAGGCAAAGATTCATATTGCTGACTATGTTTAGATGGAATGACCCAGAAGTGTTGCATTGTCTTTTTTTTTTTTTTCTTTACGTCTTCCCCTTTTGGCTCTTCTTTCTTTATATCTATCTTTGATAGAGATATTGTTGTTGTATTTTACAATTAGAATTACTATATCATTCTTCTGTGTGGCAAAAATGAAGTATCAATTAGGAGATTCTTTTCTAGATGTGTCGCATGGAACAACTTCTTCCAGAAAATATTATCACATGAGACCCCTCTAAAGTGAAGTTTTTATTGATTGAAGTGGCTTGGTGGCTCATCCAACCTAAGTTTGGTTCGGTGACTCACTTAATCCTATCATATGGCATGTTAAGTTGGGGTTGAAATTTGGTGGATAGGTTAGATCCTGAATCTCCCTCTACTCATATTTATCATGGCATGTTAGGTTAGGGTTGAAATTTGGTGGATAGGTTAGATCCTGAATCTCCCTCTAGCCATATTTATTTTAAGTCCAATCAAAAGTTATCAAGTGATAAAAAAAAAATTGACAGCTGTGGGATTTGAACCCACGCCCTTTCGGACCAGAGCCTAAATCTGGCGCCTTAGACCACTCGGCCAAACTGTCTGTTCAATAATAGGACTTTCTCATAATAATAATAATAAAATTCTTCTAATTTCTTCTAGTAGGGAGCCCTTTCCGCTTCTTGCTTCCTATTTAGGGAGCAGATGTGATGTCAAAGACTTGTTGGGCTTTGGACCAGTTGACTGTGGGTATGCACCAATGGGAGGCCCATTACCGACCCATTTACTAATAATATAACCTGTGCTCCACGTTTTTTTTTTTTCCATTAGTTTATATGTGGACAATGACACGAGGAAGCACTTGGTTGACCAAGTTGCCTCCCCATTTCGTAGTTGGTAAGAGAATGTGACAGTAAATTAAGCATCAAAAGAGTGTAGAGAATTAATGTACTGTTTGACAATGTTTCGTTTCTATATTTTCTTGTTTCCATAAACGAAGAAACAATATAAAAAGCATTCGGTAAATTCGTTCCGTTTCTCTTGCTTTTAGAAATATAAATCAAAATTTGTCGTTATTTATCATCCTAGAAACGCATGTGATGAAATAAGTCATACTTGTTTCGTCGTTTTTGAAAACGGCTGTGGTGCCCAAAATTGTGAAAGTCCCGACAAAAACCCCTCGCACCCACTTCTCTTCTACATCCACTGAAGGCGATGGAGTAGCGGCGGCATACTACCAAAGGATCCCTCTCTCCCACTCTTTATTCTTCAAAGCCGGCGATGGAGTAGAGGCGGCATACTGCCCGATGGATCCCTCTCTCCTGCTCTTTCTTCTTCAAAGCCGGCGATGGAGCAGCGACGGCATACTACCCGTTGGATCCCTTTCTCCCGCTCTTTCTTCTTCAAAGCTGACGATGGAACATCGGCGACAATAGCGGCGCACGACTCTGGTGACAATGGTAAAGTGGTAGCATCCTACCCTATAAGTCACTCTCTTCCACTCATTCCTTTTCAACGCAGCGATGGAGTTCATTAGATGGCATATTTATGATGGGGAAATACTTCAAAAAGCTTCCTTTTATTTGGCTTTTTTTCTTTTTCTTTTTCATTTCCCCCACCTTCCTCCTTGGGACCTGGCATGAACTCCTTTCGACAACACATTTGTTTACTTGAGTCTTTGAAGTGGTTTGCGAAATTTGATTGAAACAACTGTTATCAAACAACAATGTGTGTGAAAAACGATTCAAGAAACAGGTTTATCAAATACCCAAAAATCCGTTTCTATTCCCAAAAACATGAATTTATGTTTCTGTTATTTTTGGACACAGAAATAACAAGAACATTGTCAAAAGGTGCCTAAGTATCATCTATCAGCTGACCTATTACTATTCTTCCTTAGGTATTTTCCACTTTACTAACGTGGCCTCGAGCTTTAACTCTTAACTCCATAGTCCATCCATTCCAAGATTGGTGATGGTCCTTTTCCTTAACATGGACCTGGATCTCACTTGTATTCCTATGAAAGGCATGGATCACACTTCATACTAGGAATTTCGGCCGTCAACCATTTTCAATGGCTTTCACCTCCTTGTCATCTTGCTCATCAAATTGGAAAAGATTGGAGTTCACTTTATTTTCTCCATCCATTGTGAGGATAGAGTCTCTTCATCTAATCAATTTAACCCTCTGATTGACTAGAAAAAGTGTTTTGGAGTTTATATAATAGGGGATTGAAGTTAATAATGAATTTAGAGTTCAATCATAACAATATAGAATTTCTAAACCCTAGGTCCTGTGAAAGATTACTTAATTGGAAAGATTTTACCTTATTCCTAACTGTTTTTGTTCACATTTTCATGTGCAATTGGGTCAAAAGTGAAAAGGAAAAAATTATATGAGCCAGTGGGGCCAAAGTGCGCCTAGCACCTCCCTGTCTAACTCTTTCCTCTTCATGTGGAATGCCCTTTTGTCTTTCTATGGTCGACACCATTTCATTGCAACTCATTGTTGCACTCCCCTATACCGGTGTTCATAGAACCCTAAATAATAAAAAATGCCCACAAAGAATGTAGGAATATTTTCTTTATGGTAGTAGGTTCTCTACCACTCAAGTGTAAAAAAGTTTTAAGGTTGCAAGAAACCATGAAATGAGGCAGCTTTTTTTTTTCGCTTGATTATTTTTGGGTTTAAATTTTCTTTAATGGAATATATCCCTAATGTCTTATCTATTCAACAAACCATGATAGTTTTATCATTTTCCCACGTGACCCAACTAAATGGCCCTTTAGGAAAGCCTTCTCTTGGTTTAACATTAATCTTCCCTATTTTGATCGATGAGTTTATTGTTGTCCCAATCTTTGTGGAGAGTGTAGTCGCTTATTACTAATTTAGGCCCCAACTAATGCATCATATGGAGAGACTTGGATTGTGATGAAAAAAAATTAAAATTAATACGTTCATTAAGTTAAAATAATTAAAAACGCCTTGTTTCTTGGATGGTCTAAAGATCAGATATATGGCAAGTTAAATAGGTGAGAAATTTTGTGAACAAGCAGATGTGTCATGCTTGCATATCAAGTTTCAATCTTTAGAAGAAAAAAAAAAAAAAAAACCATTTTTGTACGGACTGATCATCACACAAGGAATCCATACAAAGAAAAATTGGGTGATGGATTCCATGTGTGTAGATCAGATCGTACAAGAATAACTCTCGTTCGAGAACTTGATCTACATTTGGTGTAGATGGCACACTTGGAGGACCTAGCTAGGTCACCTAACAATATCACATGAGAGGAATAGGCATATAGGATCATTTATGACAACGCATGAGTGTGGGTAAGCATTATTACAAGTAATTCGCCGAAATATTTTACGAAGAAAAAATATTAAATAATAATGATGATGATGATGATGATGATATATATATATATATATATATAGTTCAGGGGCTGCTTGGCCAACCAAGGGACCCATTTGGCCACACTAATTGCAATACAACATAATACTATTATCACACACCCATTTGGCCCATTTGGCCGTACACTTGCATGCGATAGCATTAGATACCACAATCTCCTTCCCCGGCAAAGTCGAAGCTGCCACCACTAGTCTAACTAGTGCTCTTGCCTTATCCCTTTGCTAATTAACCGCTATCTTACGTGCTAATTAATTAACTGAATGTCAGAGTCAACTTCCAAACTCCTCAACCAACTACTTTCTTGACCAAACATAACACCCTAAGGCTGTGTTTGGTAGTCAAGAGAAAAAAAGAAAAGAAAAGAAAAAGGAATCTAGAAAAGAGAAGAAAATAAAAGAATAGAAAAGAAAAAGGAATTTAGAAAAGAGAAGAAAATAAAAGAATAGTAATGAAATGAAATGAGAAGAAAATAGAAAAAGTATGCATGTTTGGCTATCATTAGAAGAGAAGAAAATAAAAGAAAGGGAATATTTTTGTATTTTCTTTTGTTTTCTTGTATTTTTGACAAGATTATTTTTTTGGCAGTAAAAGAGAACTTCACTATTTTCAAGGTGGATTTTAAAATTCAAAAAAAGAATCTTCTCTTCATTGAAGATATGCCAAGCATTAAGAGAACTTCTTAAACAAAGAAAAAAGTAGATTTTTTTTTCTTGGCTACCAAACACAGCTTAAATGACAAGTAGCTAGTCAACAAAATGTTTGGATACTTGGAATATATATTTAAGGCTTATTTAAGTAAATAAATGACAATAGCTATTCCCATGGATCCAAATCCAACCGTTGACATCCAGATCTCAATCTTCTCATCGAGCTCACGTTCACCCTTTTAAGAAAATAAAGGAAGCAGGCGATCGCAATTATCTCACATCTGGCATTGGTTGACATTTTTTCTATGTTTTTTTGGATAAGAAAAAAAATTAAAAGAGGCATATGCGAATAGAACTGATCAGACATATATGATCGATAACAAGACCAGTACTTCTATTTAATTGGATAGAGTGATAATTTCTGATTGTAATTGTTGAAACGATCAGTCTGTGAATTGTGTTGTCACCATTGCATTATTGTAACGAAATGGAATCAGAATTCTCGTTGCCATTAAGCCTATGTTTAGTAGATAAGAGAAGAAAAGAAAAAAGAATATAGAAAAGAAAGGAAAAAAAAAAAGAAAATAAATGAAATGGTAAGAAAATAAAAGAAAATACGTATGTTTGGTTAGCATTAGAAGAGAAGAAAAGAAAAGTTTTTATATTTTCTCATGTTTTCTTGTGTTTTTGACAAGATTTTTTTTTTTTTTGAGTAAAAGAAAACTTCATAATTCCCAAAAAGAATTTTAAAATTCAAAAATTGAAGTTTTTCTTGAATGAAGACATACCAAGCACAAGGAGAAATTTATGTACTTTTTTCTTTTCTTTTCTTCTCTTAGCTATCAAATATAGCCTAAGGGTGTAAGTTTGGCCTCACGGGTCTGGACTGATCTTGACCTGTTCTAAGCCTAAAAAGGATTTAGGCTAACAAATCTGACCTTGAGGGTAGGTTAGGGTTGGGTCAAACCTAAGTTGAGACTTAGGCCCAATCCGACGTAGTCCACCCCAATCTAATTTTAATCTTGATTTATATAATATAATTTTAGGTTGTCATCCTATTCTTTTTATTCAAAATTATAACATCTGTTTAATTGATTCTTATGGCCAGTGCCCTAAACATCTATTAGTCTTCCATTTCAAGATTTTATTTGTGTGCTGATCATTTGGTCTGATGATACTTTTTCTTTTTTCTTCCCAATAATACATAGGATACAAATGGAAAAGAACAAGGTCTAATCATAATTAGTCAGATCCTAGCAAAATTCAAGGCCAACTCGACCAAATGAATTAGGACTGGATTGGAATGGCTTGAATCCAATAGGATTGGGCCTAAGCATGAGCCCAATAGGGTTGTGTTGGGTTTGATTTGAGTTGAATTTTGGAAGCCTAAGTTTGAGCTGAGGTTTTAAGAAACTTGACCTAACTCAATTTCACCTCGAGCCAACATCCTCTATAGCAAATAGTGAGGTGCGGTGAGCACCAGACGACTAAGAGCATGTGGGCACACACCCTAAGAGGTTCTTCGCCACCCGATGTTCACTGCATCAATGCAACAGTTGTTGATGATTTTCACCCCACGATTTGGATTGTGGAGGAAAGTCAACTATCCAATTACCCTTGAACAACGCGTCATGATTTTTTTTTCCCCCATAATAACGCGTCATGAGCCTAGTTATTTAATTCTTATTTGAAAGAATAGAATAATTCCGAACAATAAGAATAATTCTATTCGAATCCGAATTTAAAATAAAATTTTGAAAAAAGTCCCGGGTTTTTTGAATTTGATTAAAAAACGTGAATAAGTCAGACGAACCGAATTAAATCCGAATAATTTGGTTCAACTAAAAAAAAAACTTTTCAATATGGAGATTTGTCTCTCATCATAAACCCTGTAGACGTCCATCAAATCTTTTACAAGATTTAGATATTAGTTACGACTCCTTACATGAAACTGAACTGGGGGAGAGTCGAGGGAGAGAGATCAAAGGTAAGAGAGAGATTTGTGAAAAAACAGCCAAGATAAGGGAGGAAATGGACAGAGGGGATTGGGGGTATACCGTATACCTACCTGTTCGTATTGCCACCAGTGATCGAAAGAGAGCCGTTAGTAGTCCATTTATAGAAACTAATATAGAATACAAAAACTTGGATTAACGTTCACAACCTCAAAGATGTAAAAGCTAAATCTACTACAAGTACAAAGTCTGATGGACAAAAAACAGCTAAATAAGCCAATAACTCATTGGGATTTGAGAATCTTCAAGCTTTGATACATATCACATGTTCGATCGATTGATTGTCAAAGTACCACCTAGACAAAACAGAGCTCCATAGGTTAACTATGGTATGTATGCTCTCTTTAGGCTTTGATGCCTATCACATGTTTGATTGATTGTCAAAGTGCCCACCAAAACAAAATAGAGCCCTCCCATGTAAGGAGAAACCCAATTTAACTATGGAGTCCAATTTATTGGTTTGATAAGTCTAATGAGGAAGTAGCTTTCTTCAACATGTGGGTTGTCTATCATTGAATCAGGTTCACATTTCTGAAGATTTTCAAGGGCAAATGCTTTAATATGGTAAATGAGTTGATTGTTGAGGTTTACCATGAAGTCATGATTTTTTTTTCCCTTCTTGTAATGAAGTCATGAGCTCAACTATGTCTCTAACGAAAAATTGCCCACTAAGAGAAAATTAAAGATCAAAGTAATAGACTTGATTATATTCATACTCTTATTGGGTTATGCAAACGGGTCGGTCTGAGATCTAGGAAGGATCTATATCCCAAACGCGTGAAATCCTCTTTGCATAGGTTGGCTGACCCTGTCATCTGTATCAATAAGCCCAACATGCATGGAAATTGAGAGATTTAATCCTAGGTAGCTATTAATGAAAAATTCTGCATATATCTCACATATTTAAATTATAAAAATAATATTCAATTTTTTATTTGGTAAAAGAATAATTCCCGAATTCGAATCCAAATCTAGATTTTATTTTACCTGTGTTTTTGATGGAATTCATAAATTAACTAGCCAAATTATTCCGAATAATTATCCATTCGAATAATTCAGGAATCCAAATTTGCTAACAATTCACATGACTCGTGCAATAGAGACTTGTGAAAGAAGTCAGAGTACTTGGGTCTATCCGTACATGATTAAGAGACAAATATATGTTGGTGATTGGTCATGCATATGGAATGTGCGTCGTATTCTTATCGTGGGAGTTAACTTTAACTACCAACGCGTCACTGTGACACGTTTGTGTTTCGAAATCGAACCTTTTTATGTGACACGTGTTCCATTTAGTGATTACCACATGTAATTTTCCAATTTTATTTTTTGATAAATGATTTCTCTCATATAAAATATAAATATATATATATATATATATATAATTTCTTAATATATACATACAATATGAGATCCTAACATTTGTTCTATTTTCTCATTAAAATATAAAAAAGAAGGTTCGTCATTCCTGCACCAGCATATGGATATTTGTCCTTTTTCTCATATGAAAACATTGATAGGTTGGGATTTTTGTCTTTTATGAGTGGTGAGATTTAGACTGCGGTTGGTAATCTTGTAAAACGTTGTTTGTTTTATGGAAATTAAAAAAATAGAATCTTTCATTTGATGTGTATGATATATTTTTCTATTTTTTTTAAGGAATTGAGTAAAAAAAGGTAAAAAAATTGCAGCACGTAACTTGTTAGTGCATTCTTCAACTATCAAAAGTTGATTTAATTTCATCACATTTCAATCGTTTAACTGTTTACCTAAACTGACTGCAATTGTTTTCTCTCTCCTCTCCACACCTCAATTGTTTTCTCTCTCCTCTCCACACCTCTCTATTTTTCCCCCTATCGTAATGGTTTTTAATTGAATTTACTTTAATTTTCTATTTTTCTGATCCTGAAGCACTGATGATGAATCTAACTTGTTGAAAACTTTTATAGAAATTAAGTGGATCCAAGTTTTTATTTGAATCTGCAAAATATAAGGAAAATTGCCCATCCAACAACCTCGTTTAAGATAACTTTAATAAAGTTGTTGCCCCATGAAAGCTACTTTAATGATGCTATGTGGGGAAAGGGAGCTACTGTGGTTTTGTGGCAGAGGCAGAGGAAGGGATAGAAGAGAGAGGAGTCTGCAGGAATCGAGAAGTAGTGGAGAGAGAGAGAAGAAGAATAATCATAATCTTCATAAACTTCTCACCACAAAAGAAGGAATTGATAACCATAGAAAATTTTTTTTTTTTTTGACGTAGAAACATAAAATTTTTAATTTTAATACCAAAACTTGTTTATGGAATATAATAACTACCAAACGAGAACCATGCTATAATTTAAGCCTTTTTTTTTTTTTTTTAAAAGAAGATCTAAGGACGAGACTGTATTCTCCTCGTTTGACTGAATATGGATGAAATAACATAAAATAATAAAAAATGGAGAATTATTTTGACAACATTGGAAAGAGATAGAAAGAGAGAAATGTGAGGAGAGCCATGGAATTGGAATCTCCTGCTACGTGCATTGTTTCGTTAGAGAAATCTAATTCGTTTTGAGGCAGTCCCTAACCGTATACAACTCGTTTGCGCACCTGTAGGGGAAATGCCCTTTTAAATCACATTCCTTCGGATTTTTGTTTACTAAAAATATTGGAAAGATACAATTTGACTCTGACTCTTTTAGAGAGAGAGAGAGAGAGAGGAGAGACTGTAGAAGGCATATTCCACTAGAGATTCTACTCTCGGGGAGAGTCCGATGCAGTTAAATACGGAGCCATTCTCTCCCATATTTCCCTCCATCCATACACACACTCTCTCTCTCTTCCCCCAAAGGAACGGAACACGCAAGGTGAGTGAGTGATTCGCTATCTCGTTCTTCCGTCTCTATATATTCTTAACGTTTCCCAATACTTTTTGTGGAGTTTCAACTTTCCTCCTCCGCAGAAGAGTGACTTCTTGTGGTCCATTCTCTACCAGAATGAGTTCTGTCTTTCAAGTCAAGATCATGTTCTTGTCACCATTTTTTCTTTCAAGATTCTGAAGGAGAGAGAGATAGAGAGAGAGAGAGGAAATCTTCTTTCCTCTGTTTCTTTCTGAAGCAATCACCCAAGGTACGCTTACTCCCCTTTAGTTTCCTAACGAGTTCTTGATCTGAATTACTCGTTTTTGAATTTCGGGATTTTGATCTTTTAATGAGGCGGTGGTGGAGCTTCGAATTATAGCTCTGTATGGTCTCTGATCTCAAATCCAGTTATTATTCTGTCGTTCTTTTGACGATATTTGACAGACGAGTCAGTAAGAGTCAAGCCAGATCTTTACTTCTTTCCATTCAAAATTGACCATCTTGACTTCTCTAATAATTTAATCAATTACAGGGGACCCATAAGTCCATAAACTAACTCTAGCTCATCGGAAACTACAGTTTAATTTCGGGATTATTTATTTATTTATTTTTTGGTTATTTTAATCTACTGTAATTTCTTTCTTTTTTCCTCCAAAAATATTATTTTTCCCAGTTTCCTTTTTCCTTTCGGATTCTTTGAGCCGTTCTGTTCCTGTTTATGTCGCCTTCTTCTGGGACCCCTTCAAGTTATGATGGAAAGGAAGAGAATAACTGCAAGATTTGTGGGTTTAGACTTTTGGGTTCATGAGTTTTTGGTATTCTCTGTATTTGTTCTCTTATTTGGAAATGTGAAATGGGAGGAAATCAATGGGAAGGTGGGAATGTGGTTGTTACTAGTGGGTCGTAGATTTTTAAGATTCGAATCCTCCTTTTTCTCTGTTTTCTTGCTTTTTTTCCCTAAAGGTTTCCCTCTTTTTTTCTGAACGGTTTGATCTGATTTTCCTGTACTCATGGAGACCTTTGGCCTTTCTAGAGTGATCATGGGTTTCATAATCTTCTTCTGTTCACCTTTTTTTATTAATTAATTCACTCCTGTTACTTCATCCTCTTCTTCTGTAATTTCACCCCTGCTGTTAATCCTACTGAGACAAATTCCCAGTAGGGGATAGGCGAGAGATTGATCTACCCTTTCTTGTTTAATTGACCAAAATGATTGTAACTAATTATCGATATCCCTTGCAACAGTCAGGGACTTCAAATGGCACAGATTGACTTTTTTTTTTTCGAGTTTGTTATCTTCCTTGTTTGTTGCTTTCCTATCTTGCCTTTTGATTTTTTTGTTTCCTGGTATTATTTTAGAAATTTTGAAATCACAGTTGAAATCCCCCTTTTCTCCCAGGTGGTTTCTAATCTAATCTCTGTTTTGTTTACCTCCTAGTAGGTTTCTTTCAAGGTGGTTGAATCGGTAGCAGAGTTGTATTAGTCATCCATGGCTAAGGATCAATTGCAAGTGCTTAATGCACTTGATGTAGCAAAGACACAATGGTACCACTTTACAGCAATCATAATTGCCGGCATGGGTTTCTTCACGGATGCTTACGATCTCTTCTGCATCTCATTAGTCACCAAATTGCTTGGTCGGATATACTACCACCATGAGGGTGCGGCAAAGCCAGGATCTTTGCCCCCCAGTGTATCTGCTGCCGTCAATGGTGTTGCATTCGTTGGCACACTTACTGGGCAACTCTTCTTTGGCTGGCTTGGTGACAAAATGGGTCGCAAGCGTGTCTATGGCATGACCCTCATGGTCATGGTCCTCTGTTCTGTTGCCTCTGGGCTCTCCTTTGGTCATACTCCAAAGAGTGTTATGGCCACACTTTGTTTCTTCAGATTCTGGCTTGGTTTTGGCATTGGTGGTGATTACCCACTCTCTGCAACTATAATGTCTGAGTATGCCAACAAGAAAACTCGTGGGGCTTTCATAGCTGCTGTATTTGCAATGCAAGGTTTTGGAATTTTAGCTGGTGGAATGGTTGCAATCATTGTTTCAGCTGCATTCAAGGCTAAGTACCCAGCTCCAACTTATGAAGAAAATCCACTTGCCTCAACAATCCCAGAGGCTGATTTTGTGTGGCGCATTATTTTGATGTTTGGTGCATTACCAGCTTTGCTTACATACTACTGGCGTTTGAAAATGCCTGAGACTGCTCGTTACACTGCCCTTGTTGCGAAGAACGCAAAACAAGCGGCATCAGACATGGCAAAGGTTATGCAGGTTGATGTTGAAGCTGAACAGGAGAAGGTTGATGAAATTACAGAGAGAGATAAATCCTTTGGTTTGTTTTCTAAGGAGTTCCTTCTTCGACATGGGTTTCATTTGCTTGGAACTACTAGTACATGGTTCTTATTGGACATTGCTTTCTACAGTCAAAATTTGTTCCAAAAGGACATCTTCACTGCTATTGGTTGGATTCCAAATGCAAAGACGATGAATGCAATTGAGGAGGTTTACAGAATTGCAAGGGCACAAACTCTTATTGCTCTCTGTAGTACTGTCCCAGGGTATTGGTTCACGGTGGCTTTCATCGATATCATTGGGCGGTTTGCAATTCAACTGATGGGTTTCTTCTTCATGACAGTGTTCATGTTTGCTCTTGCCATACCCTATCATCACTGGACTTTGAAGGAAAACCGAATTGGGTTTGTCATCATGTATTCCCTGACCTTCTTCTTTGCAAATTTTGGGCCTAATGCTACCACATTTGTGGTACCAGCAGAGATTTTCCCAGCCAGACTTCGGTCAACATGCCATGGTATCTCGGCAGCATCTGGGAAATTAGGTGCAATGGTTGGAGCCTTTGGGTTCCTTTATGCAGCTCAAAGCCAGGACAAGACAAAGACTGATGCAGGTTACCCAGCTGGTATTGGTATGAGGAATTCACTTATTGTTCTGGGTTGTATTAACTTCTTAGGATTGGTTTGTACCTTTCTAGTACCTGAATCAAAGGGTAAATCCCTAGAGGAGATGTCGGGTGAGAATGAGAACGAAGCTGGGACCAGTGAAGAAGCAGAGTTAGGAAGTAATAACAGGACTCTTCCAGTGTAATTAGATGGTTTTTTAGCTGTTTATATATTTCCTTTTCCAGTGCAAGGATCGAGTCTTTTGTCTATGTAGAAACCCGGAAGTTTGTGTGTGGGTTTGTTGGACACAGGAAGCTCTAGATTTCTGTCTTTGTAGTTGCCTAGCCATCCTGGATGGTACAAGGAGTTGCTCTTCTTGCCCTTTTCTCTTTTCTTTTCTTTTTTTTTCCTTTTAATGTTCTCTGTTTTTTCCAGATTAGTACTACTACATATGTGATTATGGATGAAAATTTTCATGCTTTTTTACTGCCTTATTTGGTTGATCTTGTTCCGAAAGTCCTGCAGTGTATATTATTTCCATGTTTTTGTTCACCATAATGCAGTAATGGTAGTGTATTTCGAAACATTACATGATGTAATTAAGGTCACAGTTAGATGTAATAGACCCAGAACACGGGTCTTAAGGAGGACCTCAATTTCCTTGATTGATTGATTACTAACAACATTGGTTATAAAATGATTTCAGGAAGGTGTCTGAAGGTGAAAATTTCAGTATACACTTAAAAAAACCCTCACAATGTTTATTGGTGTAGCAGAAATGATTATAGACCTACACAATTGGTGAAGCTGTGGTGCGCTAAACCCCCTCCTATGGAGTTATGAGACCACTGGGAGGTGTAAGTCAGTCAGGTGTGTAGATGGGTAAATACGTATCTGTGGACTGCCCTAATGAAAAACACTTTTGAGTAGAACTTAGGGCCCGTTTGATAACGTAACCAGAAACGTGTTTCTGTGATTTTCTGTTCTCAGAAACACAGAAACAACATAAATACCGTTTGGTAAACGTGTTGTGTTCTACTTGTTTCTTGAAGCGTAAATTGAAATTTATAACAATTTATGCTTCAAGAAACATGAATGACGAAACAAGTTTTACTTGTTTCGCTTGTTTCTCGAAACAAAAAAGCGGAACAAAAAAGTTCGATACCCCGACCCTTTTAAAAATCCAAAGTGCATATTGGGACCTCATTCGAAGATCGACAGAGAAGAGACCTGTACAACCGTTGAAGACGACGGTTCCCCAGTTCACCGAGATCTCTTCTCCCACTGCGTAACCGACGACGAGGAAGCAGCGATCTCCTCCTGCGTAACCGACGACGAGGAAGCAACGATCTCCTCCGGCGTAACCGACGACGGGGAGCTCCAAGCATTCGACGATCGCGAGTTTAGCCTCACTGTACAAGAATAGAAGACGACCTGCAGCCCTGCGAGTTCAGGCTCTGCTCCTCCTGCGTAACCGACATCACCGGACTTCTCTGCTCCTCCTGCGTAACCGACGACGGTAGGCTCTTCTCCTCCGGCGTCGATCGTCGACGGGGAGCTCCGCTCATTCGAAGATCGAGATATGCCTCCCTGTCCAACCGTTGAAGACGACCTGCAACTGCGCATCCATATCTCTGCTCCTCCTGCGTAACCGACGACGGTACGCTCTTCTCCTCCGGCGTCGATCGTCGACCAATTGGCGCTCCGTGTGATGCCGAAGGAAAGATTGGGTTGAATTAATGCTCTTTTATTTTATTTGATGATGATATAGATCGAAAGGATCATGTCTGGGTTTTCGTTTCCTTCTGTTCTCTGTTTTTTTTTTTTTTTTTTTTTTTTTTTTTTTTTTTTATTTTATTATAGTTTGTCAGTATAAACTTGTGGTTGCACACTTTGTAGTTATGCGTCAAGTTGACATCCGACACTAATTATATAATTAGCCATAAGGCCCATAACCCGTCTTTACTCTCGTTCTTGCTTGGAGTCTCCATGTAACTGGCCCATTAAGTTGGGATAACGTTTTGAATATTGTTGTTGTTTGGAGTTAATGATAGGATTACAAAAGTTTCTTTTTTAGGTTTGGGAACTCCCCTTTCATTTTATTCCCATTACAATCATAAAAAGCCTAATAATTTTTTGAGAGAAGGATAGGTATGCTAGTGGGTTACATAGGAATAAAGTATGCTTGCAAGGTTTTAACAATAGGATTTACTCATCTTAAATAAAACCATTGGATGAAGGGAAAAAATCCAAACCTTCACTCAACCGTTGTTACACCTTTTCTCTACCCCTGCAACTATCCTGAGTTGTCGGAGTCTTAGGGACCTTTGGTTTCTTGCTCGCGCCTTCTTCTCCTTGCAATCCTTTATCTCGATCCCTACCCCATTGCTTCTCTCTCTCTCTCTCTCTCTCTCTCTCTCTCTCTCTCTCTCTCACACACACACACACACACACACACACACACACACACATCAAGCAAGTTTCTCCCCGCAACCCCTTCATCTCGATCATATTCCCCTTTTTCTTCCAATGGAAGTAAAGTTCAACGTTGGTAGCCCAAAATGGATGACGGGGAAAATGTGAAAAGAGCCATAAATAGGTTTTTCTCTTTCTTAAGCTTTGAATTTTCATAGAGGAGGGAGTCCATTCGGTTCAGATGGCTTTATTTATTCCCCTATTCTCACCCACCTACAATCTGCTTTTCCGTTTTCAAACATTCGTTCATCATCCTTTTAACTTGCAATTCCCTCTTTGATTCTAAACCAATGCTTCCAAAAACGGACATTGATTTGAAATTTATACTTTTATTTAACCTCAATCTGCTTTTCCATTTTCAAACCTTCATTCATCATCTTTTCAACTTGCAATTTCCTTTTGATTCTAAATCAATCCCTCCAGAAAAACAGCCATGGATCTGAAATTTAGACCTTTATTTAACCTAATTTGGGAATAAAGACTCCAGGAGCCATGGGTAATCTCCTTCGCCCAAGAGTGGCTTCTTGTTCATTGCAAAAAGCTTTCCTTGTTATGCATATTTGAATTCACGTTCCTTGAAGTGGGAGTCAGAGTTGGAGATGGAAAGGGAGAGGGAGAGGGAGAAGAAGAGGGGAACCATAGAGCGATAGTGGTGGGCAACTTAGGTAGAACAACAGATACAAACGAATGAGATCGATTATGTTTCATCTAAGAGTCAATAAACACTAACATATCTAATTCCTAGGTGACCTGCTAGCATACCTGTCTTTTTCCCTAATTTTTTTATGTACATTTTGGTCTTTTAATTGTCCCAATTGCATCATAATATTCCTATTGATTCAGTAAAAGGCCTTGATCATTTTCCGTCTAACTTATATGGATTCAAATCCTCTCCAGCGTGGGGTAGTGCCCGATGCATATCTGATGGATGAGAACACCAAGTCATAAGTCCCAGCACTTGGACACGCACCCCAAGGAACTCCTCCCAGTCTTTTAGAAGCATGTTGGGCTCTCTCCCGTGCAGAAGAGCATCTGGTTGACTAGTTCCAACTTATATTTTGGGCGTCAGTCCAGCTTTTTAGGTTCCATGATGGGCTTAAATTTGGAAGGTGTTAGCCCTTACAACCCAAGCCCAGACCAACCCTACTTGGGCAGCCTCCTCAATCCTGTTCATAAAGTGAAATTGATCTTTTATTCAATTAGGCTGGATTATATTAGTAGAAAGTTTAATGTCGGGCCAAAAGTGATTTTTGGCCTTTGGATCTTGTTAACTGGCTGTAGTGCACTTTATTTTGGTTTTAATAAGATTTTTTATACCAAAAAAAAAAGAAAAAACTACAACACCCATAATAGAAAGGATTCAGATGCTCTCCAGTGGCCAGGACTGCCCAGAGAGGCATCTGGCTGGATGGGAGGACCTGAACACGTACCCTAACACATGACCTGATCCTTTCAATTGTCGGGTACCTATCTGAGTAGCCCATCCGCAGGAGAGGATCCCGACGCTAGTAGGATCTAGATCAGCAACCTTATGGATGCTAGGCCTCACAGGTAATTTTCTAATTCAGGCCTGCTGCAAAGTGGGAGCCCATGCATCAGAATAGATGAGAGTCGAGGCCCCATTACCAATAGAAAGACGGAGCCCATCTAAAAGCGGAGAACGGCCCATAAGAAGACTTCACCAGGCCCATAAGCAACAATGTTTAGCAGAGACATCGAGGAAAGATGAAAAAGGAAAGTATTTACCTTTGAGGACAAAAACCCAAAAAGCAGATTTTAGTGAGAAAACTCACCAACATTGGCATGCCAACAAGGCCACATTAAGGCTCCCAAAATCATAGAAGCCCATACCACCCACTCGTTCATCCAAACATAGTTGGGCTTTGTTAGTCCAGAACTCTCCTTTGTCTGATTTATCCTTCCACCTGAAGTTTCCCAGTAGTTGATCAAGTTTATCACCCTTGCCAATTGGGAGCAAGACCATTGACATTGCATATGGTGGGATTCAATTCCTTTGTGGTGCAACATAGTGTCCGGTGCCCATCCAACGGCCATAAACACCTTGGCACAGAGCCGAAGGCGGTCGCATACAACCCAAGGCGTTTCTAGGTGTTGGATGCGTGCCGGACACCATGTTACGCCATAGAGGATCCAAATCCCACATGATGAGATGCAAGTTTTAATTGCCTTGATAAAATTTTCCTTATTTGCAGTTGACAAAAGTTTCTCTTTTCAACCGGAATTTTTTATTGCACACACTTGAGAATATTATCAAATAAAGATTTAGAGAAGTGTCTCTTGTTAGATAGTGCAGCTAGTATGCGTGTGCCATTGGAAGCACACAAGGAATCATTTACAGAGGCATCATTTTCCTTTTTTGGAGAGAGAGAGGCTGATTATTTTGTCCCATGTATTTAGGCGCAAGGATCGAACTCCGCCCACAGATCCCTAAAGATTTTTTTATCTTTCAAAATCAATTGAATAAAATGGGGTGGGGGGAAGGCTGCTCATTTCGTCCCATGTCCTTAGGCGCAGGGATCACACTCCCCCCTCCCCAGATTCCTTCACAATTTTTTTTAATCTTTCAAAGTCGGTGGAATCAAATATGTACATATGTCTAAGGGCAATCAAAACTAGCCCATGGGTTTGAGACATGGTTTGGAGGTTTCTATGAACAGTGGTAATAGACTCAGAACTAGGATTATTTTTTTTTTCCCCCATATTGGGACATTTGTCTATGGCAAGTAAATGAAATGAAGACTCTTATAACCCCAAACAGGGGTAAGAAAGGGCCCATGCTGCAATATTAGGAGCCGACACATTCCTATCTATGTTCGTTCATATTGTCCTAGGCCATTGTTTTTGGTTTAGAAGAGAATGCAACATTTATAATCTCCTAGGCACGGCTTAGGGTTGGGTACCTATTCATCCCTGTCTCTTTAGGGGTTTGATAATAGGATTCAATTTGTTAAGATAATCTCTTCAACAATGAGATCTGATCCGCTGCACAAGGATATTGTCAACCTCAGACAATAAAAGTAGGGACTTGAGAGTAAAGGATGACATTTACCCTTTATATATTTTTCAATGACAAGGTCAAATAACTGATGGTGAAGGTGAAGGAAACTAAATCGTCAGCAGTTCAATTCATTCATATTTTAGTTGGAACCTATTATGTAGAGCTTTCAATAACCCTTTTTATTTTGATGATTCATGAAAGAAAAAGATATCAAGGATCAGATGCATGTGTGTGAAGTTGTAAAATAACTCATCAGCATGGACCTAACTAAATTAGGTTTTGAGAAATGAAGAGACGTTGACAAGAACCTTCGCCTTAGGAAGCATGGGTTTTGAGTTCGACTCCTCTTACTTTCTTAAGATCACTCATGCAGGGTGTTTAATATTCATCATTACTTTCGGAGTTAACTGGTTCCTATTCAATCCCGATGTAACTCGATCTACACAATTGTGTGGTTGATATAGACCAACGGGATTAGTCAGGAGACTCACGACCCATTGCTAGCAAAAAACAGAAAAAGAAAGAGAGAAACAGATCATCATCTGGATAAGAGCCACGAGAATAAAATAACTGTCAAAAGAACAATACCAAGAAGAATCTTTAAGTTGTGTGAGCACTTCATAGTGATGACTCATGATCAACACAACCTTCTTAATTAAAAACAGTCATCTTTTATATATATATATATATATATTTATATATATGTCAACTTCCAGTGATTTTCATGGAGAGCAATTAATTTATTGGCCTGAGGGACATGATTATCATCATAGAGGTCCATTGCAGATTCATCTTTCAACCACCTCTATGTATTAACAAAATGACAAAAATTTCATTGCGAGCACTACTTGTCTTCTTTTATGATAGCTAGAGGGGGAGAAGAAGAAACTTGAAACCTGTTGATACGTCATAATAATGCTCTTGTAAGCCGATGGTTACTTGTTAGTTGTTTCTATCTATTTTGTTTACTGGATAAGTAGTCAGCTTGCATTACAAATTTAGATATTTTAATCAGTTGTACCACCCACACATACAATTCATTTTCTTTTCTTAATCATATATATATATATATATATATTTATATATATTTTTAGTTAAGAAGCATGCAAGATAGTTAAATTAAAAAGCTATAAGAACTTATTAAAGTTTATAAGTTAATTCTTCATTTTTGTTAGAGACACTGGTTAGTGTTTTATGATGTATGTAACAGCTAACAACACTATATAATCCAAAACCGCCCATGGTTTTCAAGCACAAATTAAAAGGCCTATAAATATATATACGTTTTGCTAATTAAGTCATCTTCAATTGAATAAATAGGGGAAAAAAAACTGTGCATGGGTGTAACGTGGAAGAAATAGATTCCCATATATATATATATATATATATTTAAATAAGGGTGTGAGGAGGGGGTCTCTAAAATATTGATAATAAATAATACATCACACATTGTAGAAAGGGAAATAATTTGAGGTTCTTTCAACCATTGGATAAACATCTAAATTGGTCACATGTTATCTTTATTTATTTATTTATTTTTTATTTTTTTATTGATAATGTTCTATTCTATTCCATGGGAGAAGATGTGAACCAAAAGACATGAACTCAAGATCTCGTGGTAGTAATAGACTTCCAGCAAGCACAACATGTGCTACCATATGCCTAGCCCACTTGTTGACTCACATATTAAATCTTTGAGTTCACTTCAAACATTTGGAGTTTTATAGTGGTTATTTGATTTTTTGGGGAGAGATTTCACAAGCCGCCCACATATATTAGTATCTCCCACGCCAAGCCAATAGATGTATGAGATGGAATGCATAAAATTTTGTATAAAAAGGGCCCTTATGGTTAGATAGAAAAGAATATGAGAATATGAGAGGACGTATACTACTGAAATTGTATACATCATTTTCCCCAAAATAGAGAATGGCTTCAAAGCATCTATCCATATTTAATTATAGATGGAAGTACATGTAGATGGGCTTTAAAAGTTACTTGAATTGAAGAATAAAGGATGATGAACCATAGAAGTACCCTCAATGTCTGATCCACTAAGAATTCCAAACTTTAGATTTTTCAATTAAAAGTCAAAATTTCATTTTTCTTTTTCTAAGCATACACTAAACCCATGGACTCGTTCTCTTTAGAGCATGCTCTCAAACATTTGGGGTTATATATAAAAAAATTAATAATAATAATAATAATAAATAAATAAATAAAACATTTGGGTTTGAAGATCAAGTGCACTCACACTTTGAGAGGGCGAATTCAAGGACTGAGAGTAGAAATGTGACCCTCTAAAGGGATTTGATCACTAAAGTCCTGTCTGTTTACAGGGGAGGTAGTGGGGTGGGAAATAATAGTATAGGAAAGTTTGACAACTTTCTCAGAAACAAACTTACCTGTTGGCTGCTTGTTTTCTTCACCCCCTAGCTCTTTCAAAATTCCACGGGTTTTGATGAGATATATAAGGGGAAGTAGAGAGAAAATAAGCAAAGCTGATAAACGAAGCTAGTAGGTAGAGTCGTCAACCACTGTGAAAGAAACTGGCCAAATGATGATTTGGAAGGTTCTTCAGAGAACAAACTTGCTACATTGTGTTTGTATTTGCTTGTCTCATGCCATTAGTATATGTATTATATAGTGAATAAGAACAGTAGAACAAATTAAATAATGATTTAAGAATCAACAAGCTAGTGGAGGTGATCTCACTCAACATTTCGTGTTAATGTTTCTATAAAATTAAGAGCTCATTAATCATGATTAAAATTGCTGACATCATCTGTGATTGCAAACCGCAGAGTATATAGCTTTCACTCACAATATCTTGTTTCCGATTTAACAAACTTAAATAACATCAGAGTCTTATTCATATGGATTGGGAGATTATGACATAATCTTCACCAATCATAATTTGAAAGGAAAGAAAGCAGCAGGATAGGGAGTAGGAGTATGACATGCTCTTCTTCATCAATAATAAAAGAACCAGGTTTCATCATGCACATATACCTGCCACGTAATAGTTTTTCTTAGGTATTTTAATATAATTTTTTTTTTATTATTTCAATAATACCATTTTATTAGTAAGTTGGATTAAATTCAAATTAGTAATATAAATAAAATGAAAGTAGGTAGGCTTAATTGTGAGAATATACAACTAGATAAGAAATTTAGAGCAATTTGTGTAATTATATATCTTTGATTCCAATCTTACAATTAAAATATTAAGTAGTGTTGTTGTAGATTCTCTCTCAGCTGGACCTCTACACAATCGATAAAAGATGATGACAAGATCGAGGAGGCTCCGGTGGAAGACACTGATGCCTAAGTCAGTAGGGAATAAGGAAAATGAGATAGAGTTTGAGTGTTCAAGTTATCCAATATCTGAGATCTGAGCTTCCTTCCTCTTTTATAGTGGTTGATCTTGACGGTTGTTGGAAGGTTGGCCCCCCTTCTCTATGGATGATCCTATAATTGTTAACTTGACCATGGTTATTCGAGGGTATTTATAACCCTAGCATGGTTATAGTGGAGAATTGTGGTTGGATCTTTAGATTGTTATTATAGTCATGGCTAGGTTATTTTTGGGGGGAAAAGAATGGATGACATGTGGTCGGTTGAGATGGATATCCTAAATTTGATTTACTACCATAAATAAAAATATAATTAATCATGTAATAATAACTCTTTAATTTGCATATAAGACCCTCTATTTTTTAAATATCCCATAACGAGGTGTAGTATTTTAATACTGCTTAACCCCAACTTATTGCATATGTCTGTTTTAGAGAATCCATGAATATGATCGAAAATCCAAAAAATATTTCAAATAAAATATAATAATTTAAGTATTCTTTGTTATATTAGAAAGTTACTTTGTAATCAATTTGCAAAAATGACACTGGTACCAGATTTCTATCAAATCAAGCACAGATATTCTCTCTCTTCAATATTTTCCAATTAAGAGTAGTGGATCCGATGTTAATGATTTCTTTCATAAATAATGTGGGTCCACATGTCCAGTGTACCGATATATAGTTCATTGGACATCAACCATTGGTTTATAAAAACACGTGATACAACACTGCAACAAATAGGATCTCGCAGGTCAAAGGTCAAGTGCCAAGTACGAATTCCTTCCTCACACAACTAACAGTAATACATGTGAGATTCTTATTAGATTTTTTTCTATATACATACAGTATGTATATTTACATTTGTGTACTGAAGTCACATCTTTGGTAACATACAATATAATGAGATTATGAATAAGATGTCTGGTCTTATCCCTAGCTGAGAATAATTTTGGGTGAATACCCATGGAATAACTTACAAGTCCAATAAATAGTGTCATACATAAATGAAAATAAACAATCTTATTAATAAATCGAGAATGATAGACATACATATCCAACACTGAGGATATAGACTAAGCTAAGGGCCGGATTTCAATTCATCTATTATATTCTCTTCACTAACACGTTATACTTCCGCTAAGTCTAATGAGGTTCTAGAGGGGTTCTGGATTCTCTACCCATATGGGTAGCTACCAATGAAATAGAATCTCCCTTGTTTATAGTTGTGCCGATTAGGATGGAGATTTTGCTTCATTGGGAACTACCCAGGAGGCACCCGCGAGGGTAAAGAATCTAGAAACGTTTTAGATCAGAGCCTTCCATGGTAGACCGAGACTAGACAAAGCTAGAACAATAGCAAGATATAGCTAAAAAATTGCGTCAAGGCTTAAGCGTGCGAAGAAAGCCCCAACTGAATTGTCCAAATAGCAAATAAAAGAATGCTTTGTAAATGAAAGTCTCATGAACCAATGTTCACGAGACTTTGTTAGATGATAATTTTCTATTAATTAGGCCAAAATTTTGTTAGGAGAAGGAAACAATCTAAGGTCATTATTATTTCCCTCCCCTCTATTTTCTAGAGATCCAAAATGCCTTTCACTATTTCCTTGCACCCATCAGGTGAGAACGAGGATGACCATAACTGTTAAGAAAAACTTGGACCAATTTGATATGGTTTTTTTTTTTTTTACTAAATTAATATGATTGATTTAAAATTATGCAAGATGTAGAATTTTTTTTTCCTATTAACAACAGCATCCAGACCTTTAACCTGACTAATCCCCCAAATGCACTTATACACCGCCACGCACACATCTAAAGGTCAGCATGAGCTAAGATATAGAAAACTTTAGCCTTCCTATTTTGTGTGGGGAAAAAAATTATGAAATTTGGTCCTCATCAAAGCCACGCAAAACAAGCCTAAAAAACCTATAATAAAAGAAAAAAAAAATAAAAACTAAAAAAAAGCTCAAGAAGCCCATGAAAACAGACATAGGTTATGCTTTAATAATAGAAGGATATCATCCTTCAGAAGAATGTTGTGATTCCGAAAACATGGATCCAGCAACAACAAGAGAAGGGATAGGAAGAAAATCAAAATTTCTCTATTAATGTGATCTTGGCTGTGTATCCTCATGGTTTCAAGGCAGAAGGTTGCATGGCCATGGCTGGAACCATTATTCAAAAACATTATTCTAATGTTTGGAAAACTCAACAAGATGATGATGGGTGGCTACAGAATTACTTTTAGTAGAGAAGGTAATCGTATGATGGAGACCTTGGTCAGCCGTTCCACAGCTCTAAGGGAGAAAACTGAAATCCCCACTTATCAGAACGTGGAACAACATTGGTGGTGCCACCTGCTATAGGAGAGTCCACATGTCAATGAAAAGAGAGATCTAATTAAAATAAATAAATAAAAAGAGAATATTTTTTATTGTGATTGGCAGTCATTGTACCCCATCATTTTCACAAATTATAAATATGGGAGAGAGAATGTTAGCTAGTCGCATGGCTCTTGTAGCAGCACGACTAAAGTAGCACTCCAAATTGGTTTTTTGTCTTGGCGTACGAGTGCGTGCACAAATCAGGTAGTGCTCTTTTCTTCTAGGGATGAAAGTTTGGCCCAGGCAATCCAAACCCACCTTGATCCAACTTGAGCCTGAACAGGGCTTGGACCAAGTTTTTTTTCCCCTAAACAGCGGGTTAGGGTTGAAAAACCCCAACCTTGGATCAGGGATGGGTCGGGCTTAAATTGAGGCCTCAACCCGACCCAACCTGACCCGAAATTTAATCCTGAAGTTTTATACTAGAATTTAAGGCTCATATTAGTATTTCATTCTTCTATAATTTTTTAATGTATAAGATATGAATGGAAAAAACATGTCAATCAAGGTTAATCCAACCATTGCAGAAACCAATGTCAACCCAGCCCGACCCTAAAGGGGTCAACTAGGGGCAGGTTGGGTTGATATGAACCTGACATGATTGGGTCTAAACATGAACCCGATAGGATTGAGTTAGGCCTGAGTTAAATTTTGAGGACATAAGGTTGAGTTAGGATCTTAAGAAACCCTACGCAACTCGACGATGTTGCACCCCTAACTAGGGTTGTCAAACCCAAGACCAACCCGGCCTAGACTGTTTATCAAACGTGTTCGGCTTCAGCCCGACCCATTTACAAACAGTCGGTCTTGGTTTTGTTACTTGGCCCGTTGGGCGCCTATCAAAGACCGACTGAATAAGAACCGATCGAGACCAGCCTATTGTGCACTGACTTGGCCCGACCCTTTTAATGTGTGTGGAATTCCTATTTTACCCCCCAAATTAAAGAATAAAATGTAAAGAAAAAGTAACCAAAAACCCTAACGGACTAACCCTCTCCTAGTCTCCTTCCTCTTAGTTTCTCCTTAGCCCTTTGCTGTGCTGCCTGGCTGTGCGTCCCCATTGTCACCATTTGCAGCATTTCTTCACTGTTCGCAAGAGTCCTTAAGATCATATCATTGGAGAGAGGAGCAAAGGGAACGAAGAGAAGAATGATCAGTGGCACCGAATTGAGTGGAGCAGCGGCAAGTTCCTTCGGAGGATTAGGTTGCCTGAGAATGCCAAGATGGATTAGGTGAAGGCTACCATGGAGAATGGAGTACTCACTGTCACAGTACCAAAGGAAGAAGTGAAGAAGCCAGATGTTAAGGCCATTGAAATCTCCAGCTTTAGTTGGTTTTCATATAAATGAGTTTAAAGTAACAGAGAAGACTAGAGAAGAAGGGCTTGTCAAAATAGTGGGGCACATGGATTAGGTTATTGGTTCATAATGAGCCAAAAGTCCCAACTCTCTTTCTTGCAGATAGAATCCAGAGAAACAAACAGGTGAAGCACTACAGGTGAAGGTCGGCTAATTATTTAGGAGTAAGGGCCTAAAGGGGAGAGTCTTTGAATGGGTCATTTAAAAAGCGGTTAAATCTTGTTTAACACTAAATAGGTCTGTAACTTGGTTAAGATCCAACTAAAGCTTGATTTTAATAACTCAATTATAGTCTAAGACTGACCGATCGAATATAAAGCGTACTATGTCCTCATTAACTAAGCCCAATTAGTTAAATGAGCGGATACGATGCAGTCCTTGAAAGTCTTCAAGTCCGATTAAACCCGATCGAGACCATACCAACCCGACCGATTGACACCCCTACCCCTAACCCATGCTTTCCTTCAAATGAAAGGGGTAAAACGGAAAAAAAAAATTTATCTTTCTCACTTTCTAACGAAATCACAGAACTTGCCTAGCAAGGCTGTGGAAAAGAAATAAGCCGTTGGACACGCCACGTTGTGGAAAACTAAATCAACGAATATTCCCATAAAACATTCGGATTTGAGGAATCCTCTCAACTGTCCAACTGTAAATTAACTAGAACTCTTACGGCCTCTTCCCTTTTATAAATACTAAGAGGCCGGACCTGCTTTCCTTCATCTTCTAAACACGTGTCTTAAACAGAAACATCTGGGAGATGAGCGAGGGATTGAAGAAGCTCTACCAGGTTTATGAAGAGATCGGTCAGGGAAGATTCGGTACCGTTTTCCGGTGCTTCTTTCCTACATCCGGTGACTTCTTCGCCTTAAAATCCATCGACAAACGTCTCCTCTCCGACTCCGTCGATCGAGAATGCATCGAGAAAGAGGCCAAGATTATGCAACATCTCAGCGGCAACCCTAATGTCGTTCAAATCGCCGATGTTTTCGAGGACGATGCTTTTCTTGACATCGTTATGGAGCTCTGCGATTCTTCCGACCTCTTCGATCGTATCTCCAAACGCACTTTCTCCGATGTCGAAGCTGCTGCTATTATGTTACCTTTGATGGAGGCGATCGCTCATTGTCACCGGAAGGGCGTTGCTCACCGTGATATTAAGCCTGATAACATACTCTTTGACAGTCGGAATCGGCTGAAGCTGGCTGATTTTGGATCTGCTGAGATCTTTCACGACGGGCTACCCATGAAAGGGATCGTTGGGACGCCTTACTATGTTGCTCCCGAGGTGCTTTCTGGATGGGATTACACTGAGAATGTGGACGTTTGGAGTGCGGGAGTTATTATGTACATAATGTTGTCTGGAATCCCTCCTTTTTATGGGGATTCTGCGGCTGAGATCTTTGAGGCGGTACGTCGTGGGAATCTCCGCTTTCCTACTCGGAATTTTTTCTCTGTGTCACTAGCGGCGAAGGATCTTCTGCGAAAGATGCTTTCAAAGGACGTCTCCAAGAGATTCTCGGCCGAGCAAGTACTCGGTAAGTGTCACATTTCTTTTAAAGTTTTTGTTAAAAGATTAAGTAAAGTTTAAGTGTGGATCAAACACCATACGAGAATGAGACTGAAATCCATACTCATGAATTAGTGTTTAGTATTGCTTTGTTTTTCATGGTATTTTTCTTTTTTATTATTTATTTATTTTTCTCAGTTTCAATTACTAATGAATGTATGTCTACTCTGTGATTCTGTTTTAAATTTTCAGGGCATCCGTGGATCACAAGCGGGGGCGAAGTTAGATTGATGAATTGAGACAATAGAAGAAAGAAAAACGTAGTACATTGATACTAACTCATAAGGTTCTAGTACTGTACCGATAAATAAAGCTAACTAACCCCAAGGGGTAGCGCAGTTGAAAAGGGACCTCTACCTTAGAAACGGTGTGATGATTTTAAGTTTGACTCTTCTTATTTCTATGAGACAATCACACGGTTGTTTAGTCCTCTTGAAAATTGAGAAAATAAAACTTACTTCTTTTAAATGAAAGAAGTCATCCCTTGGTGCTGTGCTATGAAACTACCGGAGCACGACAGATATCAGCCAGGAGAGGTGATGGTGGTTTTATGCATTCTTAGTAATAGATATTTCATACAAAAATGTGAATGTAAAATTTTATGTATAAATAAAAAATGGGGATCCATCTTCAATTATAAGGGAAAAGGCACTCTTAGTATGAGGTGTTCTGTGGGCCATCTCACGTTGAGTATAGTTTATTTCTTTCATAATTATATATAATTAAAATGGATGTGTATTTCCATGTGTTGATGTGGGGGTCAATACATGGGTATCAATGGAGTATCATCGGTACCCATGCGCTTAAGTGTAGGGGCTGCGCAAGATATTTTGCCAACGAGGCATCCACTTTTAGTATACTGTCCATAATACCTATCGACAATGAATCTCGGTTTTATGGTCATACTTTGATGTATTTTGGTAGTGAAGAACCTCTAATTCTGTCCCAATGTCTTGAAAGAACCCGCAAGGTCTCTAATTCTGTCCCAGGTGGGTTGCTATGCTAGTCTCTTGAAGATTAGTAGAGGTGCGAGTAAGCTGGCCCGGACAGCTTAGTTAACAAAAAAAAAGTGTTTAGGATTAGTCAAGTTAAAGTTATATGCACCCTTATTTGGAGATAGCATTAAAATTTTAAAACTATATTGAGGCTTATTTATTTGTTCATCATTAACTCTTAGTTGTTATTTTAAGAAGTTTACAAGCGATCATGAAGGGCTTGAAGAAATAAACCCATGAAATTTATCATGGGTTTGTATTCTAATTTGTTTTAATTTTTTTTTTTAAATAAAGAATACTTTAGATTCCATGACAATGAAAAATCTACAATACTAATAATGGAACCATTTCATTAGGACCAATTGAATTTCTTCTCCTTTTTCTACCATACCTAGAATCGATACCTTTCCATCTCATCCCATCCTGTTAATAACGATACCTTTCCATCTCATCTCATCTCATCCTATTAATAATGATACCTTTCCATCTCATCCCATCCTGTTAATAATTGGGATCCGGACCTAAGTTTGATTCTGTTAACTAAACGGGATGATATTGGTATTGACTCCTTTGTTACTGAAATTGATACATATACATCACGAATTTCTAGAACCATTTTGATTGACACCCTTACCATGACATCTAGGTCAAATTTAGATGCCAGATTGTGACTTAAAAAATACAAATAATTTAAAATAATTTACATGGTATAAATCCAATATAACACACCAGGGAGCATATATTTTTTTGGTAAACACCAGAGAGTATATATCTCTTTTTTGCTAGGGACTAATCAGGCTTTTTCTTTTTTTAAATTGGTCTAATATATATAATCAATTTAATAGAGTACCGATTCTAATCGGTTCAAAACCGATGATTTAAACTTTTCACTCCTTAAAATGAAAATTAAACAAATTAAAAAACATTATATCGATACTGACATAAACGATTTCAATAAACAGTTTTGATTTATAATTCACACCTTTATAAAACTCACCCATAATTTTTAAATTAGATTGGATCAATTAAGGTCTCCCAGATTAGATTGGTATCAGTCAACATCTATTCTTGACCTTCACCGATTCAATAAGGATCCCACTAATAAGGAATAAAGGTAAAATGATTCAAAATACCCAAAAGAAAAAAGAGCAAGGGTTAAATCCATCCCATCAAATCTGATCCCACCAGTATCAATTGAGATTGATCTTAAGTTTTATTTTACTATTATTTTTTTATGCATTTTTTTATCTGAGAGTATGCCCCTTTGCCTTAATATAGGGGGTGCAAAATTACCATTGCACCCCTCCTAGGGACTTGGATCCTCTGTGGCGCAACAAGGCATCTAACCCTCATCCAATGCTTACAAACATCTTGGGCTGCGTACAACTGCCTTAGACTCCATACTTAAGCATTTCTGGCCATTAGATGCATACCAAACACCCTACCACATCATAAAGGAATTCAATCCAACGATACGTAAACATGTGCTCTCATTGGTTGGGGCATTAACAATGAGTAATGCTCTTTTTCCTATTGTCTCATGTAAGACCCACTTTCAGCGTAAAGTTACGTTTGATTGCTAAGAAATAACTGTCAGTAAAAAAGAATACGATTGATTTATATATCTATTTTATTTTATTTTTTATTTTTTATATTTATTTTTATGTTTGACACCGAATATAACCTAAAAATAAGACAAGGAAGAGAGAAAAAGGAGAGAAGGTGAGACACCTGGCAAGAACAGGTCAGATATCGAACAGAAATTAAATTCCATTGAGAGAGACTTTGGCTATTGTTTTACCAAAAAAAGCAAATTTAAAAAATAAAAACATTGGATATAGTCGGATAACCCGCTTGTCGTTATCCCTACTCCCAACACGATCCGAACTACCTAGTTGCCGTCCACCTGAAACGTCATCTGACGACAAAAAGAAAAATTAGAAAAGAAAAAAAACAGAAAAAACAAAAATTACAAACAAACAAGGCTGCTACGTCGTACATAGCCAGTCTGGACTTCTGGAAGGAATACAAACTTCCACCTAATATTGCAATGTGACAAGTTAGATGTGATAAAATTTTGTTGAGAAAAAGCAGGACATGCAGTTGCCTTTTCCTATTTGAAGAAGATTACTTTGTCCTTTTGTATCTAATCATGTGACTGCGTCGGTCGTTGGATTAATGAAAACTGGCGGCATCTCCAATCCCCTTCTTTTATTTTATTAACAAGTGGGTTAAGCACTTGATCATATTATTCATAGTTTTGTTAGTGCTGCGATGGAAGATGGAATTTGTCCCACTTTTCTTTGATGCAGCCAGGTAAGAAGAGTGTTGATATCTTGACACAATTAGGGGGAAAAAGAAAAAAACAATACTCCATGGGTAGCATGGTTTTAACCATTGATATTGTATCGGATTACCCGCATTGGATTGGTATTAATTGAGACTGATCTTCGATCTTTGATCAATTCAGATTGATTATTTGTATAATTTCAGAGGTAAAATAGTATCAAATTAATATTTAAAAAAAAAAGAAAGAAAGAGAAAAACTGAGTAATACCCACCAATCAAATCCAATCTGAATAGGTATTGATATCGATAATACCAATACCATCCCTTAAATCCATGATAGGCAGTCTTGATTTTGAAAGGAATACAAAGATGGTCACCTAATATTTTCATGTGATACATTAGATGAGGTAAATTTTTCATAAGAAAAGGCTGGATACACCATCAGGGTGCCTAGTATGTATTATCCCTTCTCTTTCCTACTTTTTGAGAAAGACTACTTTAGCCACTTGTGTCCAGTCTTGTGATTAATGCAGGCCATCGACTTAGTGAAACTGTAAAAGTTGACTAAATGCCCAACCTTCTCCCTTTGTTTTATTAACAGGAGGTATTGCTCACATATTAAGTTTGAGTCTACAAGAAGTTGTCCTTATTCCAAGGAAATGAAGTATTAGAGGTAAGGGTGTTAAAGGATGTGGTTACGATTAAACCATATGGATTGGTTCAATTTGATTTGATCAATGGTGTTAGAGGTAAAAATCAAAATGGTATTAAACGGTTTTATATGATAAAATCAGAACTGAACCGTTTATTAGAGGGTTATATGATTCCTAAACGGTTTTCATAAGAAAAAAAACATAGGACCCAAAAATCTACTCCTCAAAGATGCCTTATTTGAAAATGGTTGTACGGTATCGCCCTTAAAACTCTTTGAACATATGCTTTAGAGGCGATTAGGTAGTAACTATATATATATATATATATAATTCTTTCAGTCATTAAAGACAATGAGTGAAAGAATGCTACAAAACATGGACAAACAATTGAGCTACCTCCAGTTCTAATATTTTTAGTGGTCGCTTCTAAGGCTTGTTAAGAACAAATTTTCTTATACTGTCACGTGTCAAAACAAAGCATTGAAAAATTTAGACTATCAAGAATGCACGAATATGGAATGCCATTACAGCAAAGGGTATATGACTGAATTTGAGTACAAAATTTGACATTTGTCCATTTTCTGAATTTAGTATTTATATTTCCACATCATTCTTCCATGTGGCAATCCAAAAGTATTGGCACCCATCCATTTATTCCTTCCTACACTGCCCTTCTAGAAAAATTATTGTAGATCAAGGAACGAGTACTCGGATTAGGAAAATGAAAAATTATTTTTACAATACAAAAACTCGTAACTTAGATGAAAAGTTGTGCAGTTGAATTGGTTGAAGAGCTTTCATTTTATTTCTATTTGAATTTTACTCAGTTTTGAAGTTAACTATCTAACCAAACAGGTCTCATTGATAAAAATCTAAAAACTCCCATCTCTTAAATGGAAACTGATACCTAAAAGTACCAAACACTTATAATACATTATATTATGTCTCCCGCGGGCACTGGCTGTGTGCATTTTTTATATGAAAGAGACATCAAGAATGAAAGAGGCCTTAAGATTGATTGGCTCATTTTGAGGGTGAGAAGAATGATTGGTATGGAACTATGGATAAGGTGTGTGGTCCTTTCAAGTGTACCAAAAGTGCTTAAGAAGCAGACTTGAACTTTGGAAGACTGAACCTAATCTCCCATAATTTAATGGTCTTTTAGAAATTCAACTTGCGTATATCTAGACCAGAAGACCTAACCCCTTAATGGTATGGGACTCATGCATTTCAAGGTCTATTTAGACACCTATGAAGAATACAATGATAGGTTGTGAATGGCCTCATGCTTTTTTTTACCAAAAAATAAAAAGAACGATCTCTTGTGTTTTGCAATTATATATATATATATATATATGTATCTCCTTTTGTCCAAGTGGTTTGAGAAAAGAAGGATTACCCTTTTATAGACTAAGGGAGTCCTTTTACATTTGAATTACATTTAGATTTGTGGCGCATTTGAATGTCATTTGTTACTATTCTAAATTACATTTCATGTGACAACTATGCAAACGAATTTGCATTTGGGGAGCACTATAGGCGCCGAAAGATGGATTTGATCTTGGACTCAATCTTGTCCATTTATTTGGAATCTTCAAAGATCTTACCACGGCATTCCATGTGTCAAGGACACTGTTTTCCGTATTGGTTTGATCTAGGTGGGAAAACCATATTTGGATGGGCCTGGTCTTGGCTTGACTATCCTTTAACCTGGGATAGTGACAATACCACATTTTCTCATAGAGGTCATCCGTAGTTAGTTGACTAGATGGGTTAACGACTCCATCGGTCAGTCAATTTAAACCGTCTTGGTAGACGTTAAGGACCAAATTATTTCTTGGTCGAAGTTCTTGAGGCGGTTCTTTAGGAGCGTCGAACCACTGATTTGAATTTGGTGGATGATGAAGCCTTGGAATTGGGAGGTTCATCATCAGAGGGATTTTGGGCCATTTGTTGAGTATGGCAATGGGCTGCCATGGAACCTTTGATAGAGCTGAGGCTGTAGGCCCCATCGCTGGATTCATCATCTGAATCAGAGTCGAGTTCGGCAAGGCGAGCCAGAAGTGCCTCTTTCTCACTTTTGATGCTTGACTTTGAGGAGGCCGGAAGGGCCGGTACTGGTTTGAGGCTAGTAAGGCTTTGGATGAGGGTTGCTTTGTCACATTTTGAGGTGTCACAGTTATCCCACCACTTAACATGAAAAACGCGGGAGAGAACTGGGGCGACCCAATCTTTAGTTTGAAAATTCATGATCTCATAATCCCAGAAGACGATCCAGGCTAAGCGGCAATGGAGAAAGAACCACAGGAGATCAGGTTGATGAGTTTGTGATTGGGAGTGTTGGGAGAATATTTGGAGTGATTCATATTAGAACATCTCCCCAAACCAATATTTTTGAATATATAAACAATTTTTCAGACCCATAACACAAACGCACCTACCTTGAACACCTCAAACAAAACCTTACCTCCCAAAATTCTCCCCAACCATACAACCTTCAGAAAATTATGCAAAAATTTGATAAACCGCAAAACTCTTCCTCTTCTGACCATTCTTCTTGAATACAAAACCTTGAAACTACCACTGCCACCTTGCAGTATGAAATCAAAAACATCAAACAACAATTATGCCTTCTATCTCAACTCCCAAACCCACAAGTTTATATATATATATATATATATATATAATGAACCAAAAGGGAACACCAATTAAGAAAAAAGGAATGTATGTACATCCATCGTGATTGTGTGTCCTTTTTCACTTCCTAGCTAATCTACCTAACTTATAAGTTAACGAAATCCATGGTCTATCCAACTTAATAATGGATTTTTTTTTAATTTATTTATTTATTTATTTGTAGGTAAACTTCTCAATAATGGATAGACTTAAATGTGGTCAAAATATTAATATACATATATATATATATATATATATTTCCTTTTGTCTATACCTTTAGCCTGATAAACCCTCAGATGCATGTATATGCTTCCACACACGCTTATTGGATCAGTGCCAGCAATGGTGTAGAAAAATTTTAGTCTTCTATTTTGTAAGGAAAAAAATTTATGAAATTTGGTCTGCAAAGCCACACAAACAGGCTGAAGAGATGCCCATGAAAACAGACATATATAGGTTATATGTACCTTTACTAATAATAGAAGGATATGGTTCTGAAGAAGGTTTTGATTCAAAAAATGGATCTTGTATACATAAACAAGAGAAAGAATAAGGCATATGGATCGAAGAGAAACTTTTGTCTTTTTTTAAGTAATGGAAACTTTAAAAAGCAGAACATCGATCTCTATTAGTGTCTTGGTTGTGTATCCTCATGGTTTAAGGCAGAAGATTGCATGGCAATGGATGAAACCATTATTAAATGCGTGGATTTGGTAATTATTTATAGTTTATGTTTTGAAAACCAAACAAGATAGATGATTTCATGTTTGCCTACAAAATCAGTATTTAAGAAACGTGGAAGATCGACTACTACTGATGATGATAGGTCAATCTATTACTCCCTTCACGTTTATCTTGGGTGTTGGGGACCAAGTTAAAAAAAAATAATAATAATAATAAGAAAATTAAACATTAGATAATTTATAAGGGTAATGTTGGATTTGTTGTTTTGTAGGATGAAATTTCTTAAGTCAAGTCAAGAAATGGGAGAAAGAATACTACCTATTCAAATGGAGTCCACATGTTAATGAGAAGAGAGAATGTTTGGGAGAGTGAAGTGGGTATTTCATACCAAAAGTTTTTCATCATTTTCTCAAATTATAATTAGAGGAGAGAAAATGCTACTAGGTCGCATGGTCCCTATGCCAACATGTGGCCAACTAGTACTCTCACCATCCAACAAGAAGGTAGGGTGCCACTTCTGTATCTTGGCACAAGAATATTGCATGATCAAGTTGCGTACTTTTTCTCCTATAAATATATTTTGGGTTCGAAGTTGACTTGAATGAAGACAACTAGTGCCCTCACCATAGTGACAAGTCATGCTAAGTTTGTAGAACTAATTGTTATTGGTGAAGTATGATCTCACTTTGATGTAGGAAGTATTGTTCATTTATCCATAGTATCACTGGTCTTGTTTGTTGAAGAGTGGGTTGGAGATATAAGGGGCAATCCTGATCCAATTTTTTTTTTTTTTTTCTATTATTTCTATTAGGGGCAATTTTGTACTTACAAGAATTAGGATTGAAAGAGAGTGATGTCAATACCACATTACTACTAACCCCACCCA